>NC_135702.1:5659284-5961430 GCF_964276395.1 Gasterosteus aculeatus | reverse complement strand
ACAAAGACATCGATAGTTATTCATGGTTCTGTATATGTATTACTCAATTGCTTTATTCTTTTTTTGAGCTTCTACTTTTATAAATTAAGGATTATAAAATGTTCCTCAAGCACGAACAACCAGCCAGCACGGTATGTTCATACTGTATTTGTTGATGTTGTTTTTTCATTATTGCAATAGAAACCACTTATTTTAATGAAACCCGACTGCATTTGACATAATAAGCTCCTCATATCAGCTACTTCATACTCTTATATGCTGTTGTTTTGTATAAAAAAAATGTTTTTGTTCTCTTGCTCTGTGGTTTGTTGTGTTTTCGCCTTAATCCTCCGGCCGTGTATCTCTTTTGGATCTTGTGCTTGGCAGCAGCTCATTACACACAAGAAGGAGCAACAAAAGCAAAATGAGATTGAGGTAAGCTGATTTCAGATTTAAACTGAGCAACTCAAATTTGTTTCTAATTTGTGAGGCAGCCCATTTTGCAAAAACAAAACCATATGCTTACATTTATTAGGTAATCTTGAACACGTTGCATTGTTGTTTTTTTACAGGGTTGGAGCAACTTTCTTCTGTAAAATATGAGCGGGACGTGTATTTTCCTTACTAGGTCTTTACATTACTTAAAAATACATGATCGTACCTTTTCCTCCGTGTTCCTAAATGCCTTGACATGTGTTTTAACAGGTCATACAAAGGTCATATTTTTCTTCCCCTTGATACTAAAACCATTTCGACACACTTTGATCTTGAGAAAACTATTTCCAAAGAAAGCGCCAAAAACCGCGTTTGAAGCCTCGGCTCTTCTCACCACGTCGGCTTCACATTAAGTAAAGCGCGGCTGTTTTCTAACCAAAGCCTGGTTTGGGGATTGGCCATGGATCCGGATTCCCACCTTTCAAACATCAAAGATTAGTTATAACTTTTTGTATTATTTCGTATTGTCACCATTTAGAGCCGTGGTTGGTCTGCAGCTGCATGGGATTAGTGTGTGGCAGCTTCTCATCTGTTACTTCCCTGCTTTGCTGCATGTGTCCCTGAGCGACCGGTCAAACCTCACTGTGGTGGAAGCATCCTTATCACAACTCGGGCTGCACAGGCTTTAATCACAGCAGTAACTGTGCAGTATAGCAAAGACCAGAAACAGCCCACCAACCAGTGGGGAAATGTCCCCCTGTCTGTTTACAGTGCTCCTATTATCAGCCACGAAGGACATAAAGAATATATCTAGTAGACATTTCTTTCTGCAACATGACGGTGGAAAAATTCAGGAGGATATTCTTTCTGAGAATATGTGTACCCTAATCCTAAAAAAGCTGATAGTGGGCAGACTTTGGGCATGATTGTGGCCATATACGACCCTAATTATATAATAACCCTAACCCTAATAAAGTTTTAAAAAGCACCCAATATATTATGACCTCTCTGCTGTCGGGAAGCGTTAATGAAATGCAAAAGCTCAAATCTGCACCGTGCAACAATCTGTGATGCCACTTGTTGCACATGTTACACAAGTTACGGTAATTTCAGCACTGACAAACCTCTGTCAGGCAGGCACAGGTCAACATTAAGTTCATGCCAGAATGAATAGAAGGTCCAAACATAAAATGAAGCAAATGCAAAGTACTAGCATGCTTTGAAAGAGTGTCTTTTTAAATGGGGTTACGGTAAACATAAAAGTTGAATAGACAAAGAGTGGCATACCTGTCACAGAAGGGGTTTAACATTTTAAGACAACAAAAATATTAATCACATATTGGGGCTGTGATTACTGACACAACCATAAATATTGTGGGATAAACAGAGCAGCCCGGGTTAAACAGATAAAGATAAAAGATAAAATATGATTGTAAACAAGGAGTAGGGCGTTTATGAATGCATGCTGATAAAAAAACACATACTTATTGTGCTTATAGATTTTACTCTTCTGTAAGTTCAAAACAAAGCTTAGTTGACTGTAGGTGGAAAGTCTGATTGACTGTGCAGACTGCTAAAGCTTGGATTTATCATATGGTACATCTGAATCTACAGTATATACAGTATATATATATATATATATATATATATATATATATATATATATAGAGAGAGAGAGAGAGAGAGAGAGAGAGAGAGAGAGAGAGAGAGAGAGAGAGAGAGATTAAGCCTGTTTAAGACCACCTAACCTCTTATGTGAGGCAGTCTGAAGATTACTTTCAATCTGTGCCCTCATTGATTTAATCAGTGGGATTTACAGTATTTCCAAGACATACATATAAACCTTTTAACTATATATACATTTCATTTTCTTATGAATTTATTTGTTTTTGGGTCACCATCAACCCTTCCAATCAATTCCTGGTTAAATGAATAGTAATCTACCACCACTAGATTTACTTGAGTGTTTGAGTTCCTTTTTATCCAATTAACAGGTGGAAAGTTTCTTTGCAGAAAATAACATCCATAATAGATGCATCACACAGCATCTTTTTTCTTACAGTGTTACAGTTTACAATTTTCTCGACTTTGTGATTCGTGAAGGCAGGGAAACAGGCTTGTTATAATACACGTTGCTAAAACCTGGCTGTTTCATGTCCATTTTGGTACAAATGGTAAAGCAATCCCTCAATATTGCTAAGTGACGAGTGTGGGGGGGGGGCTGGGAAGGAGGGAATAATTTGCATAATGGAAAATCAGACCTAATCTACTGCAGAACCTCTGCATGAGAGCTTGGAGAGACGATGAAGAGAGGGACGCTGGGAAGGAGAAAAGCAACAGATAAGCCTTTTAGATCGCAGAGTCCATCTGAAGCTCAAGTCTCACAGCTCAATCCTTAAACCCCTCCGAATGCCCGTTTATCTTGCAACAACCCCCAAGACAATGCTTTGGCCTCCCATAATCCCCTCTGTATAGAAGCATTGCTTTCAGGTCTGCATTGGTTTTTGATCATGTTAAGCAGACATATGTGATTTTCAGAAGATCCTGTAAACTCGACATGTAGAGGTGGATGTTCTCAGTAACCAAAGGGTGGCAGGTACATGTACATGGTAAGAAATAGGAATAAATCAAATTGTAAAACAATACTCCCATTCTTATTGGCCTTAAGAAACATGATTCAAATCCCCATTTATGTAATGTCGAATTTCTTGTTCGACTGTGTTTTAGTTGAAGGATCCAAATACAAAGAAACAACACTGTTAAGAATTCTTTCATTTTGGAGGAGGATGTGTCGTACTCACTCTCATTTCGAGTTGCTATTTTACACCAACAATGTGATATGAATTCAGATCATAAGGACCTAAAGTATCCAGCATAGATTGGTCATTTGTATTTATTGCCATTTGAGTGTTGTTTTGTGGCTTTTTTTAATGGTTTTAAGTTTGAGAACCTTTTCAGCTGAGGGGTTTCGCATGCTAAATTGGAAAGAAAAGCCATACACGTCCACATACAAATTGTCCTTTATAACATTGAAGAATGTTACAATGTTTAACAGGTTTAGAAAGTTGTCAACGTCTCTTGACTTCAAGGGGAGGATTTATTTCGGTGAGGCCTTTCTGTAATGGAGGTAACCACAGTACACATGTCTGGATCCCACATGACCACAGCTGGCATGTCTTTAGTTACACCTGTCAGCATGGCAACCACTGTTTCCATGGACACAACACCCGTCGCTGAGTGCACTTCAACACTCTGACACTGAAAACACTGAAAGTTTTGCGTTTCCGGTCCATCTCCACATATTTGGGGTCGACGGGTGTTTCCTACGCCAGCTTAAAGTTAGATGACAACAGCATATGGGGGATGTGATTTAGAAAAATTATTGATTTGTGTTCCCAGCTTATACTCCGCAGCCCCTTCTGTCACTGCTGGAAACGGGGCATTATCTCCCTCTAAGCTGCTGCGTTCTCAAGGAAAGTTATCGAATGACCAGAAGTGACCGAGAACGAACCGAAAGCAGCCCGAGCGGTTCTGTCATCGCTTCCAGGGGCCGAGTCCTCCGACGCTGAGAGGCGACTGCTGAAGAGCAGGGAAGGAGGCTGTGGCTGAGGACAAGTACTGCAGGATCCTGTGTGTTACTATGGAGGCAAATGTGTGTTTGAGGTTATAGCATCTGTGTGTGTGTGTGTGTGTGTGTGTGTGTGTGTGTGTGTGTGTGTGTGTGTGTGTGTGTCAGCTTGCGTACACTGTACTGGTGGGCCGGCTTACACGTCATCTGTCCATGCGTCCGTCTGTGTCTCCCGGCCGGCGTGTGTGTGTGTGTGTGTGTGTCACTCTTGTCTGTCTGTCCGTCTGGCAGCGTTACAACGCTGAGCCCTCGTGAAGCCGCTTGCATCTCTGTTGTGGCTCCTTGTTCTTGGCCTACTTTGGGAGAGGTGAATTTAGGGCAATTCGAGTCTATGGGTAAGGGGATTAGGTGTCCAAACACGCTCCTCTCCAGTTTGGGATTTTGCCCCAATGCCAGACACTTAAAGTCTGCCAGGGATTAAGATAAAGAGAGAAGTAAGAGCGCCGTGCATTGTGGTGCGGTGGGCGTGGGGAGATGTTTTCAACAACAGAAAAATGGAAGAGGAGGGGCAGGTGGTGATTTAATAAATGAATAAGATTTATCTTGGTGATATGATCTCCTACATCAAGGCATCATTTGTTGACCTATTTGGATGTGGCTCGTGCCGGGATGTCGGTCAGTATGTTTTGAAGGGATAAGACACAATAAAGAAAAAGCTGTTCTTTTCATTTCCTTTGTATTAATGGATGATCTCTGCTTAATGCAGTGCTTTAATTAGGAAATGGTTCAGATCTTTGCTTAATATCACTGGTCTTGGTCAGTATTCGCATTTGATAAGAGCATCCGATGTTAAGAAACTTTCCCAAGAAGAATCAAAGTCCATCTGAACTGAGGGCCGAGCTTACTGTAGGCCTGTTTGGACCAATTGGTTCTGCCGTATTTTCATTTTCCAGTAAATTTGAGCACTATCTGCATATTATATTCTTCTTTGTCAAAAGTTTGCTCAAATGGCAAAGCGTGTTTATGTAAGCTCACGCCTAATATCAGGGGCAATCTCTCCTAAAATAAGCCTCCAACATATTTTTTCCACCAAGAGCAAAGTGGCACGCTTTCTGAATTATTTAATAGAATGATAAGAGCATCAAGTTGAGGTATTAGTATTCCTGAACCTCTTATTTGGCTTTCAGAAGAGTCTGTCTTTTCCTTTGTCTTGACAGGAAAGGGTGGGGTGGGGTGGGGGCCCCTCCACCCTGTGTCTGGAGGCTCCTCCGGGGTAAGAAGCTGCTGCTCCATCAAGCTTCTCCAAGAAAGTGGGTCATGAGTCTGAGACTGTGGGATTACCGACGGTCAGGCAGGCGTGTGCCGGGCCGCCTCTTATCCGTAATGTTTAGACCCCCCCACCCACACCCCCTCCTTTCAGGGGAAAAGAAAGGCAAACACATGTCCTCCACCGGCCCTCTGTACAAAAACATCCATCTTTATCCATAAGCCTGTTAGTCTAAGACAATTGAGAGCTGACTCCCAATGCAGCACGGCCATCGCTAATGGGGTGCTTGGGAGAAAAGTGTATCGCATCGCAACTCCTCAGCTTCTAAAAGGTCTCGGAAAAAGACGTTGTCAACAATAATGACACTGTAGTTATGTGAAAATGTAAACAAAGAGGAGAACATTGGCATGTCACCCCGGGATTATGTGATGATCTGTACAGTGTTCCCAATAAACTGTTTTCTAATTTACCAGATTCCGACCAGCTCAGCAATAATGACATTTAATAGCGACACCATGATAAATGCTAGCTTTTAAACAGCGAGTCCGTGATGCTAATGGCAGGCTGCTCTGACACGGAGCATGATTAATCAGCTAAATAATTACTAATAATAAATACATTCATTTTACAACCATCACTCTGCGTGACAGTTTCCTTGTACAGTAGCTGATCAGAGTCCTTCTCCGGACTTTCCAAATACTGATGTCAAAAGAAAGGGATACGACAGCGGAGACTTTAAAAGCTGGATACAAATTAGGAAACGGATGATGGGGCCGAGGTTTTTGGTGGATGAGAGAGAAGAAACTACAATTGATATACTCCTGTTATTGCTTTGGTCCAGATTGGGAGGCCTGCTCCTCTATTGACTGGTTCATTTGAGAGAGAGAGAGAGGGACAGGGGGGGCGGGACAGAGGTTTTAATTAAAATTAAATTATAAGCATTTACTACAACACATAACCTCCTTAAAAATCCAAACACTACATTAAATTGAAGGGGTCTCTCATCCAAATTCTAATGATAGCAGTTTTCTGTTAGGCCACAAATGGGTAAAAATGTATATAAATAACAGATATGGACTTACAGAATTATATTATATAATTATATTATCATGTGTTACCAATTCTAAAATGTAATGTAAAATGTTTCATTGAGAATACTGTGATTGTGTATCGCACAATAGATTAAATGATCCCAGGGCCCTTGCAACATGATACATATATATCGTGCTCTGTTAAAATAATAATATTATAACTCTTTGTTTCTCATTAAATCACTGACTTTACACAACACTCAACAATTAGAAGTCTCTGACACCAGGACCGCAGAGAGCCTTCACATCTTCCGCCGCAAACTAAAGACACACCTCTTCAGACTCTACCTCCACTAAAGACTAACAAATTGTAGCAATTAAATTGTACTTGTAACGTCACTCATCTATAGCCAATTGTAAATTGGCTTATTTGAGGAAATTGCACTTTCTTGTTTCTTGTTCTTCTGAGTTTGTACCCCTGTGGTTTAAATGCACTTATTGTAAGTCGCTTTGGATAAAAGCGTCAGCTAAATGACATGTAATGTAATGTAAAAGTCTCAAATGTAAATCTCATTATGAAATCATAATTATCCTCAAAATAATCATTATTTTCTGTTGTGATATTTTATTCACTTAATTGACCTGTTACAATGTATTTACAGTAAATCAGATTTCTGAAACAGAAACCCAAAGAATTTATGAAGGAAAACACACAACACAAGTGTTTTATTCCTAGAGAAAATGCAGAGGATTTCGCCATATTCTCCAGATAGCTTGAGGACAACTAGGTAGGTATGAGTACATATTACTTTGTGTTCAATTGTAATCCTCAAACCCTTTGTCATGCATCCTTGACACTGTTGTTGCCTCTTTTGGATTAAAACATGCTTCATGCAACACAATAACAAGTATATTTCCAAGCTGATCAGCTCTACATATCTTACTTTAAACCAGTCTCTGTAAAGTTTATATCCCTGGAAAGCTCTTAAGAAATATTTTTTTCCCGCATTAATACCAAAAATATGTCACCTGCATTGCTAGAAAGACCCCACAGTGGGACAACATCCGTAATTTCAAGCAAAATCAAGCCTCAGCTGTGCTTGAAAGGTTTGAACTCTGACCTCCCTGGCATTATGTCTGCCGTTGGGGTGGTTATCATTGCTCTAAAAAGCTGATATTTCCCACCCAGAACAAAGATGGTTGAAACACAACGCAACCGGTCGGGTCCCCAGACAGTGCATCGTCACTGAGTAACAGCATCCCCCCTATAAATGGATGCACAGTTGTTGGCCTTTATTGTCTGTGCATGAAACCAGGGACACATGTTGGGTGGTAAAAATGTCAAGGCCTGACTGAAGGGCTATTGTATTGGTTTCCAGGGGTAGAAGTCAGGCTTTGTTCCCTGGGTTGTTCATCATTAGCATATCTATATTCAAAGGGGCTGATGCTGTGCAGAGGTGGCAGCCTTTTTAGCCTAGAGTAGACCCTCATGCACAAATAATGAAACCTGCGTTTGACTCTTAAAGGCCAGCTGTTGAGTTGGGCCCATAATGTAAAGAAGTGTGATCAATTGCAGAGCTGATTTTGAGTCACAACTGACTGGATTTCTACCATTTCGTCCTTTTCTTTAAATTAGGATCATTTAGAATGTCTCACAAACACTTCTCTGGCTACCTCGCGTGAATAACAAAGGGTTAAATAGTGTCACCCCTTCCAACCCACCGTACCTCCCTCCCCTTCCTTGACTCAAGCCATCTGACCCCGAGACCGGCAGGCCGGGGGACAGTTAACCTCGTGTGTTATTGTGTGTGTTGGAGTGTGCTGGAGGGGCAAAGCCACCGGAGTGTCGGTTACTCTGAGGGCCAAGCGTAAAAGCGGTTGGGCAGTTTAGCCAGCTGCCGGGGGAGCGAGCCGCGGCTGGCCTGGTCAGTGAAACCTTGCCAGATGGAGCCATTTTTAAACAATGAGCTCCAATGGTTGAAAACTAAGGGGCTGGTTGCTCAGGGGGACGCAGAAGGAGGGACTTTATCTACAAGTATCCACAGCCGGTGGCTGAGCGTGGAATGTAAAAAACTTGACGTTTTTCAGTTCCAATACCATTGTCCACTTATTTATCTCCCAGCCACTGAATCAGACCCATCTGAAAATGTTGCCGTATAGGCTCAACAACTTTTCCTCTATTATGCACGTCATTGCAGTCGTTCCCCTGCCGTCTTTGACAATCTCTTGCTAACTATTTCTTCCTCTCGCTCATTTGGCATACACTTCGCTCTCTTCTTCTTTTTCTCCAGACAGCAACAGGCTGAGGTGTCCTGGGACCACTCCGCTTAGGAGTAACCAAGCCTGGGTAATGAGGCGTGTGATTGGTCCCCTCCCTCTTGAACAAGGCCCGTCTTTGGAGGACATGATTGATCATGACGGCAGCACAATGGCCGCCTGGTGTCAGAGGGGTGGCATGGGCGCACATGGACCCCCCGCGGTAACAGTCAGTCACCCAGCTCAGCTGTGCAAAAACAGTTACAAGTATACACAGCATGTATATGCACATGTCTGTCATGCATTTATAAATAAATATAATAAAAATAATTCTAAGAAAATCCTTCTTGATGTAGTAGATTCAAAGCTTATTCTGAAAACGTTTCCAATATTTTGTCATTATGTCACGTCAATATTTTTGAAGTAATGCCTTTAATGATAAAAGGTTCTTATTTTTGAAAACTTCTCATGGCTTATATTTTGCTGATTTAACGTAAATTATTATATATCATTTTTGCCATTTATTGTGAGCATATTTTTCTTCTTTAAATATAGATGAATATAGAAGTTCACTCTTTTATTTTGGTTTACTGATGCGAAGCAAAAGGTTGTGTGCTCCAATAGAAAAACTATAGTTTGTACAAAAATATATTGCTGCTTAGATTTGAATTTTCTATCATATGAAACAGATCCTAGTAAAGATTTGCTTTCGTAAAACTATATTCCACTCTCTTTTCCAGTACATCGCACACTGGAAACAGAGATTCCACGTGCAGCAAAACCGTTTGTTCTTTTCAAGTACTCCTTAAGGGCCGGGGCTTTTCTAATCCACTTGTGAGGCTGTTGACCCTGCACATATTCAACATCAAAATCAAGTTCTATAGAAGCAAAAGGCAGGGTCTTTATGGAGGACCCTTAATGACTGATTGCAGTGCTATCTCAAGAAGGACCCAGGTGTGTTAACACTCTTACCAATTTCCTGTGATGATCCTTGAGGTTTTGCGTATAGGACAAGCAAAACAGGATAAAAGCCACGGCGTGTTTTTCTCTGGAGCGGCTCTCTGTGATGTTCAAGTTAGTGACCCGAGGATGCCAGAAAACAAAACGTTTGTTTTGGCTTCAAAAAGACTATCAGAACTTATTTCATTTGCTGTATTCCTCAAACACCTTCATTTGCATAACTCGGTGATGTAACCGATATTTAATAAACCATTAATAAATAGAGGAAAAGGATTTGTTTTGTATAGGTTATCATTCCATCTTGCGTTATTTGACATCTAAGGTTTTAAATGTGCCTGGGTCACACATGTCCGCATGCACTGCGTTACAAATTACGTTACGGAGACTCTCTTCTCACAGTGGATGAAAGGAAAAGCAAAGCAGTCCTGTTGTTGTTCTTGTAGTCTAATCTCTTGTGATGCCGCGTTGGCTTTAGTGTACAGCTCCTTCCTTACAAACACTTCTTGCCTAATCTGCAGAAAGATCCTCACTGACTTGTTGACCACAGATTACTGCCCTTGAAAACACCCCAAAATATGCTCCTCATCCCATGAAACAAAACACCCGCTACATTTTGTTTTGATTTTTATCTCAACATGATGTGAATGTATGCTGGATACACGTGAAGTCGGTGAGGTAGAATGAGGAATGAAATGAGGATGAAAGGTGGTGGTTTTGGAGGCTAATTGCCCTGAGTGGACTGATGAACAGCATAGATCTAATTGGCTTACATCACCAACGGGCTGGCGTGCTGGGCGACCGAAATTGAATCAAAGCTGTAGGACTACGTCAGAGTAGTTTTGTGCGCTGTGGTGGTAATTGGCACAGCGTCAAAGGCATGACGCATGGCACTGAGCCAAATAGACGCGCAGCTCTGCGCAGGCGTCTGAATTGAATTTCTTACAGGAAGGCATAAATTAGGGAAACATATTTCAAGGAATTACGAAAGAAAGAAAGAAAGCAACGTTTTTGTAACGAACATTAACCTGCGTGCATTTTATGATTCCAACTTGTGGGGCTGCCCTGCGTTAATATATGTGTATTTAAAGCCACGTTTAAAACTAATACATGTCAATCACTTTACACTGAATAATATCACATACTTACTCTTCCTAAACTATCCTAACGGTTTGTTGCCGTCCACTTTGTAATTAACGCGATGCGGTCCAACCAACAAAAGACAGACGCAGCGATTGAACAGCATGACAACAATGTCCCGAGCAGACAGACACGTGTACAGCAACATAGCTAAGGACGAAGATGGGAGGGCAATGTGTGTGTGTGTGTGTGTGTGTGTGTGTGTGTGTGTGTGTGTGTGTGTGTGTGTGTGTGTGTGTGTGTGTGTGTGTGTGTGCCCAAGCGCGCTTAAAGATAGGCGGGGGGGGGGGGGGGGGGGGGGGGGCAGGAACAACACACACGCCTCCAGTCCGCTTGTGGGGAAACTCCCCTTTCAGCACCCTGGACAGCGGCCGCTTTAGTTCTCGGGTAAAGTCGCAGACTGCCGGGCTCACAGTGTCAGCTCATCTGACGCCGCTCGTGCTCTCAAGACACTTTTCATATTCTCCTTCTTTTTTTCTTCCCGGCCCTCGCTTTGCACGTCAGCACGAGCTCATCGGAACAGGCGGAATCAAAGAGCAACCTTGATGAGTATTCAAAGGGTTGCGTCCGGGTTGCGGCTCGACGGGCATCCTTCTTAACAAAACCTTGTCAGACATCCGGCTGCTCAACTCACCTCCGACAGGATAAAATCTCCAGCACGGTGCGGGGTTTGAATCCACACCTCCATACGGCAGTATTTTTTTTTTTTCGCACGTTTCTGCTTTCTTCCTTCGGAACATCGGAAAATCTTCGAAATGTTGCTTGAACACCCGGGGTCAAGCTGTCAAAACACCGGGAATTTCTCCCGGTACAATTCCGGCCAAGGTAAGAGCCACATTTAACCAATAGCACTGTGCATGTGAGCATTATCATTTGGCTGGGCTTTAATTGGTGTCCTGGGGTCAGCTAATGAGTTACAATTAGGTGTGAAATAGTGGACAATACGGCGAATGGGCGCAGCGGGACGAAAGGGGCCTCTTGTTTCGCTGTGTGAACTCTGACAAGCGTGAAATGGGCCTTGGAAACGGCTCTATTTTATTGTGAATAGCAATGATTTCATGTTTCATCGTGTGAATGTTCGATGCGCCTATAAACGGAACAGCCACCGCTCAGTCATACAAAAGACAAATGACAGTTGCCAAAAAAAAACGCACTCATCGAGCCATGTTGATGTTCACAGACTGTTTGGAGGGCGCTTCTATTGCGGCGCGTGTGGGAGAGACGTTATGAATCTGTAATGAGGCCTTCATTGTTGGGAGCAACGCATCAACAGATGTTACGCGCGTGCTGTCATCTCACACCGCCGCCCGCGGTTGTAACGAGAGCGCGTGGGCTCTCGAGACGCGGAGACGGTATAGAGGCCCGGACCCACTGGGGTGACAGCAGCTCCTCCTGCGGGCTGCAGGACAGGGGGGGGGGGGGGGCGGCTCCCATCCGCACAACACCGACTCCACGAGCTCAACAGGTGACATTCCTGCCCCGACAGGTGGGACCCCCCGAGGTGGCTGGATATATGCAATGGTTGTCGGTTTCAAAGGCTCTCCATGATATATAAATTATTTGTAGCTGGCATCTAAAGATGTGGGACGGGATTTGTTAGGAGCTGTGTTGTCGTGTTCTAAAGGCTGCATTAATTGCGACGAAACAACAACAACAACACGAAAGCAAAATAAAATGGTAATAAATGGTGCTTAAAAAACTATGATTTTGAATCAGGTAACTTAAGTCATTTAAACATACCTGTCTCTCACTGACTGACCATTATTCTGATGTCATTTTATCGCTTTGTCGTCGGATTACCGTTGCCCCCCCTCCTCTAGAGCGAGCGATCAATGTGACATCAAATTATTACAAAGCTGAAAAGTAAGAGGGGCATCCATGAATCCCACAGCTTTCTCCAAAACGCCTCTCGTGTACTTCTAAAATACAGGAAAATGGGGCATTGATTTTGGATTCATTAGCGGCCCGGCTGGCCGCGGCACTACCCGTGATTTCCCAAGGCGCTCTTTTGTGCCAAAGATCAGTGTCAATAAAAGTCATTGGGGTGTTGGCCCGATCAACATGTTATTGAACAGCCAATCTCTCCTCTAAATAAACACTTGTCTTCGAGCACTCAACACACACGAGAAGGAGATTGTAGCCGTGTGTGTGCGCGTGCGTGTGCGTGTGTGTGTGTGTGTGTGATATTCGAAAGCACATATTTCCCTTCTTATCAGAATAAATACTGTACGCATTGATCCATAAACAAGCTATATAAAATTCGTAAAACAATATATTTTTAACCCAAATGTACCCGAACAATAACAATGAAATGCAGCAAACCGAACCATGTGATTCTGTATCTTGTCTCGAGTGTAAAAAAAAGTGTAGTCCAAAAAAAAGACCGATTTCAGAATTTGACAGAAAATGCTTTGGTAACTGTTTCATTTGGAGCGAAATTAAATTAACTAATTAATTAATTAAAAAGCACAGCAAGACAATGTGCCCTTTGCTGTATGCATGGTAGTACATTCATCTGATTTTTAAAAAATTGATGCAAGTCAACATCAACAACATGCTGGTGTCCAGTTTTCTGTATTTTCTTTCAAATTGTTTTAAGGTTTTGGATCTAGTTCGTTCTGTTGTTCTCATGGCATCAATCGAATACAGGCTGCGACGTTGTGATGTTAAATGCATGAGCTGCTTACTCGAGACAAAATAATAGTACACGTTAACTCTCCAATAATAAAAGCGTAAACAGAAATATAGTTGCAGGATATCTGCCGATAACTTATTCTCAAAAGAAAAACGATTGTGCCTCTTGCAAAACTGTAATAGCATGCACACTCTTTTATTCCTTTTCCTCTCATGTCAGATTTTTTTTAAATCTGAAAAAGAAAAAGCATTTCTTGTTATTTAGACAAATGGTCGATGGGCAAATTGTAACGGATATTTGAGTAACGTCACCACCCAACCCGGTACCTCCCGCTTATTCCCCTTCCGGCCTCTCAGTGGGTGATGTTGATCTATCTCCCCGTCGCCCAGGAAACGGTGCAGCGTAATCCTGCACGGGCTCCGACAGCGTGCAGCATAAAAGCCAACTCCAGCGGACACTCGCACGCTCGTGTTCGCCGTCGGGCCTTCAGATACACACATGTGTGGGTGGATCACAAACAGGATTTGCATCAAAGTAAAGGCACATCATGAGCAATGAGTGAGCGTAACTCTCCAAAAAAGGCACCAAATAACACGGAGATTCTCCTCGCTCTGCTGTCGCAAAATAAGGAGCTGCAGAAAGGGAATAATTCAAAGCTAAAACGTGATCCATTCATTCATGTATATGCTCCGATGATGTTGTGTGATCACACCCGGCCTGTTGTCTGGAATCAGGCCTCTGATCTGTTGAACGGTGAATCAGAAGCACTACACGGCTGTGCAGTCGTTTTAATGTCCATTTCTGTTCTGCATCAGGCTTCTGGCAGATGATTTATATGAATGGTCGTTTATATTTACATTTATCATGTTCCATATTAAGGGCACTGTTTTAGAGGTTAAACCAGATGTAACTCAGTCCAAGCACAGTTTAATTTTTTTTTCAGTCAGATATAAACGTTGCTATAATATTTGGAAAATTGTAGATGTCGAAGAATACAGTTTCAATGCTCAGACGTAAACGATGTAAACGTTTTTCTACGAAATGTCGTTGAATGGTTTAATGTACATTATTCACTATACAATAATGAATGGAAATTAACGCTTTTAATAGAGAAGGATGCTTATCGATACATCGAACCTCACCTGCTCCAAAGTTGTGAATTAACGCAGGAGCCTCTCGTGGGTTTGCAAGCGTCTTCATTTTCAATATTCCAAGTGGGCCCCACAAAACAAGCAATTTGCTTTGACACCTCCTTGGTTTGCACCGTGACACTATAGGCCGCAGCTCTCTGGTTTTACAGCGCGCATTGAATTATCGATGACCTGGATACACCTGTTCTTGACGTCGCTCCCACCGCCACCACTTGTGCAGCTTCGCTGGTGATGCCTGAAAAAAAAAAGGTTCATTAATGTTGCATGAATTGTCCCCTGCAGAACAATAGGAATGCGATTCTTTGCACGGGTGAAATATGAAGTGTTCAGACCTCTTTTAATTATTAACGATGAGACCCGATGACGTCCTGCTTAGCGTTTCAGTTGTTTTTATTCATACGGTTTGTTTTTTAAATGTCTCAAAAAGTTGTTTAATTCAGTTATTCGGTCTCTGTGTCATCGAGGGAACATTGTTGATAAAATAACTGAGATGGGGTGCGCGCGTGTTGCGTGCTGCAGGCCCGTCTGTCTGAAAATGACCGTGCGTAAAAGTTGCTGCTGCTTGTTAACAGTGATTACACGTGACTTAATCATAAGAAGCCCACCACTGTTCGATGACGAGCTATTAATTACCAAGATGATATATTAGCTTACAACTCATTTATGCCTTAATTCTAAGTTTTGTATTGAAACCAACAACATTCGTTACGCGATTGCATTTAAAGATTTATTGGCTTTATTTGTTTCATTTAGAATAATCTATTGCCATTCATTTGCCGAAGTAGTTTGGTTGACGTTTTACCGGTGTGCTCAGATATTCTTATTTAATTGATATAATTGTAATAGAAGGTTTTATCGATTCATCATTTACATTTTTAAATGTTTGCTATTAGTAATCTATTTAAGGCTAACTATAGTAATGGTTTCAGGTTAAGTCAAGTTTTATTGAGGCAAGATGGTGGAGCCTCCATCCGACTCTGACTTTGAGCACATTTAACTTGCCTTTCCGTGATGAACTGCCTTTAAAATATGAAATAAAAAATGTGTATAAAAACATTTTTTTTTCAGATGTATATTCAACATCTTAATACTTTAGGGATGTGATTAGGTGCCCGTGGTGGTGGCGAATAGAAACAGATTAATATAAAAGTTCCTGCACAAACACTTTAAGGGAATTATCAGTGCTATTTTGTTTTTTTACTCTATTTAGGAATACATTGAATTTATATAAGTGAAACAGAAAGGGTCATGATAGTATGGGGGGAATGTAGAACAGGTCTAACATGCCATTTTATGAAAAGCAAGTCAACGTGATTAGATATCTTATTGAAAACCAGACCAAAATACAAAAAAAGGAGAGAGAGAAAAGGGAACAATTGTAATCACGCCGTTGATCTTTGTTTCAGCTAGTGTGACGTCTCTTTGAGTCAATGAAACGTGTGCACATTAACATTAAGAGAACCAACCCAGAGGGCTCTGCCCCTCTCGCCAGTTCTCCACGCCAGTACTAAACTGTTTTTTTTGGTGATTCCATCATCCTCCTGCAGAAATCCCATTATGTGCAGGCTGCAATCAACACATCGTGGACCGCTTCATCCTCAAAGTGCTGGATCGCCACTGGCACAGCAAGTGCCTGAAATGCAACGACTGTCAGGCGCAACTGTCGGAGAAGTGCTTCAGCAGGGGCGACAGCGTCTACTGCAAAGAGGATTTCTTTAAGTGAGTACACATCTCAGCGCCGATTCCAGCCATTTCCACCTTTGGTCCTTTATTTGCTGTGTTTAAACTACATTTTAATTTATTTTATTTCCCCAAAGGAGATTCGGGACCAAATGCGCAGCCTGCCAGCAGGGGATCCCGCCCACACAGGTGGTGAGGAGAGCGCAGGACTTTGTGTACCACCTGCACTGCTTTGCCTGCATCGTGTGCAAAAGGCAACTGGCCACAGGGGACGAGTACTATCTGATGGAGGACAGCCGGCTGGTGTGCAAGGCCGACTACGAGACGGCCAAACAGAGAGGTGAGCGGCACAGTGGCTGCCTCGACGTTTCCATTATTGGCCCGCAAGTGGATCTTTTTGACGTGACAATGAGGTCACCCATAAACTCTGACCCACCTGTGCTAATTGCGTCGTTGCCCGCAAACCCGATCGATCGCCAACTGCGTAAAGTGGAGGATGCTGGAGGCTTCCACACTCTGCGGCTGGAAGGAATCCGCTTTCAATAACTCTTATTGCCGTGCCACTGGAGACAGAAAGAAATATGTGTGTGTGTGTGTGTGTGTGTGTGTGTGTGTGTGTGTGTGTGTGTGTGTGTGTGTGTGTGTGTGTGTGTGTGTGTGTGTGTGTGTGTGTGTGTGTGTGAGAGAGAGAGCGAGAGAGACGGAAAATAAATTATTATGTGTAATTAGGTGACAGTTGCAAGCAATGGACAGCTATAGCTTATTTGGCTGTTTAATGGTTTTAAATGCATGCATATACAGTTTTGTATTTTTTGGTATTTTCATTTAATTTGCAACAGATTTACACATTTAAAGGGGCAGCAAAGAGGGGAGATAAAAATGAGAATTTTTTAAATTGTAGCATACTCAAAAACAAATTAGCTACATCGTTGAAAATGGAATCTAAGGTGTTCCTACTCGTATTTTATCTGTTACTGACCCCCCAAAAAACTCAGATTAATATTTTGTCAGTGGAGTACTTGTTAAAGGGATATTACATGAAAGTCTTATTAACAGGTAAAATGTCAAATCCAGCCATATAATCAAGAACATAATGCTACCAAAAAATAAAGAAACAAAAAATCCCAGCCAGAGTCATTTTTTTATACTTAACATGTGTTGTGGTTGAAATTGTTACTATATATTTCCCCCCCAACACTGTTTTATGCACTAAATATTTTCATTAGATTCCCTGATTACATCAACCAATTCCATGATAATTTCCCAGCATGCTCTGCTCCCAACAGGGCTGACTGGTATGGTCAAGTTTTATCTCCCCATCTGTTTGTTTGAATTTACTGGCCGACATGTGTTGATTTACGCAGCGACTTAACTCAAGTTTTCACTAAAAACACACACGTTTATTTTACTAATGAGGGGTCACGACAACTTGGGCAGCATCCATTCGGATGATGGTTTTGTATTTTCTGGCCAACAGATGTTCAGACATAAATGCATTTATGCACAGGATGCAGCTTTCGGTTTATAGGCAGAGGAGAATTTATTTATGTATGATAAATTTAAAAAGCTGTGTATTTTACAAGCTTGTTATTTGTTTCTATCAAAGATATGTACTTAAAATATATCCATATAAATAATTTATTCATGAATACTATTATTTAGATAGTAATACTAATAATCATCCTAAATATTTTTCTGTGTTTCATTGTTGGAGACAGAAATTAATTGAAAGCTTTACAAGCAGGCGGATTTAATTATTTGACGATTACATTTAGGTGCATCCGCTTAATTTATCTTAATTTATTAGTAATTTAAGTAGCAAACTGTAACATTCTTTTTTGAGACCCAGAACCTTATAAAATGTCCAGCTATGCGACAAAATAACCTGCTGGCAGTTGGCTCACATTTTGTGATCACTTTATTTTTTTCAGAGGCAGACTCAACTGCAAAAAGGCCACGAACCACCATCACTGCTAAACAGCTGGAAACGCTGAAGAACGCTTACAACAACTCTCCCAAACCTGCACGCCACGTCCGGGAGCAGCTGTCCTCAGAGACGGGCCTGGACATGCGGGTTGTGCAGGTAAAGTTTATCATTACCCATTAAGGGGCTATTCCATTAGTGTCCTCACTTCATTAATGAGGGACAATTGAGGCTGAACTGGCACAAGCCTACTGTACGCATAAGTGTGTTTGGAGGGGGGGGGGGGATTTACGGCTGGATGGAGTGAAATGAAGTCCACGTGAAAGTCAGCATGGTTTAAGTGCAAGCTCGTTAACAATGCTCAGAGGGCCCCTCGCATATTGTCTGCTGCTGAGGAGCCGCACGCCGGTTGCTAGGTGCTGGTCATATATATTGTTTTATTTGCAAGGACAAAAGTGGGGACGGAAGCCACTAAAATGCTGCTCATTATTCAGTGGAAGCGAAGGGGCGAAGAGGGTTCACTCAGGGCGGAATATCATTAAGGAGAATGTAAAACTGCTTTTTGTGCTCTGTGACTGAAACGGATTAACTTTGTGCGTAAGACAAAGATTGATAACAAGTGGGCCGTTTGTCCATTTTGTCTCCGATTTCAAGTGGCGACGTTCTGGGCAGTTTAGGACACAGTGACCTGTTTTTGTTTACCGAAGACAACATTTATAAATACTTTGAATAATTCAAACCAGTGGCACTCCAACCCAGAGTGATGACAACCTGGAGCTGTCGTGAAGTTAATTAACTGCTAAACGAAAGGGAACTGCTCCCAGGAATCAGTTTTTCAGTCTTCCCATTGGATTAATGAAGGTGGGAAGCCGCGACCACACAGTCCTCGAACGTTAATGTTGTTGAAATGCTTAAAACACAATAAGCATTGGTAGTATGTGCCATGGTATACTCGAGACTAAGAAGAGTATGTAAACAAAGTGAATAAACAAGCCTGAAAACACTTTCTTTCCATCTTGTCTCCTTACCCTCCAGGTTTGGTTCCAGAACAGGCGAGCTAAAGAGAAAAGGCTGAAGAAAGACGCCGGTCGGCAGAGGTGGGGGCAGTATTTCCGCAACATGAAGAGGTCACGAGGGAGCTCCAAATCCGACAAGGACAGCATTCAGGAGGAGGGCATGGACAGTGATGCTGAGGTGTCTTTTACAGGTACAGAGCCAACAGCACACTTCAAACACCTTGTCCACCATTGTCCCTGAACAGTTTGTTTTCCGCCAACTTAACATTTTGCAACGGTTAAAGAATCCAATCTGGAATAACAAACATCACCTTTCATCAATTTGCATCTTGTCCTTTTTTGCACAGACGAACCACCAATGTCAGAGCTCGGCCTCACCAACGGCATCTACAGCAGCCTGAGTGAGTCCTCCCCCGTCATGGGGGGCCGCCAAGGGGGCAACAACCACGGCTCCTTCCCCCTGGAGCACGGCGGTCTCCCCTCTCAAGACCAGTTCCACGACATCCGCTCCAACAGCCCCTACGGCCTCCCTCAGTCGCCAGGGTCGCTTCAGGCGCTACCCAGACACCAGCCGCTCATCTCCAGCTTGGTCTACCCAGACTCCGCCCTCTCTATCATGACCCAGGGCGGCGGGCCCGGGGTCACCCCCGGCACCAGGGGCTCCATGGGCGCCGCCAACGGCCCCAGCTCGGACCTCTCGACCGGCAGCAGCGGAGGATACCCGGACTTTCCTACCAGTCCTGCGTCCTGGTTGGATGAAGTGGACCACGGGCAGTTTTGATTGGCCAACGACAAGAATTTTGAAATTTTGCCGGGGTTTTTTTGTCTTCTGTTTGATTTTGGGGGATTTGAAATTTGTCACAAATGACAGTGATCGAGCGAAGGAAGAGGCCGCTGTCCTTGGATCTCACAGATATACACACAGTGACTGGGTTGGAATGGATTCTCCATTAAAAGCACTAGACCGAAAAACTTAGGTCAAATTGTCCTTCAGTCGCAAAAAGTGCATGTAAAGCAAGACATGTGTCTAAAGATATTCAATTTCCAGGTACCACTATAAGCTTTTTAAAACATGGAGACTCAATCGTTTTGGATTTTCAAATTCTCCCCCACTGTTAGGTCATCTCTTTGTTTTCTACAGTGTTCAGGTGCAGAATTCAGTTCAGAATCTTTAAATGTTTGGTTGTTGCCAAAGGTCTATATATATGTCTATATATATATTTATATATATAGACATACATATACACATACATATATATATATGTATATGTTTATAATGGTTCATCATTGTGGTGACTTTATTTTTATACAAAACCCTTCCCGGACAAATACGAGAACCGGATATGAGGACTTTGTACATTCTAAAACAGGGATATAGGCAAAAATGTAGATGTTGTCTTGAATGGCACCTAGGGTTCCAATTATTTCTATGCATTCGTGTGTTCTCAGATGTATCTTGTTCGTTTCGTTCTCCCGAAAACAACCCCAGGACGAACTGGCTGTAGCACCCGAGGTCTGATGTACATGTTCGTTTATGTGGAAAATGTTTTATGTCTTATTTATTCCTTCTGGTAATGATGACAATGATTCCTGATTAAATGACAGGACTTTAATAAATTTGTCACCCAAATCAACAATGGAGTATTTTCCTTTTTGGTCCGGACTAAAGGACAATTGTGGACAGTGGTTAAAGAACCATGATTCATTTCAATATAATCTATACAATCAGAAATTTCTTTGACATTTCTCTTATATCGTGCATGTGGTATTCATCTGTCTGGAAAATCTATAGCATAGCACTTCCATTGAAACCAAAGTAACCCTAAAGTTCTGGCTGTATCTGCAAATTGAGTATCTGGCTAACCACCAACACCGTATCAGGGGTTCAAATGGGAAGCAGACAGAGAGTCAACTCATCAATTCAGAGATTACTGGGCCTTGTTTGCCCAAACGCTCCTATGGGAAAGGAATCTCCAATCCATTAGCCGTGAAGGGATCAAGTGCCCCTTGTGAATTTCCTCATTTGTTTAGTTATTCAAAGTCAGGTTCAATTAAGTAGATTAAACAGTGTATGTGTAGGTAAGTGCATGATTGTTTGTGTGTCTGCTTATGTGCGTGTGTGTGTGCGTGTGTGTGTGTGTGTGTGTGTGTGTTGTTTGTGTGTGTGTGTGTGTGTGTGTGTGTGTGTGTGTGTGTGTGTGTGTGTGTGTGCTATTGCATGTTTATGTGTTTGCTTCTATGGCTTGTGTTATGAATCTCCTGCATGATAGGTGGGGGTTTTCAAATGATGCTTTCGAAAACTTTTAATTTATTCAAAATGTGTTTTCTTATTTGTAGAGTTCATTCTAAGCCAAGACTCGAGACTGTGGGACCACATTTTCCACTGATCCATTTTCCACATTTTCCACTGATCCATCTTCCAAAATATACAGTCTGGCGATTCAACAAAAGTGAAGTGCCCTTCTGACGTGCACTTTTGAAGCACTTGTATTTTGCTGAAATCTTTCCAGTTGCCATTCCATTCTATCGCATGCTTATTACACTACATTTCTGTGACAGCGATAGTTATTAGTTTTTATTATTAGATCGCATACAAAACATGATCAATGTCAACATAAAGTACATCAGTCTAGATGAAACTATCTGAAGTATTTAAAGTATATAAAATGTGCCTGTATCCACTATTATAATCCAACACTGAAAGAGACATTATTATTAGAATTTATACCTTTGTATTCTATTGCGAGTATATTTGCTAACAGTCCTGTTTCTGTTCATTTACTAACGTAGGAAATATAAATCTCAAAATACCAATCGTTCAAAATCAGACAATTATGAAATAAATCCATTTTTGACAGTTTAATACTAAATATTACTACTACTACTACTAAATACTACAACAAGTCTCCATCAAATGTATGCTGTTTCATGCGTATAGTATGTTGTTATGCATAATTATCCGTCAGCATGATTGTGCAGCTATACGTGAAGTTGAAAATGCATAAAGGGGACAGCCGGCTGTCCTCCAACCTTTTGTCTTGGTGTCCCGACTCGTACGTCCTGCACCGTTAACGGCTGCCCGCTCTGCTCCTCAGGTTCCCAGAACAAGAAAAGGAACACCGGACAGGATATCCAGCTGAATCCTCCCGGCTGAGTGGCAGGTATCATTGTTGCCTTGCAAAAGCGACAGGTGTGTAACTCGACCCAAGCAGAGTCGGGCGAAGACAGCGAGGGGGTGAGAGTGAAGTGTCAAAGTTAATCTCTTACATACCCGGCTTGTTCACCGCACTAAACTGTTTGTATTTTTGGGGTTAGACGGGGTTGATTTTCTTTTTAGAACACACTAAAGCTTCATATGAGCCTTTGAATTTGTTGACAGCATGGGATTAAAAAGAGAACGCAGCAGACAGCCCTGTCACACAGCAGGTGTGAGATTTTGGTGACCAATTGATGAACTCTTTAAAGAAAACATCTGGGATTACCGCGCCCCGCACTCTCTCAGATTGAGTCGGAAATCCACCGTTTTCTGAGTAAGGGACTTGATTGCGTTTGAGAGAGAGAGAAAGAGCAATTTGCCGGATTGGTTGTGTGAGAAGAAGGTGAGAAAAGGACAAACACACAAATGTACGGAGCTTCACAATGATTACGTAAATGGTGGGAAAAGCCAGCTGAGAAAGAAGCTGCCCGTTGGTGAAGAGTGAAGCTGCTGAAGATGGCAATGCTGAGAGGTACACAATGCAAGAGGGATTGAATTACATGTGGAAAGGTTATTGGAAGCAATTACATGTGCACAGAGAAAGTTAAATACAAAGTAAAACAAGGTGCTGGTACCAGAAAGCTTATGGACTTCATCAGTGGTCTAAATAAAAAAACATTTGAAGGCTTCCTGACCTAAAGGTCTATGAGGAGCACAGCGTTCAACAGGGAGGCTTCACAGTGATACTGTATATGTTAAACCGTCCACACTGTTCACAATAAATATATATTAAATGCCATTTTCTGCAACTGAGGTAATTTTCATTCTCTGAGCGAGAAATGTCCACCTTGATTGCGCTTTATACCATGTACTATATTATAGTACATGGTATAAAGTAGTACATATATAGTAGTAGTACATATACATATATACAAAGTTGTACCTATATAAATATATATAACGTTTTTTTTTTCAAAGGGTTGAGTTCATGTATCTTTCACAGCCTGATCTATAAAACACTTTATTCTTAAAAGCGTGGCAAATTATTTATGGCTGTCGATAATATTATCCGCTTTATGAAGTTGGATGTCTCTAAATTGTCAACGGTCCATTGGTTCCGCATTCTATGTAATAAGAGATTTTTGCATGTTTTAACACAAACACAAATAGAAAAAAATGTCTCGAAATAATGGATCAGGTAGGGAAGTTCTAGTTTTGAACCCAACTTCAGGATTTCCCCTGGACTCCTTTTTCTTTTGGGCAAGACTTCGTGGTCCTAGAAATTGTATATTTTCAGTTTATATTATTTTAGAAAACAGAAAAAAGACAATCTGTGTGTAAATGAGTTATAAACGACAAGATGTGAATTCTCAAATATGAATTCAAATCCCAATGACTGTTAGGGTTGCCTTTTGCTTTGAAGCTACTATTAAACTGTTGCATTTGCCTGTTTCTGTAAAGGACTTTTAGCTGGGCAGTACGCCTGTTGTCTCTTATATACATACACACACACACACACACACACACACACACGCAAGCCCCCCAGCCCCATGTCAGATGGTGCTGAGTAAATCAGGTCTGACAATAACACCTCCCCTGGGTCCCACACATCACAGCTACAATTCAGACCTAATGGAGCGGCAAAGGAGGGGAGGCCGCTTGGTGCGTGAATTTGTATGTGTGTGTGTGTGTGTGTGTTTGTGCAATTGTATGCACGGATGCATAGAAGCAGCGCTTCATTTTGGGTTCTCTGGAGGGAAGGGATGTAAGGAAGAGACGAAGAGGAGCCCGGATCGGATTGTCCTCATTACAGATATCAACCAGTAATGGCATTGTGTCGATGAATGCGATCCTGCAGTCGGGGCTTTCTGCTTGTATATAGAGGCAGAAATGGGCTTGGAATAGTTGCTAGGAAAACAAAGAGGTATTTAATAGAACATATGAATTGGGTTTTTATTTGTGCATGAAGTGATCAGAAAACAACACAAAAATAAACGTAGCTTTAAAGCTTATTTACACTAGATGTAAAAGACTGGAGTTAAAGAAAGAAAATACACAATATGGTGTCACCAAGGTGGTGCGCACACTGCAAAGGAACAGCAAGGACCAACAGGATACTTTTGCTTATGTGGTAGATTAATGGCAGCAGCAGCAGCATTAAAGCAATGCAACTAATCAACATGGTCATTAGCGTGTGTTTTTACTGACAACTTTAATCAAATGTATCACGGCTCCACCTCGCCATTACCCGCCGGCCATGTAATTATCTCTTCATTTCTTTTTCAGACGGGAATGCAATATCTGGTAATCCGTCTGCAACGGTCGACTGGACTGCATCCAGGGACATTCATATTAGAAATGTATCGGCTAATGAATCACTCAGCGCTTCTTCTCACTGCCGGCATGTAGATGTGTGTCATTTTTTTATGCAATCTCCATAACATGGTCATGAGAAGCATACTGAATTATACATTGCATATTTGTTCAAGTGTCATTATTAACAGCTGCTCGACAGTACGATTTGATCTGTATGTGCACCCAGTGATATTTAACAAGTTGCACAAGAAGTGGTCATGATTTAAACAATGATATGTTTTCCCCATTACTCACATCATGGAGGGGATGAACTCATAGTACTAATAGTTTTGTATGTACATAATGTTTATGTTTTGTTAAGCAGTACATTTTGAATTTTAAAAAGAAAACAAATCCTTTGCATGTTCATGTTGAATGGTTTTGATAAATGACTAAAACAAATGACTATCCAATCTAGATTTAATTAATGTTCCATGTATCAACAGAATAATTGAGTAATAATTTCAGAATTAATTGTTTTTTTATAGGTGATAAATCTTCCTGCTACAGTTCTGTTGATTTATCTTAAAAACAAAAATATTCAGCAGCTTGAAATGAACAAACCTGTATTTTTACAGTCACTGGCAGACATTTTCTTTTTTTAAATAAAATACTGATGCTTTAAAAAAAAATGTTTCTGCTGGACTTTTGCCTTCCTATTACTTCATAACTGGCCGTGTTTACATTTTCCTCACACTGGGATAATCACCCGTCTTTCTCATTAGGAGCCTCGCCTCCGTAAAGGGCCACCTTGGGGCCTTTCCACATCTATGAGGCGTTAACAGCTCCCCACGGGAGGCTGTCTGGCTCCCGCATAACCCTCGACCTCCTCCCCCCCCCCGCCCACAAATGCAACACTCACCAAACCACTCAGACTCACAGATGGCCGCCGTACACCGGCAGCCATCGCGCTTTTCAATTATCGCTTCTCCTCGGTAAGAAAAAAAGGCCATTGCTCAGCTGTCAGGCGCTCAGAAGGGGAGGAGCCACGCGGCGAGAGACGTGGGGGATTGAGAATTCCTGCATCCACGAGGGTGGAAAACCCAAAAGGGAGAGATGAAGTACTTCAGGGAACACGCAGGATCGCTGCGTCCGACACACAAGTCCAGCCGGCGAACCAACAAAGAGGTTCTCACTGGCACACAGCCTGCTCTGATGATAAATCACTTAGTGTAATTGTTGTTTTGAAGCCGGCAGTTGAAGTGTCAAAGGAAGGAAGGGGGGGTCATCGAGGCGTCGGTGACTCTTGATGGCTTCATGTTTGCTCGTAGTTATTTTGTTACCGCTTCACAGCGGGGGGATCAGATGATCAGGGGCTCCGGTGTTGCTTCCAAGCGGCAGTTTTGACATATTTGTGTTGGATTTAACGATGCATCACTCCGACCTATGAGTTGGTTTAGCTTTATATCTAACGGACACAATTTTGTCTTATTGATCATCTAAATCCCTGCAAAAAAGAAGAATTCCTACATGTCCTTAAGCCTTTCTTTTGTCTTTTTCTGTCATAGTCGTCTCAAAAACAAACCCAAAAGATGCTGCTTTTCCCATCCAGCACTCATATCCTCCCAAATTATCCATAATGTTCCTAAAAAAGGGAATGTTCACTGACATTTTACAAACTAGGAAGGCACTTTGTAGTTTTTCTTCTTATATTTTCCCAACTCGCCTTATCCCTCGCCTGTTTATCCCTGATGGGAGTCTGAGAGGGAAAATCAATGCGGGCCAGAAACATGTGGCAGGGGCCAGGTCTTCTCTCATTAGGCCTGACAAAACAGGAAGATATCTGTCACAATATAAAGCAGCCGCAGGGCCACAGTTTACCTGTGCTGTTATCCCGATTAGACTTTATGGATTTATCTGTCCGTGTGTCACGGTTCTAGCAGTTTTTAGGTGCACGGGGAGTTCCTTTATGTGATCAGATACAATTGCAGCAGGCTTTTCACTTCATATCTAATCAATGAGGGATGATATAGAGTTTGTTACTGTTCTATTTTAACGATGTTCCGCTGCTGTAACTGAAATGTTTATCGGATATTTCCACATTACTGAGTTGTCGTCCGTGTTGTATCTGATTCTGTAAATCAATTCGCTGCACATATCCTGAACACGGGGGAACAGGTTTACATCTTACCGTTTCCAGCTGTAATTCCCACCCCCCCTTCTCCCCCACTGAGGTTGCCGCCATCAGTCAGCAACAATCCAGGTTGGAACATTTGTTCCAGCGTCTCTCTCCTTCAAGCCGATGGTTTTCTTTCCTTTTTTTTTTTTTTTTCATAATTCATGTCAAAGCATCTCTGGTGAGATGATGAGTGAGGGTGGTGTGTTGGGGTAGGAGGGAGGGAGGGAGGGGGGGTGGCGAGGACAAGGGGGTGGAGAGGGCACACACTTAATCCCTGGGTCAAGATGTATTTATTGAAGATTAATAACCGAGCAGCAATCTCATCATGCTCTCGATGATTTTATAATTTGGTTTCTGGGTGGGTGGGTGGGATGGGGAGGAAGGGGGGGGGGGGGGATCAGGGACAAAAGAAAGAGGGAGACGGAAAACTATTGTCAACACCGGAGCGGAATACAGTAAAGTGCTTGTGATTTAGCATTGGGGATGTTATCTGAAAAGCGCGTTGCGACTGATTCACACGGAGCTGATCTCACGGTCATTTGGTCTCTGCATGTTTCAGCTGCATTGAAAGTAATAACTCAATCAATGTTGTAACCGGACCTAAAGGTATAATAAAGAACGGTACTGTCACATTCTGCCCGGTGTGTGCAGTGTTACATCAAACAACTTAAGATTGTAATCAGCATTGTTGTTATCCCAACCGAGAACAACTTTTGAACGTCCTTTTCTGACAATGGATTTAAAGATTGATGTTAATCTTATTTCACTTCATGTAGATTATTATTTATTAAAAATGAAACTACACTAAAAACCATTATTTCATCCGTGTAACTCTCTTCTTTGTTTGGAAGCTGCACGTGTTCTGTGCATATGTAGAGTGGTTGCTTCTCATTCAGTTAATGGATTTCTTGCACACTTACACCACATGGACCACAGGAGAGCGAGCTGCACAGAGGTTGAGGAAGAGACACCTTTTGTCACCAGGCAACAGAGGGAAAAATGGTGAAAAGATAAATTTCAGCTTGAGGTCAAGGTTCAAGGGTGCAGTCTCCCAACCAAATTTATTTATGCCCTTAATAATAATGAGTGGGTTGGATAGATTGTTCGTCCCTGACCTCGGTGATCAGGTAAACCTTATGCCGCTATATCAAAGCGGACAAGTCTGTGCGTTCTGAAGGCTGCCACAGTCCTATAGATGGAAGGAAGGAAGGAAGGAAGGAATGAGAGGTGGAGGCAGAGAGGTATGTAAAGCAGAAGTGATGCGAGGTGAAGGGCCCCGTGTTTGCATTTTGTCTGGATCGAGGAGAGTGTGTGAAGGGCACCGAGGAAGGACGAATAAGCTTGTGCTTTTATTTTTGCATGCATGCATTTAGATGTGTATAAATGTGTCTGTGAGTGTAAGTGTGTGTGTGTGTGTGTGTGTGTGTGTGTGTGTGTGTGTGTGTGTGTTTGTGTGTGTATTCATTTGATTGATGGTTTTACAAGATGCAGAAAAAGGAGAAATTCTTTATTGACTGTGTTGAATATCGTATGAATAAAATACACTCAAAATGTTTGTTACATAAGAAAACACATCTTAGATGTTGGTGATAAAGAATACATATACAACCCTTAGCTCAGCCAACAGACCTATACACTATGAATTGAATGGTTCAGTGTAAAAATAGGACTTCCTTTTGCATCTTCAAGTACAAATTCCAGTAATAACACGCTTTTACTACACGGCATCCCACTAATTTCACTATCAAAACCCTTCTGCTTCATTCATGCTGCATAAACGGAGTCGCCGTCCCTCAGCACATCCCTCCTGAGACATCACCACCTCTCTGAATCTCTGAACATTAGCCATCAAAGGGCCATCGCCGGCTACATTAAATGTATTTAGATCTTACAAAGTGCTCCCCCTTGAATCCGTGGGTCCTTTTGACGACCTGGGAAGGTGGCTGACGGAGGCGGCGAACGGGAGAAAGGGGAGCGCAGGGATTTACGGTGACAAAATGCTGGGGTCAGGCGGGGTGTGTGTCGGAGGTATTGATCAGCGAGGCATGCAGCGCACACGTGGTCCGAACCCTGACCCTTAAATGGCGAATGAATCTCAAACCAATAGACTGGAGTGTCTGGTGCAGCTTACACACACACACACAAAACACCCACCACAGAAATACATTTGTACAAATACACTCGTGGTCTCGTTGCGATTGCTACCAAACGACACACCAACCCGATCGATATCAGCAGAGCATGATTTCCACATTTAGAAATTGACAGCTCCTGAATAAAAGACAAGGTCGGCATCTGTGTGTGTGTGTGTGTGTGTGTGTGTGTGTGTGTGTGTGTGTGTGTGTGTGTGTGTGTGTGTGTGTGCATTGATGTTAACATTTGTATGTGTGCAATGTTTACTCCCTTTTGTTAGGAGAGAGGAGACATGCTAAATTTCCACCAGCAGGGATTTTTCCTCATGCAAGAACGATTTTTTTCTGAATGTATAACAAAATCCAGAGAGAACAATTGGGCACATCTCTGAGCGCGACGAAAGGAAAATGAATCTGTTCGGACAATCTTGAAACAGTTCAGTCTTTGCAAAAATGTTGATGGGTGAAAAGCAATGCGGGATAAGATAAAATACTCCATTGAGCTAAAACTATAATTGCAATAATTGAATGAAATCCACGCGAGACACGAGGCGTGCAGCGATATTAACGTGTATGAACACACCCAGACGTGTGAGAGAGAGAACAACACACTGAGAGACACGTACACGATGCGTCTATCTATATAAGTCAATTATATTACATTTTTGTAGAATATATATTTATTGGCAAAAACAGAGAAAGTGATTAAGTTGCATTATCCAAATACCACAAATGAAAATCAATTTATAATATGTTGTTTTTTAGCTGAATTGATGGAAATGGAGAATACAATTTTTTAAATAATTTTAATCACATGACGGAGTTGTTTTCTTTAGCATGCTTTAATTATTAGGTTGTTTTTGTACCATGTAAATATACAGCCTCTTTATTTTGATGTGACATTCAGTACAATACACGTCATGACCATACAAAAAGCAAAAGGCTGATTCAATTATGGATATTGTAAAATGTATAAACGTTACATTTTACAATATCCGTAATTGAATGGGATTATTGGTATCCGCAAGTACTGTTTTTAAACAACGTCATAAATTATACTTAACAAAATAAAGCATATTTCTAATCTTCATTCATATATTCCTCCAGAGGTTTATTGAAGTTGAGATCAGGCTCGGTTTTGCATTACTTAGAATATTACAAATTATTTGGGTCTGACCTTTTCGATTTAGTCCCATATGTAGATTGCCTACATAAGTGTTTGGTCAAATCTCCAGACTAAAAAACTGTTTGGATTATTCGAATGTCAATGAAAGGCTCTCCTCTTTATTTAATACCTCGGCCCACTTTGCATTTCTGTGATCTTGATGCTGACACACACTCAACCTCGACCCGACACAATACGCACAGGCATGACACAAATAAGGCTTTACTCATAATCACGTCTTCTATCTTCTTAACCCCCCAACCACAAACAGTACACGTGCCCACACACACACACACATATGTGCATACCCGACACCCACCCGCAAACACAAGAACCCTTTTACGTAATGAAATTACGTAGAGTCGTATGTTCCACCGTCGACTAGAGTTATGGGTGCGTTTTACATAAAATTCACATTGTCCAGGATGCATGTGTGCATACGGATTTAGATTTCAGAGGGTATTGAAGAAATGAGCGGGGTGCTGTGAAAAAAAAGTAAAAGGGCACAATTTCCGGTTTGTGCGACTGAAAATCCTAGCAGCCATAAATAAAATGTGCACACACACGTGCGTGTTCTTTCTTGATCACCTTTATAGACACACAAAATCAAAGCACACCTTGTGCAAAGGGGAATGTTGTACATGACATGCATGAACATATTTTTATTTCCAAAATTAAGAAATAAAAAAGTGTCACCCTGTTGATTTATGCACCGCTGTTTTGCACATCGAGTATTTAAGATAAAGACAAGACTCGTTTTGATGAACATCTCCATCTGGTCCTTTTACACTCAAACTTGTGCTTTTCTCGGGTCCCTCCGTCCACGCGGAGCCGCGATCACCGGGGGGCTCAGAGACAACGCCTGCGGGTCAGCCTGGGCCGTCTTTAATCCAACATGGCTCGTTGGATTCCAACAAGCAAATCTGATATTTCTAAACACTGGATTATGCTTTTCTTTTATTACTGCTGGATCTGGAGGAGAGTTGCGGGGGTTAGGGGGTAAGGCCGAACTGATAGGATTACCAGAAAAGCCTGTGGACTTAAATACGAAGGGAAGAATAATAATAATAAAAAATACATGTATGTGTTCATTAAGATGATGACTGGATGAAAAAATCGGAATAAAGGAAGCCCTTAAAATACAGATAAAAAGCAAAAGTAGGTCCGAGGGCATAATAATCCCACGGTAAACCCAAAGGCAGTTCAAAAATGACACAGAAGAGCAGATTTCACATCCACAACAAAGAACACACAGACGGCACACAACCACCGGCGCACAAAGCCACAATTACCTGGAGGGCCGCAATGCTACAGATCCCCTTGTCGCGGGGAAGCCCCCTGCACATGTACACGTTCACACCTTTTTGGGCACAATAACGCCATCGGGCCTCGGGTGTCGTGGCGAGAACAACACCGAGGAGAGGCTGAGACAGAGGGAGAGAGGGAGAGAGGGGGAGAGGGGGAGAGAGAGGGAGCGAGGCGGCCATGCAGACTGTAAGAAGCAGGCGAAGGCGGTAAAAGTGACCTTGCTGGAAGTAACAACAGCAGGCCTTAATGTGTTGCATTACAAGATATGTGATAAAACACTTTTATGGGGAGGGCAGTAAATGCTGCGGTCTCATCCCACCCTGTGCCCACTAAACGGCTCCATGTTGTGTGTGGTTGTGAGTGCAGGGGGGGGGGGGGGGGGGTCCAGCGATCCTGGAGTGAATGGAAGGGGGTCGGGGGGGACAACAGTGACTAATTGTCTTTGTTCTCACCTTGGTCCGGGTTCATTGTGGGTAAATGAATTTGTTGCCGCTCTAAAATCATGCAGCACTTTTTACATCATTACGTTTATGAGGATCTGATTTCGCCTGTAGCATTTTAGCAGAACGGGGGGGCTTCATTTTGCTGCACGGACAGATCGAGCACACGTAGGGTTTCTCAAGTTGGCTTGAAGAGGTCATTTCCATGTTTTTCTTTCCTGCTCTGTGTGGGGGGGCTGAAAGAGGAGCTCAGTGGATGTGCACTCAGCATTGCCCCCTGATGGATGGATTACTGAATAACAGCACATTTAACAAAACCATCACAATAAAAAAATCCCCTGTTTTGTCCAAGCAAACATATTCTTTTTACAACCACATATTACACAAATCTACTGTTTTTTTGGCTTCAATCAATAAATGGGAACAGATAAGAAGTTATTGTTAAAAAAAACAACATTGTTTTTATACAGCACTTGCTTTAAACGCACCCGTTAAAATGTACAATGAAAAAAGCTGCTACACAACAGTGATTCATTGTATTTCCTTTTTATCACGTCATATTTCCAAATCAGTAGCTACATATCAAGTGCCAGAGAATTGGAGTTGTTCAAAGGCCGGAAGGCTCCTGGCTCCAACATTATAGCAAAACTAATCTCACCTCTGTCGTTCTTTCACTCATTCATCAATGATTTTATTCATCTTTTAGTTCTCTTAATGCTCTTGACCGTCATTCTTCCCTTTTCCTCCCCTCTCAACATGTCGCGTCCTGTTATTTCCATTATGTTTTTAGTCACCTCCCTGCCCCGTTTGTGGACCCCGACACTCCTTCCGACCCTCGTGTCCAGGCAGCGTAGATGTTAGGCCGGGACTTATCGATCAGGCTGTAAATTACCCATGCATCACCTCTCCTCTCCTCATTGCACGTCCCACCAGCCTTATAGAGAGAAGAGGAGGGAGGAGGGGAGGGGAGGGGGTGCAGAGCGAGGAGGGAGAGAGATACTCTGCAGCAAATTGTTAATTAAATACAAATCAATCCTCTGCCATTTATCAGGCCATGCATCCACCTCACCTTTAAGAGGGGGTTGAGAGAGGTGGGCAGAAAGAGGGACGGGCAAAATCAATAAGGCGGACTGAGGGGAGGGATAAGTGTTTAATCCACCAATCAAACTATATCATGGCTGTTATAGAGACACAATTAGACATTATGGGGTGAACAAGGTGGCGTTCACGTTTTAGCTTCTTTTAGCACACTGAGGCAAGAAGCATCCAAAAAAATGTGATCCATGCCCACTGAATTGTGCTGTGTCAAAATTAAATTAAATAATTACATATTTGACCTTCAGAGCTCAATTCAGGTTTTGAAAGAACAGTTGGTAATTTCAGTCAAACTAAAATCCATGTGAAGTTACAGGCTGCAGACTTAATTTGTATAATAAACACAAGTACAATGAATCGTGACAACTGCCTGTGTGTATTTATGTGTTTGTGTGTGTGCCTTTATTCTCAGTAATGTGTTAATTATTTCTGTACTGGCAAACCAGAGAGAGTCACCCAAAGTCCATGAATCTGTTTGGACAGAGAATAACTAAATCTGACTAAAGTGAGCAGGGGCAGGAGAATGGCCCTTATAGTTTTAGCACGTTTACATTGACTGAATGTTTAACATAGCAGGTCATTCCGTGGTTAGAAAACAACTGACAAGTTGGATCTGATGAAGCAGCAGTGAAGGTTTTTTGTTCCTACCTGAACTTCGCTGTGACCTTTGCCTTCTACAAAATGTGCAATGAGGCTTTGGTCCACAGACTTAATTAATTAATAGTTGATGTTCTAATATTTTGAATGCATGTCAAGCAATAAACAGCTACATGTATTTATGGTTTATTATAATGAATTGGTTGGAAAACTGCTTTCAGGCTCATAGATGCAGAAAACATGAGTCCAAGCTGTTATTGTCCTTAACCTGCTGCGCTTTCTTATAATTTTGCAGTTTTCCATCAAATTAAAGCCAATTAGTTCTATACAGTGTGTGGTTTTGTTTTTTTAAAGAAGCAACCTTTTCAATGCTCTGTGAGGCGGCTGGCTACTTGAGCGCCGCTCAAAAGGACAACGCTAACACATGTGCTAATATGTCTGCAGGTGTGTTTACCACGTTTGATAACTCAGTTTAGTCTGTTAGCAGTTGGTCTATTTCTTCACTTTCTATCACCTTTTCAGAGACAAACTATACCGACATGTTCTGATTGACCCCCAAGCTATTTTAGTCCACAGTCAATCCGCGTGCAACTGTCTCTTCTCCTTCCCTGAGAACCCTGGGAGCTTAACAATCAACCAACATCTGTCTGGAGCCCAGAGAAAGGCAGAGGCCCAGATGTCGGAGGGATTGGTCTTATGGGAGTAGGCTTCTTGGCCCCTTTACTGGGCAGCCCAGTTAGTGAACTAGGATTAGAGTTACGACATATCCTGGAGCCAAGCGTGGCCCGACTCTATCCTCAGACTTATGTACATTTAAGGAAATCTCTGCCGTCGTTAACGTTTTCACTTCTTTAAAGGCCAAAGGAAATATAATTCATTCAAGACATCGCGTTTGGTGACATTCGCCATGAATGTTCTCAACAGACAAATCAACGAGGTGCTCAGGTTCAGAACAGTCAGGGTGATAAATAATCAGCCTGATTTATGATCTCTCGACAAAAAATATCACCCGAATACGCTAACGGGCCAACTGCCTCATTGCCGCCGATTCCAAGAATTCTTGGTGTACAAACACGTGTGTTTTTTAGTATGTTCATGTCTCTGCGTCCGTACTTCTTTTTCTTTCTTTTTTTTCTTTGCTAATATGTCTTCCTGGGTGGGCGGCGGAGCTTGTTCCAGCCAGGCCGCTGGATTGTCCTGTATTAGTGTTTGCTTCTGTTTCGCAGGCGTAATCCTCTCCCCTGGAGCCTCGCCTCACTCCTAATCTGGAGCAAAATCTCTCCTGCAGATGGTTCTCTCCTTAAGCGCCGCAAAAGAAATGAGCTCGTCCCTGCGTGTATCTCTCCTTTTATCTCTCGACTCTCTTTCTCCCAACGTTACTCGCTCATTTCTCATCCCGAGCGCCTGCTTTTCCAAAGAATCATAAAGCACGGAGCACTTTCAAGTAGGCCTTCCAATGGGGGGAAAGGTGTCCTTTGGAACCGCACAAACGGCATCTCCTGCAAGGAATAGCAGCCCAAATAAAATTTCAATTAGACGCCTCTGGGAATATGGCGACATTGCTTAAGTTGTATTGGGGAGGACAAAAAAGTAAGAGGTCACACGGGTTGTAAACAAGCCAACAATGTACTGTATTTTATGTGTAAGATAGACTTCTGCTTATTTTGTATCAGAGGTTTCGCACGTTTTGTTCAAATTACTAGAAAATGTGTATTTGTGAGATAATCGTGAGTTAGTTGACTGCGTGAGCAACAGACTCCTTGATTTATGGTGAAAGTTTTGTCACAGTTAAATTATGATGATGATGATGTTTACTGGGATGGATCCCAAACAAACTTCACGAATCTTCTCATTGATTTTCACACAGTTCAGAAAAGAAATGAGGACAATGTCTGGAAAAGTGGAAAAATACATCTTAAAACAAATATCAGTAAAGAATGGTTTGATAATTTGACTACATTTAACTAGAGAGCTAAACCGGCTCTTATCATATTTCTGATACTTTTAATTTATTGTCTCTTCTATGTATTTTTTACTCAAAATGATCTACTTTGTTTCACAAATTCGGGCCAAACTTATATTTTAGAAATGGCACTTTAGAAGAATCTGAACAGCAAAGCGTTTCTAAACTCTGTCCCACCCGATCAGTAGATCAGCCACGCTGTCCCTGGAGGCCTTTTACTTCTTCTTCCACACTAATAGTCCGTTAGTTCTCTCTAAATGCTGCCCCAGGAAGGGCAACGTAAAGAACGGGATAAATGATGAGGGTCGACGAACAACAATCCGGAGGAGGTTTCTATGGCAACAAAGAAATGAGAGCCCGGTATACAATGTATGTGTGGGTGGGGGGGCATGAGGCCGATGCGGTGATCAGCTGCTGTCAGGATGCTGGCGAGCGGGAAGTTAAGCTTCGGGTGCTGGAAATGGATTGCAGGGTGTGATTCACTGCAGCGCGGGTAAAGAGACCAAAGAGGGGGAGTGAGGAGGGGAGGAGGGGAGGAGGGAGGGCAGTGGAGATGAGGGTTGCACCACCATTTTTCACAGCAGACAAAAACATTTGCCGGGATATCAATTTGGAGCCGCGGAGCAGTCTTCCCCTCCTGCCCCGTCATCCATCATCTTTTCGTACTAACCACCACTTGGCCACTCCACCCCACCCACCCCCCACCCACCCACTCCCTCACCCACCCGCTCCCTCTCTCGCTCTCCTCCACCCTGGAACCACTCACCACGCACACACACGTGCACACCTACCAACCCCTGTGTGTTGTCATGCGTTCATATTCGGCCAACACATGAGCACTTTCTGCAGCCGTGTGCAATTAGGCTGCGCGTACATGCATAAACACACACATGGGGCAATGCAAGTAAATGTGTGTGTGTGTGTGTGTGTGTGCGCGTGTGTGTGTGTGTGTGTGTGTGCGCGTGTGTGTGTGTGTGTGTGTGTGTGTGTGTGTGTGTGTGTGTGTGGGTGGGTGGGTGGGTGGGTGGGTGGGAAGGAAATGCAAAGCAGAGCTGAAGCGCAGCGCCCAACGTGGCTGGGGTTGAGAAGGCGGGGCCGGGGCGTGCGTCTCCCCCAGTCTTCTCCCATTAGCGCCAGTAGGGGAGACCCCACCCTCCGGCTGCCCCCTTATTGGCACCTTTGCCTGCACCCCATCACTCATCTCCCAGCCATCATCCATCACCCATCGCGATCAATAGTAGGCCACGCATTCATCAGCCCCGGGGTGCTGATGGGAAAGAGGAGGGTCAGCGGGAGGGGTAGGGGGGGGGGGGTTATGGAGCGAGGCATCACGTTGGACAGAGAGGGAGTGGTGAAAGAGGCGAGAATATTAGAAAGTGGGGGGAAAAGGAGTAAAAAAAGGGAGAAATGAAGGAGGAGGAGTCATCTAGGGGAAAATGTGAGAGTGAGAGCTTCGCTGAGAAGCCAAGGAGGCGGACTGATAAAGAAGCAACATGTTTACTTGTTTATGGCGTTCGGTGTCCCCGAGAGGGAGACTAATACATGTTTGGGTGTCAGATGTGAAAATAATATAGGGGTACATTAAAAACTAAAAATAAACACTTACAGGAGTCCTGGGAAAGGATGAACGCCATTGCTCCGGGAATGATTAAAGGAGGCCTGTCTAATTTGCCACGGTCACATTTCTAGGTGACAGCGCTGAAGCCATCATAATGATATGTGGTGGTTCTGCTCATTGCTTCACTGCGCGACAAGCGGCATGAAAAAAAGAAAAAAAAGGAAGAAAGAAAGAATCTTTCCGGGCAAAGAGATAAATATAACTCAAAGGATGTGCATGATTATACACACAAGCATACAAACATGCACACGTACACATGTGGGAAACAGAATGGTGCAATGTCCCTGTCAGTCATTCGGCGTTTGTCAGTTTCCGGCAAGGCTCTGCACTTTGTGCTGACAGCCCATAAGTTGTGCCGACACACACACACACACACACACACACGCACACACACACGCTGGCTCAGGCCTTTCCCTTCCTGACTGAAGGTGGACGGGAATAGATCGCACTTTAAGATGATGGATGCTCCCTCTGCCCAGAAAGGTTAGGGACAGGCCGATAAGTTACTGAGCACCACGTTGGGGGCGAGTCGTAGAGGTGGCCAACAAATATACAGTAATTGTGATTGCTTGACAGCCGGGACATGGACCTCTGTCATGACTGGACCACACCGTGACGTATTTGGTGGGAGATGTAGAAAAAAGGGACAACACGGCATTTCGGAAAGGCCAATTCATTTATCACATGCTTCATTTATTTGAGCTAGCTATTTGCACTTTGTTTTTTCTTTTTTTTTAAACGTCATTAGAATTTATTGCATAGTAAGTAATATTGCGGCAACATTTCTTTCACTATATTATTTCAGATCAATAATATTAAATACAGTTAGACCAAACCAGAGACTATACGGTGGAAACTGGAACCTTGAAGGTGACGGCATCCACAAGGGAGTGTGGGTCGGGATTGGGGGGGGTGGGGGTGCAAAGAGAGCTGTGGCTTAGGTGTCGTGTCCAGAAGCCACCACCACCACCACCGTCATCATCCAGTCCCCCCGGGTCCCCTCTGTGTGTCAGATGTCGCTCTCGGGTTTCGAACCCGGGCCTCCATCTACCGGATGCTCTACATTGGATTATTCAGGAGAGGCTAAACGCTCTTTGTAGCGAGCTGAGTGGGACAAAACCCCACCCGGGCGAGGATAAGCCGCCGCAAGCTCTGAAGCAAGTCTCCGCCCGTAGCATGAAAATGTTGTGACATCTCAGCTGGAGGGACTTATTATCTCTGTAAGAACCACCGCTTGGTGGGACAATGAAGATTTGATTCTAACTGATAATTAAAAATAACAGTCTTTCACAATTGTTTGGCCTCTCTTTTCCCTTCCTCCCGCTGACCTGTAACACCTCACAGGCTGTGGGCTGCTCTTTCTTAAATATTTCATTGTGAGCCCGTCCATTGTCTTCACAGTTCACACAAAAGGCACACGACACAAACCGAGCGGCGTGCGCGTGCAGAGGCAGGCGGTTGTGCACGTGCGTGCGCCGAGTCTCTGCGTGTGTTCCTGTGTAAAGGGAGACCAGTTGCAGATAATGGACGTCTGCGTTTAATATTGGAGGAGTTTGGAGGTAACCGCAAACCTGGGGTCACCGTGTGTGAAGCTGGACACCTGATCTGCAGCACACAGCTATTGTCAAAATGGCAGCCCGGAGGACTGATATCCTAAACCTGATTTTTGTTCCATTTGCCTGACTCACCGATCCATTTTCGGTCCGTTCAGTTCCTGGAGCCAAAGGGAACTCGTTCACATCCACAACTCTGCAGTTTCCCTCAGCCCTATGAAGCTTTAAGGCAGTTTCACTAGCTACTTACTCATCAGCAGCATCAAAAGCTCTGATAAACTCCCCGTTCTCTACCAGCACAGCACTGAAACTAGCTGTTGAAGAGTAAAGAGGCAGCTATCTCCCTCAGGAATGGGAGACCAGACCAGAGCCGTGAATATTGAACTTGCATTAATCAGGTTGGTGTCTCTAAAGAATGCAAGTTTAGCTTTTTAAGTGATGCTTTTGCATGAATTCAACTGTTAGGGTTAAACTTTGTATGATAATGATATGAGATGTCAGACATAGATCAAGGCTCTTTGCTGTACTGTCTCCAAAATGGCGGAATGAGCTCCCTGATGACCTCATGACCGCAGAGAGCCTTCACATCTTCTGCCACAACCTAAAGACACACCTCTTCAGACGCGACCTTGATTAAAAAGACTTAAATTGTAGCACTTAAATTGTACTTATAATGTCTCTTATTTAATTGCACTTTCTTGTTTCTTCTTCTTTTGAGTTTGTATCCTTTGGATAAAAGCGTCAGCTAAATGACATGCAATGTAATATAAAGTCATAGTTGAGTCAGAATATTTACAGAATATTTACGTACTTGGTTATTGCAGTTCAAATTTTTGTTTGACTCTCTCTGCCGTCAGATAATGAGAAAAGAAGGAAAAGAAAAGGCGACGAGCAACAAACAAAAGAAGAAATCAATTTTTAGGTTAACAGGTTCCTCCCATTTAATCCTGTCATTGGCGTGTTGGAGTGATGCAATGAGGTTAGGTCACTTATTTTCCTGACCCTTAACCTTTTGATCCCTGACATCATGGTGTAGCAGCGCGTGGAGGTATTCCTTTCTGGTGGCTCAGATGGATCTGGACTTGGCTGGTTAAAGGAGGAGTGGCATCCGAGCTGGGGTACTTTTGTACGGCCTGTATCATTAATGGGGCATTGATAAAGATACGCAGATCTCCTGGCACTTTGCTACAGAGTAGGCGACAGGCTTTGAAAACCGATGCGTTTATCTTGTGTTTTCCATCTAGGCCACGTTCTGGTTCACAACACATGTGGGTCTGGCTCTTTGTTTTTGGAAAAGAAGTGACGATCAAAGCGTGGTGACGTCGTTTAAAGGGAAAGCATCTGAAAATATCACACGGGAAATAGCAAATTTCTGGTACGGTTAAAACAATCACAAAGCTCGGATGTCGGACCTCATGCACTGGTATTTTACTACTGTGAAGTAAATTTGCGGCATAAATCTTGCTGCATTAAAAATATTCTCTTGAGCTGATCAAGAGGCTTGATGGGGCAGTGCAGTCCAGACGTAAATCAGCATAAGTGATCGGATGGATTTTTCTATGTTAATGCAGCGCGGCCGCGGCGTACACAATTACTCAGATGAAGGGAGGGAGAGCGAGCGACGTCCAGCGCCCGGCCCTCTATTTGCCAAACCGATGCGGTTGGGTCATCAAATCCACAAAGCGATTGACCCGTCAATTGACCCCTGCTGACCTCTCGGGCCAATCAAGCTAATGGCGGCTGGTGGTTCGAGCTTTATCGCTCTGGTATCCTTTCACTGGCGCACCGTAAACACACACAAGCGCAGACGGGCATCCAGTCCTACCTCACGCAGTAGGTTTCTAACTCAGATCAGTTTTAACTGCCTGTATCGGCGCGGCCTTCAATGAGCTACTCTCGTTAGCAAGTGACCTTTCTCTCGGCGTCACTTGTTAAAGTCAACAGTTTCTTGATCACTTTATGATACCGTTGCATGATTGGACTACTAATCTGTACGGATACACAAATAACCTTTTGTCACACATCAGCGCCGTGAGTGAAATGAACAAAATATTTGTTCATATCAATCTTTTAAAATGCCGAATCACCATATTCCCTCAAAACTGCCTCATGTGATCAATAGGTTCCTGCAGGCTGCATCTCCATAAATCAATGGTATGCTAAAATGTGTGTGTGTGTGTGTGTGTGTGTGTAGATGGGGAAGTGACAGTGGGCAGTATTGATCAAATCCAGTATGTGTTAACTGTATCATGTTTCCACTTATTTGATGTAATGGTAGTGTATGGATCCTTAATTGACAGGTGGGTATACATCAGGGGGGGGGGGGGGGGGGGGGCGGACAGGTCAAACTCATTGGGGGGAAAAAAGAAGTTCACCAAACCCTCATCGGGTGTCTGTATCACGGTTTTAAGTTGTCTCGGGCCTAGAAATGCCCTCACCACAGTGTGACATCATACAATGGTACAGTAGCTGAAAGGTTCTGTACATTCTGTACAGGGAGAATCATCTAAATATGCATTACCTCTTATTATTAAAAAAAAAGGAATATGAAAAGCGTGTGTGCGTGTGACTTTATTATAACATGTTCTCCATGTTACCTTCCAGGCTGTGCACATGTCAAGAAGCAGCAATGGAAGACGAAATGGTTTCACCTTCACCTCTAACACTCACAACTAATTTAAAAAAAAGGTCCAAAACCAGTGAAACGGTAATATCAGTACAATAAAACAGCTCGTTTGTAGAAATTCTTATAAGAATAATAAATAACTACATGGGGTTCAACCAAGAGTAGTAGACAATGAGATAAAAGCAGTGATGGAGAAACTGTAATGTAATAAATGTGCTTGCACAGCTCTCTCTCTCTCTCTCTGTAATATCAACTGAAATGAATTGCACATCTTTTCCAAACAGAGCAATTTCTCCGCCATCTGTTCACCAACGTAAATCAGGGCTTGCTGATGTAAACCTCCTCCTTCCTCAAACTCCCCCCCAGTGAGGACTGATTCAGGCCTAATCCCCCAGTCTCCCCTGCCCTCTAAATCATGCCCGCATACGAATAGCTCTATGCAGATAGAATGGGTCTACATGCAAAAGGCAAAACAAATGCAAATATTGGTCTCGTCGGTGCGGCTTTTCTTTTAATCAACTTGATTAAGTTGATAAATTAAAAGGGAATTTAGATATCCTGATCCAAGTAAACAAATCAGTTATCATTATTTCCCTATTTTCCCCATTATAATAAATTAGCACAATCCTAAAATATAGTGTTTGAAAACTACTGTTCTAATGTGTTCAAAACAACATTTTACTAATAGACCCTTGATCTCCAGTAGTTATTGACTGGTAAAATATTCTGTTGTGGCCGATTGAGAGAGGATCTGTTGATGTGACGGATTCAAATTTCCCTCCTCACGCATGCAGATGTTTCCACAGATAATCGATAATCCAGCCTAACCCCCTTATGCCAAGGATTAAACATAGCCAGCCACAATCCAGCCACGTGCAGGGGACAAAAAAGAGACAAGATGAACAAAAAGGGGGAATATCTGCAAGAAAGTGAATTGTTTTGAGAGTAATTTAATAGTTTACTAGTTAAAGGCAAAACCTTGAGGCAAAAAAATAAACAAATTGTGTATTTTACATTTAAGCCTTTTTTCCCAAAGTGTCCTCAAAGCACATGAACACGTGAACTCCTGTTTTATAAAAATGAATTTGACACATTTCGCTAAGCTGTTTAAAGTTGTGGAGCTTTGTGGAAAAACAACTAGCAAACTTTGAGCTACAATGGTTCAAAGTAACATCTGGCCAGATGAACATTGGGATCTCTGGAGCAACAGGAGCAGGTTTTAATGAAAACAGATGGCTTGACCGGATTATGAAACACACACACACACACACACACACACACACACACACACACACACACAGAGCTGCATCCACTTCGCAGACTCGAGAGGATAAAACCACATGAACAAAAAATACTGAGGAAGATTGAAAGTGTTTGAACAGGCTTGAGGTGATTTCCTTAATAATTCAACTTTATACAGCAAATAAACTCAGAATTGACTGTCCGACCCGAACCGACTGCACCATGATTTATTTTAATTAGTTTAATTGGGTACTTAATTCGCTCTCCAAGTCTTGGCATCGTCTGCACGCCCGACTGGCTAAATTAATGTGTTAGACCTTTTTCTCATCTTTGTTTCCTTTACTTCTTACCAAGTGCTGAAGTTGATTCCTCTTCACAGAACCTGCACAGTAACACATGTCACATCTCTTGGAGTCTTGATATTAAAATAGAACTAACAAAGAAGCACATACGACAGCGGAGACACACACGTGTGCTTTGCTGTGGCTAAAGTTTGTCCCGACAGGCTCGATGGATCTCAGCATAGAAGATCCATCGCTTCATAACGCAGCGAAGCACCAACGCGCCTTGGAAGAAACTTTCACTAATTAAAGCCTCCCTCATCTTATTAGCCCGACTAATTGATTCAATTTGTCTTCGCTCAACTATTGGCTTTGACCTCTCCTTAGTTAATGAATTAATTGATTTAGCCCAAGTGTACTTGGAGGAGTCAAAGAGGATTTTGACATGTTGCCCCTTTAATCTTGCTTACTCCAGACGCTCTCGGGGGTCACGGCGGCAAGTCCTTGGCAAAGGTTTCGGGGGAGCGGACGGCCATTGCCGAAGGGCCTTCTGCGGTTTGTCGGCTTGTGAAGAAGTGGCCTTCGCGATGACATTTTAAAAAGGCACCGTTCCTCAGCTGCTTTTAAACTTGGAGAGACTCTTATACCAGCGCAGGATCTGCTTTCCACAATCCAACCTCCGCCTTCAGGGAGGTTAGGCAATACGCCAAAGGTCTTCCTGTTTCAGAGAGAAATATGAGTCAATAATATTGCCGTAAAGTATGATTACTACCAGGATACATCCTTCACAAGGGCACTCGGATGCCTAAATCGCCAGCGTCCGCTTTATCGACATCGTTTTTCTTCATAATGGCATGAGACAGAGGAGCTTCCTCAGAGTGGATGAAGTTATTAACCGGATATGGGGGAAAGAAAAAAAAAAACTAAACTTGACACCCTGTAGAAGCATTTGCGGCTTTAGCATGTGTCCATTTATCAAAGAAGGCAGAGCTGGATTTTGTTCCAAAAAAAAAGCCTCTATGAGAAGGAAGAGATATTGTTCGGTGCAATGCACTTAAATGTGCTGCTCCTGTAGGAGAAGGGATTGGAAAGCAGTGAAACCTGAACAAACAGCTCCCTCCAGTGGTAAAACAATGCAGACGTCTTCTGCAGTGTTTCTTTCTTACTTTCGTCCCCTTTTTTTCCCCATAAATGAATAAAAATCCCCATTAGCACAACATAAAAAAGGACAAATAACTTCTTCCTTCAGACGACATGTTTGGTAAACTTCTCCTACTGTACGTCAGTGTTATGTCAGATCTCTGATTGTGAAACACTAATTTAGAACTTGGCATCGCAACAGAATTCAAACGTCGCTTTGTTTTGTGTGATCAGTGGACCTTGCAAATGGGCCAACTCGTGTAATTTAGGCGCATTAAAAAGAAAAAGCGGATCTGTTCTGGACAGTTGTATATGCGGTCAGTTTTTGACAGATTCGCTTGAACTCGCATCAAGCAAATGCAAACACGTCAACAGCAACTTATCTGTCTGCGTATCTGCGGCCGCAGAATTTTCTGTTGTTTGAGATTTGTTCTTTCTATTGAGAATCCTTATGCACATTTCTTGCTTCGCCAGCGTAAATGTAAACTTGCATGGGGATCATTCTGAAGCTTTGCGCTTTATCAACCGGTCTCCTTTTCTACTGGGGCCAACACTATTTATCCTTGAGAAGGGAAAATTCTTCACTCCCTGACGAGCGAGGATAACCCTCAAGGTATCTTTTTTATCAAAAAAGGAACCACCATTAATCTTCTAACCATAAAATAGGGCAAAGCATTACGAGAAGTCTTTATAGGGAGTTAAGGGGAAGAGACCTGCACGTCTCCAAAAAATCCAATTCAGAGCAAAGTTTAAAAAGAATCTGTATCTGAGAAATCAAGTTTTCCGTTTCCAATGTAGTGAGTTCAAAATAACTATTAAAAAAGGTTTAACCATACTGACATTTAGTTGACATTTAATGTTCACGGTTTCTGTAACAAATTATCTGATGTAACTGTCTATTGATAATACAAAAAAAAGAAGTTTGTCTTTTTTCAGAAGCAAGATTGTATTGCCTCGTGTTTATGGTTGTTTGTCACAGTGATGGAATTGATAGGCCAAACAGCTCACAAATAAGTGAAAGAGTACCGCGAGCAGCTCGTCCAATGGATTCAACATATGACCCCGCGCTTTAAAAAGATCTTTATCAGAAAGACTGCATTGAGAATACATATTTGAAGAACAAGCCATTTGCGCAGATGGATCATGCAACCAACCACAGGATGACTGGTGTTTTTTTTAAGATGCAGCTAGTTTTTCACTCTTTTTTTTTTAAAAGGCTGTATTATGATTTATCAACACCTGCTGCCGTCTGGCTTCCTGAAAGATAGCTGCTATGCAATCATTCAGCCAACCCATAAATCTGCACAATGAAGGTTACTTGATATACAGCGAGAGAGGGAGAGAGAGAGGGAGGCAGAGAGGCTTTGCCCACTTGCTTATTGATACAACCTTGTGGGAGATTTACAGACACATGACTGCGGATGCACACATGACCTTGCCAGTTCAATTCTTTTTTTGGAAATGAAAGAGGAAAAGTTACCCAGCCTTCTTACTTTTAGATAAGTGATGACGGTAATAATGAACATCAAAAACACATATATATATATATGTCATCTTTTTGTGTTGTGTAATTTTACTCAATGCTGTTTATCTCTGTTACTGCAAGGATTCTAGAAATTTACCGCTTCCCTTTTTTGCAGGGAAGTAGTAAAAATGACATGCTACACCGGTGCAGATTTGAATCTAAAAGCAAACTGAAAGGCAAAACTACACAAGCTACAACTCCGGCTGGACGTTTTGCTCTACGTCTTTTCGCTGCGCGGACCGAAATCCAGACCGCGCATGCGCGCTCGGAAGCACTTCCCCTTTAAGTCGGCCCGCTGACGTCACAGCAGGATGACTCGTAAATTTTGCGACACGACGTAAAGCCACCGGTTCGCCCGTCTTTGCCTCATCTTCCGCTGCTTTTAAAACAATGCGTCCCGGAAAAATGAAAGCAAACAAGCCCCGCGTGTCCATCCCCATCACGTGTGTAATGTGAAACGATGCTGCGGTCGGCTGGGACTCAAACTCCGGCGGTTTTTGGTGAGGAGGAAGACGTCGTAGTGTTGCGTGTAAGATGACGACCGGATATACTGCGTTAGCTATGATTTAAGAGCCCCATGCTCAGACCCACTCATATTGTTAAAATATATCTTGACCCAATGCCTTTTCTTTCATCGGGTTTGCAGCGATTTACACAAGTATTTTGAAATATATATTTTAAAAAAACAACAATGTAATTTCTGCATTCAAAGGAGCGAACCTTTGCTGAGGGGACATTGAAGCAGACTCTGGGCACCTCCCTCCCGGGCCCCTGCCAGAGCCCCTCTTGGCCCCCGCAACCAAATGAAGCCACCCCCCTCCCAGCAGGCCGCGCCCGCAGAGGACCCCGCCCGTCGCCGGGACCCCCGCGCAGTGGCCCACCCATGCCTCTGATCCCCATCCCGCGGCGGGTGCGCAGCTTCCACGGCCCCCACACCACCTGCATGCACTCGGCCTGCGGGTCGACGCACGCCTCCAAGCTGGTGCGCACCAAGTACAACAACTTTGACCTCTACCTGCGCTCCCGCTGCATGTACAGCTTCCTGCGGTTCCTCCTCTACTTCGGCTGCAGCCTGCTGACCTCCCTGCTCTGGGTGGCGCTCTCGGCCCTCTTCTTCCTGCAGTACGTCAGTGTGCGCGTGCTCCTGCGGCTGCAGTACAAGCTGTCGGTCATCCTGCTCTTGTTGGGGCACCGGCGCCTGGACTTTGGCGTGCTGAACGACCTGATCATCTACAGCATGCAGATCACCATGTTTCTGGTGGGGGGCCTCGGCTGGTGCTTCATGGTGTTCGTGGACATGTAGCTCCGCGCCTTTGACAAACGTGGGACACGTCCTCCTGGGTCTGCCGCGGTTTCGTTGGTGGAATGGGAAGGTCCACCTTAAGCATGTCGTGTTGACCTCCGAGTCTTTCTGGTTCAGAGACAAATTCATTAAGTGTCTCTAACAACTGTGTGTACAGTCCTTTGAAATGGTTGGTCTTGCGTAACGCGAAGAGAAGCACCTGATGCTCGATGTCAGTCGTGAGTCATCCGGCCGGACCCTCGAGTCGGAACGGGGTCAGAATCTTCTCCTTTTTGACCCTCTCATCACAAATTTTGAAATATTAATGTAAAATGTCAATGTTGCATGGCAGAGGTACTGAACATATGAACGATGGGCCCCACAGCATATTATTTGTTCAAAAATGACATGTTCTGGTTGAGATAATTCCGGTTATTTCATGTAGGGATCCATGTACCACAGAGTCTCTGAAACTCGTGGTGATAAAGTGACCGAACAAAGTTGTCAAACGTGTGTGTAATGTGGTTTTGTGGGGACAGAATCTAAAAATAAGTGACTACACGTCAACTTTTTTTTTTTTTTTGTAAAGTTATTAAATGTAGTTCCTGTCGACGAGGCGTTTGGTGCTTTCAAATTGCGCGACGCGGTGAATGTGTTTACTGTTGTTTTGGCGTCGCGACTCGTGATTGAGCGCCTCGAGCCGTGTCACAAGAGCGTGTGACAGTTCAAATCAAACGTCTTTGGGGCAAATGTTCCCGTCGTCGCCGCCGCCTCAGAGCTGCTCTGACAGACTTCTCTGTTTAGCTTCCTCCAGCACGCAAACACCAACCACGACTCTAAACCCCCCCCCCCCCCCCCCCCCACTCGCTGCCAAGCATAACAATGGCAGTGGCTGTGTCCTCATCACCTTATATAGCCTCATGTTCACATGGCATTGAGTATGCATACAGGAATCTAAGGACTCAACGCAATGGTGCGGTTCGTGGTGTCCTGTAGAAATAACACCTTTTTTTTATTTTTTATGTTCCATCCGCTAAAACCGAGCTAAACTATCTTTAGACGGGGGGGGCTGGTGGCCCGACCGCGACGGCGACCTGATTGAAATTAGATCGTCAGGCTGAAACAATAAGCTTTTGTTTCTGAGGATCAGCGCATAATATGCTCTGAGCCGGGCAGTTCCGACGGCCCAGTTACAACAGAGGAGCACCAGAGAACATGAGTTGTCTTGTGATATCATACGTGGTGCAGGAAGTAAAGGGATCAAGTTGCGGCCTGCTCGTTTTTTAATTCTTTTTTTTTTTTTTTTTTTTTCTGAAAAGCTGACCGTGATTGCTTGTGCCTGAGTGACGGGTCGGTTTCGGTTTTCTCTTTTGTTTTTTCGGATCATCGGTTGATGCTGAAGCCTCTTCTGTGTTAGATGATCTTTTAAGTTGGTTGAAGCATTTCAAACCGTGTCAACCGTTGTCACCCCCAGTTAATCTACCCGCGCTGCTACCAGGCCGCGGTTAATAGTGAGAGCGAACGAAAGCCGCTGGCGTTTTGTTGTGCCGCAGCTATGGTTTTACAAGTTAAAGCTGGATGATGACACATGTATTACTCTTCTTTTTTTTAAATTTAATTTCCTCATAACGACCTACACGTAACAAAATAATCATGACATCCCTACCAAGTACAGACACACGATAGTCCATGTGTATATTACACTGCAACCGTACACCAACGGGTACAATAAGTGCAGTGTGAATTCCATCAGCACAATGTCAACACATGAAGGAATATCACAAAACTCCTCATCATTGCACAGATGCGTTGTACTTCATTTTCAATTCCAGGTAGTATAATAGATTGCTGTAGTAAACCCGCTCACTTAAAACAGTGGTTTGTAAACTGGAGGTTGCAAGCAACCGACAAAAAAAGGACCAGACTCAAAATACCGGGGATTACACGTTTGCATGTTAGTTATAAAATAAAAAAAAGTCTAAAATGCGATAATGAACATAATGAAATATTTGCATCACTAATGGAATTTAATTCACATTTACATTTTCCACCACTGGCAGCAGGCATGAGTCAGTGTAAAGCACGGCGATGTAATGCGGACGGGCGGCAGGAAAGGCAAATCATTAGGCTGGAGAACACAAAATACATTACAGTGTACGCTCACATAAACATCCCAAACACCCACAATCCTATGCGGAGACCCGTGGAGATCATACAAGGTGTCGAGGCCGCCCGTTGTGCCACAGCAGACCCCGTTAGCAGTAGCTCACCTAGTGAGCTTTGGCACCGCGGTATCACATGCGTGCAGTAAAGAAAAGTTGACTCGAGGTCACCCCCCCCACACACACACACACACACACACACACTCCCCTCCACCCCCGCCATTTGGCGCTTATAATTTAGCAGCGCACATGCGCATCACGCAGCCTCGAGCTGTCATCGCATTGAAGGACACGTGAGGCATCCACGCATGCATTTCATTCTATAGGCAGCCCTTTCTTTCTCCCAGCCTCTAATGAGCCGCCGCCCCCCCCCCCCCCCCCCCCCCCCCCCCCCCAAACTAACTGAACTACTACACCCCAGCGTTGGTTACGGGCAAACTGGCCAGTGACTGCACACACACACACACACACACACACACACCGCAGACGGCCGTCTGCACCTTTAAGCCCCGCAGGGTGCACCGGGTTCGCGTGTCCGCAAAGGCGCGCGACGTGACGGTGCAGCGCTGCTCGGCGGTCCCGTTGTTTGCCGCGTGGACTACAGGAGGACAAGTGTACAGTGACCCGGCAGGTCCTCCTCTTCCTCCTGCATATATTTTTTATTTTATTTATTTAAAAAAAAAGGGGGGGCAAACGTCTGCGTCTTTAAAAAAAATAACTGTTTAGCGGGTGGCGCATGATGTCGGGCTGCGTGCACCGTCCATGTGAGCGGCGTTCACTTCCTGCAAAGGAATAGGAGCGGACAGAGAGAAAGAGAGAGTGGGATAGAGAGATGGGGGGAGGCGGGGGGGAGGGAGTGGGTTGGAGAGGAGGAGGAGGGGGGCGAGCAGCCAAGATAGGACTGGAGTGATATAGAGTGAGCCAGCGGACGAGGGGAGAAACCGGGCCCTGTTGTTTTGGTGTGTTTGTGAGTGTGTGTGTGTGTGTGTGTGTGTGGGGTTTTTTTTTTTTTTTCGACACGCCGCAAACTTTATACGTTTATCTGAAGAGGGAGAGCGAGAGAAGAGAGAGAGAGAGAGAATAGAGAGAGAGACCGTCACGTCTGCGCCAGCCAGCAGCCGCAGTTTATGGAATAGCGACATTTCTCTGGTAAATATCCGCCTTTCTGCCTCGGCTTCATGGTTACAATGTCTCATTTGTGTGACGCATAGGTGTGTGTGTGTGTGTGTGTGTTTTTGTCACCATGCATTATTGCGCCGCCGCTCCTTCTTTAGGTACAGTAGACAGCTGCACACCCCGACACACACTGCTGACATTACAGCATGGAGGGGTGGTGGGACGGGGGGGGCACGGACGGACGGACCCGGGGGGGTCTTTTCAGATAAACTAAGTACGACTCTTAAACTTTCACCAAGTGTTATCGCGAAACGGGGAAGGGGGTTTCTTCACGCGGGGGGGTTTGTTCCTCACGCCGCTACAGTCGTTTTATCTGATTTGAAGCATTCCGTTCGCCGTCCTTCGCCGCCCGCTTAATGGCTGTAGTCTGGTTGTGACGCTCGGCGGTACTTTTAGTCGCAGCCTAAAGTGTAAGAAAGTGGAAACATATTATCGGCCAGGATGAAGACATAACAAAAAAACAAAAAAAAAGAGAGAGAGAGAACACCCCCCCCCCCCCCCCGCCCATAAGGATCCATTGTGGTGGTGTATGTTGCGTCAAGGAATGGGGCTACTAATGGAACAATCGACGTTGCTGCTGCTGTCTGGCTCGTTGTTGCACAAGTGTAGTAAAGAGGAGCGTGGACGGAGATCCACTGCAGCTGGTCTAACGGTCTAAACCCTACGAGCCTTTTACAAGCATTCAGTCGTCATCACTGTGATTTCATCTTTTAAAATGTTGCCCAAGAACAAGAGGCAAAGTGATGCGCGCTGCAAAATGTTGTGGGCTGTGAGGATTGTAAACCAAAGTGGATTCGTAATGTTAGAGGCGTGATTTGTAATATTAAGAATGCAAAAACTCACTGTGGCCCCTGTTTACCTCACCTGAACTCTGCAGGAGTCATCTGAGCGAACATGGAACATGGACCCCCCCCCCTCCCCCTCTTCCCCTGCTTTCCCTCCCATGCAAATACATACATGGGTATGTGTGTGTGTGTGTGTGTGTGTGTGTGTCTAGCCTCCCATCTCCTGCATATACATGCATGGGTACAGTGTGTGTGTGTGTGTGTAGCGTCCCATCTCCTGCATATACATGCATGGGTACAGTGTGTGTGTGTGTGTGTGTGTGTGTGTGTGTGTGTGTGTGTGTGTGTGTGTGTGTGTGTGTGTGTGTGGTGAGCCGGGGTGCAACTTTCTTCATTTCCTGTCACTTTCCTTCCCTCTCACACACACCGTTTTACTGTGTCACCCTGCTCTCATTCGTATTCTCTGGTCCGCTGTCAAGCTGACGTTTCAAAGTTGGTTGCCGTCTACGTTTATGATCTCTGTCTGAGTGTGTAACTTGCAGGATGTGTAGCACCCTGGTCCTGGACAGGTGTCTCGCAGGTTGTACGTTAAAACGACAGCTCGGCTCTGTGGAGTCGTATAAATCAGCTGGCTCGCGAGGTTGCGTGTGGCGTTCCTCGCCGGGCTACAGTTTTGTTGCCCATCTGTTTGTGCTTCTCCCCTGTGGAAACATCACGCGGGAGATCGAGGTGTATCACACTTCCCCTTTGAATAACTGAAGCATTATGGATCCATAGGTTTGCCTGCCAGACTTAAGGCAGCACAAAGAGGGCTTTTAAAACATAGTTTATAATATCCCGCTGCCCTATACAGGGAAATCAGATTGGGGTATCGTGAATTTGCCAAGTTTCTATCTTCGGTGTTTAACACAACATACGTGGAAAACAGTGGATTTCTTTGCCTCCATCCTTCTCTCGAAACGAAGGCTTTCCAACGCCACCCGTCCTTGATTTGGACGTCTGCAAGATGGTTGTGATGCTTCTCAGCAGCTGTATTTGTCCGAGTGTGCGTGTTTGAGTGTGTTGCTGTGAGTGTGTTAATGCATGTGCGTGCGTGCATGTGTATATGTGTGTGTGTGTGTGCTCGCTCTGGCTCTGTCCCGGGATGCCCTTCCTCCATAGGCCTCACAATATACAGCATTCCACAAGGGGGCCCAGGGCTGTGTGCAAGTAGGGGAGTGTCAAGGAGAGAGCGAGAGAGAGAGAGAGAAGACAACACAGTTTCAAATATAACTGATGCGAATACTTGCAGAGGAGGGCGAATAAAGAGAGAAGAGGACGGCGTCTGTGAGAGACTTGCGTCGTCTCTTGTTCCCGCCGAACCAACGAGAGTCGAGGTCGCCTGCACACATGAAAAACATTTTGCGCGGCTTATACAAGCTGTGGCATTCTTAATTCGCTGCAACACAAATATTTGAGGACAACAATAACACAGCGAGAACATTCAGAACCTGGAGTGTTTGTCCCTTGCTCTGCTTCGCCCGCCCCGTGAGTATCCCTGCGTGGTGCACTTTTATCTGCTGCACTATATGCGCGTGTACCCGTGTGGGGAGGGTGTTTATGTGTGTTTGATTTTCCTTTCCTGAGACAGTAATGAGTCATTGCTGATGGTATGCGATACAGGGCAGCAGTCATGCATCAGCTTCTCATAGATTCCTGGATCCACCGCGCAGCTCACAGATCCCGCTGCCGGTGTGTTCGGGCACGTTGGTTTGCTGGTACCGGGACCGGTAGCAGCAAAGTTTAGGTCAGCCGTGATGAAAGGTTTCTGCACTCCAGCCGTTTCTAAGGTGTCGTGCTGTTTATTTCCTCCAAGTGGCAGCAATTTAAATTTCCCATCGGATCTTTTTGGCCGGCGCGCAAACGTTTCGTCATGTACTATTTCACGAAGCACTCAAAGTAATGCATCAGTGAGATTGGAAAAGAAAAAAACAAAAACGCAATACGGCTTTGGTTCCCTTCTTAATCCCGGTGAGTAGTTCAGTAATAAAGAGTCCATTTATGGGAAATGACGATAAGCATTTCCACCGCCGCCCAAAGGCCCTCAACATGTCGGGTGGCGGCCCGGCTCATCTGACCAACCTGTAGCCAACAGCTCTAAAGAAAGTGCAAACTTTAGCGAGAATGCTAACGGAGCTAGCAGTGTTTACCCGAGGTGGAAGTGGAGGGGGCACGTGTCCCAACGTGCAGTAGACATTGACTAAGCATTTAGAGAAAATCGGATAACGACACAAAGATCCATATCATCCGCCATATTAATAGTCTGAATGTTAAATGCAGCTCCTTTTTAAAAGGGGGTATAAATAAAGTACAGATTAATAGCGCCAGTGACCTTGCCTTGTCCACATATATTCTCCAAAATGAAGTTGGCACTCACATTAAATCAGATTGACTGCTTTATAGATGAATCTGGCTGCACTGCTGGAAAAAAAAGTGATGAACATAGATAAACGAAATTACGCCCAAGTGACTAATGTTTTTATGTCGGCCTTCTAGCTGATGTAGCTTCCCTGTAGGCGACGTTTCTCACCCGAAATCAAAAGTAAAAAGACTTAATCGATAAAGGTTTGCATTTGTCCTACATGACACTATCAGTTTGCAAGCTAACTACATGTTAATGTTTAAGGTTTTCAAAGTGGATTGCCAAAGAGGTTTGGGCATTTTCCTAAAAGTAGTGTGGCAGGTTCTTGGAATTATTTACCTCCAACCTTCAGTCTTTTTCTCTTCAGATTTAAGGCTGAGATAAAAACGTAATGGTATTTCTATGCTTGCTGTTTATTTATGCATCCTTAAAATACATTCTTTAACCCCCCGCTCCCCCCAAAAGTTTATACTTTCACAAAGAAGTTTTTTTTGTTATTTACTCTGCGTCTGTTTACAGTCCATTTATGTACCAGCTCAAACACAGAAACGTGGAGAGAGAAAAAAAAAGTGATGGAGGGAACAAATGTGCGAAAAGAGAGGATCAGCCATTTGGAACCTAAAAGTGTAACTGGTTTGGTTACTACTTGGCTGGCTACGTGCTTTTCAGGAAGCCTTCCAAGAATTCAGACAATGAACCGTAAACATGGCGTGTTCCTCAGAACAATTCCACATTACATCTCAGAGATCACGTGTCCCTCCTTTTCTCAGAATCCACTGCCCCCACACACTACATAGCTGACAACTACAGCAGCCAAATCTCATGTTGCATGTGTGCGTACTGTACTTACGCCCGACGAGAAGGAGCTCTCACAAACTGACTAATGTGCAGAGTCTCTCTCCCTCCCTCTCGCTCTGTCTCGGAGATTTCTGGTAAGTGACATGTTTGGCCGTTGGCATAATGCCTAGCAAGATCACATGGCATGAATGTCGTGCCTGTGATGTGTGAGTGCGTTCGCTCGTGTGTGTGTGCGCGCGCGCGTGTGTGTGTGTGTACATGTGTGCTTGAGTAGAAAAAAAGAAAAGAAAGGGAGCATGTGCACATTTGATTGTTCCAAGTATTTTCAGCATGAATAGGCGCACGTAGCCGTAGCGCAGAATTATGTGGTTGAGACGTATGAGGAGGACGTGTTTCTGACAGTCATTTCATTCCCAAACTGGATGGAACATTTGATTTAATACTTTAAAGTCAAATCTATTCTGTTATATGGCCTCATAGAGAGCTGATTCCGCTCGGTGTTGAGCATTAGGGGCGCTTCTGAGAAGCCAGTGTTACCTGGCAAGTGCTTTTTGATTCTTGGAACTTGTCGAACTCCTTTTGTGTACTTAGTTTGTGTACGAGGGCCCAAAGGCTTAAGGTCACTTCACTGCATTCACTTAAATATCTCTATAAAAAAGAATGCGTGAGCTTAAATCAGCTTTTTCTTTAACCTGCATATTCATATTCTACGGGTTTTAGCGACTTGCCGTGAAAGTCAAACCTATAATTCGGGGGATGACGCATGCCGACATGCACAAACACACAAATTCACTAACGCATAAATAAAACCCACGGAATCATTCCGACACACACACACACACACACACACACACTCACGCTAAAGTAGAGAGAGGGGGAGAGAGAGAGCACTGTGGATGGCAGTTATCCTCGCAGCCCACCTAAATTTTCGATGCTCTTTCGCTGTGTGCCGCACATAATTAAATTGCTGCGAACTTCAAGTCTCACTCGACTTGGACCAGCGGACGCGGCTCGCGAATTTGAAGCCTTTGGTAGTGAGCGAGCGGGTCTGACCTCTTCTCCGGCGGGGGACGACCTGTCCCCGTGTGTGCTCTCCGTGTCCTAGCGGCCCGGCGGAACGCTGGTAGGAGTCAGTGGAAAAAGACAGGAATCCCAGGCGGGGTAGTTTTAATTCCCCCCCCCCCCAGCACGCCGTCCCACCTCTCTTCATTTCCACAGCTAACATGCCTGTACAATTACAACATTACTTACCTGATGTCTGCAGTTGGGTTCCCGGGCAGAAGGTGGGAAGCCACCGTGGCTTGAAATGTATCGTGTTTTTCTAAACACTAAAGAAGTTGTTCCGAAGGCCACAATTCAATTAATCGTCCCTTGATGGTACCGTAACTCATTGTGTTTGACCTGAAGGTCCCCGATGTTAGTGCTTTTTAGATTTAGGACTCAAAATAGGGAAAGCAGCCAGCGTAGGAAAGATTTAAAATAAATAAATCTGGCTAACCCCCAAAGCTCGCTATTTAATGAGCTGAAGCAAACAGAAAAGTGTATTTTCCAAATTGTGGAGCAAGTACTTTAGGATTTAATCAATCAATCAAACTTTAATTTAATCAATTTGTAGCTCCGTGAAAATCAGTACAGGCCGTCAGTCCATCAGCAAATCAAAAGCACCTGACCGGATTCTCAGGTAAAACCACAACACTTTATCACCAGCACCAGTCATACTCGTCTGTATGTGTGTATGTTTATTCCGTGAAACTACAATAAGCAATAACAAAACACTCACCCTTAATTGACTCACATCTATATGTACCTTCAACTGTCGTTTTATCATTGTTCCTGAACAAGATCCGTAGGTCAGTGTTACCCATGAGGTTAACCAGGCGGCATGTTATTTGATCACATGTATGCTTAGTCTATTCGGTCACAGTAATGGTCGTTTGGGTGGGTGGGTGGGTGGGAGGGGGGGGCATGCCCTTAAAATAAGAGTGAATGTATCGCTGTGCACTTGAACAAACAAGGCCTTTATAATACGTTACAACACCAGACGGCATTATATGTTTTATTACGGCAAACATCATGAGACGCTCCATTGATTTAGATTCACCTAACGTCGACAACCACATCCCCCCCCCCATCCCTTCTCTTTTTTCTCCTCCTTTTAACAGGCGAGATAATAGATTAAAGCATTTCTGTCCGCTCTAATTGAAAAAAAATGTACATGGCTCGGTTGACGTGGGTGCCGCGCCCCCTGCGTGTACACGTCTTTTGTGTGTGGGTGTGTGTTTGTGCACGCCCGTGTGCAGACAGTGATGCTGAAAGATGTGTCCTCGTTTTTTTTTTTTTCTGCACTGCACCGGGCTCCTCTGGCGGTCACGTCGAGGCTGCTCTGATGTCTGATGTCACGCATGTGTCCCTGCGAAACATTGAGCACAGTGGTGATCAAAATGGCATGTTCATCATCTCCATACCCCCCCCCCCCCCCCCCCCTCTACCTCTGTGTCACTCTCTTCCTGTCGCTCACTCGTAGACTGACTGCGGTAAACGCACTGGGAACTTCAACACACAGTGTGTTGTTTGTTTTATTCATGCAGAGGGACGTCTCATAGGGGTTGGGGGGGTTGGGGGGTCTTTGCTGGGGAGTGATTAAACTTTCACACTTAAAGGGGCCACGATGATTTTCCGCTCACCTGGAGTTGTCCCCGTTTGATTGACACTTTCGCTGCGGCTGCTATTTGCCATTTTCTGTGTTCTTGGATGAACATCCACATGATGTGTCACATTTCTCCAACCCGTGAACGCCTAAAGACCTGATTATGGAAATTGCTTAAAAACCTCTAGACTGCCACTGGAGACAAATTCTTTTTTTTACTCTGTGTAAATTAGAGAGGGAAGAACTTGCAAAGCCCCGTAGTCTCATGGATGGAGCGCAGGAAGTACAGGAATAGGAATTTGCTACCAGACCTTTTAACAATGTTAGCTATATTTTCTACCTTTTTCTGGAGGGCAAGTTGTTTATTCTTTCTAAAGCACCCCTCCAAAAAGACTCACATTTTGGCAGTTAGATTGGATTGAGGCTAAAAATACAAAATTTGAATTAGCTAAACACACCACATAATTTTTTCTCTTTTTTTTTTTATTCGCCTCTGTTATCAGCTTGAAACTCCCCCAGCCAGAATTAAGCTCTTTGAGATTCAAACGCCGGGGAACTCCCCACCCGCCAGAACCTTTTGAAGTTCCTTGGATGAGTCGACAACAGCAAATCCAGCCCGCTTCGGCTTTCCAGATCGAATTTGCTCTGAATGAATAAGAATCTTTGTAGACAAGAATCACAATGCTGACATAAAGGAAACAATATAAATTCTTTCCACACTTGGAGACGGAGTGCGAAGTCAAAGAGCGGCAGGGAGAAGAACCTTATGGTAAATTTGAAACCTAAAAATAGAAAAATTAACCTGTCAAGTTTTATAGATACATTTTTATGAAAAATATTAGCAACAATGTAGAAAATGCACACATTCTGTACAAAATGTTTTCCACTTGGTCTCACTTTCACCTACAGAATGTGCGTGTGCAGGATCACCGCCGAAATGCTTTCATTTCATGCTGATTCCCCCCAATTTCCCTTTTTTGTTCAGCAGAAAAAGCTAATTATGTTTTGAAAAGAAAAAAAAAAGCACGCCGTTTCACCATCGATACACACTCGCAAAAACATGCCGACCTGCAAAATCTCAACCTAATTGTAGTCCCTGTGTGACAGTCCGGGACACTCAGCAGGCCGACTCATGGCCCTGGTCCCCAGATGAAGGTCACCTCGAGGAGGACACCAATGGGGTTTCAGGGCCCTGTGCTTCCTAAACTAAAGTGCGAGCGGCTTCACAAATCTGCTGTGTTTTAGCATACTGGGGTATCAGATGTCTTTGCGGCCAGGGGCGCTAGCGCAGCATTGACACCACTGCTTTGCAATTGTACCTGCAAGAATAAATTATCAAGGAGCTTAAAAGGGAAGGCGTCAACTACGGCTTCGTCCTAATCCTGTGCACTGCGCCGCCGCAGCACAGTCACAGAAACGAGGAAGCACATTGGAGATGAACCGAAGGCTTCTGAACCGACGTCATCGTCGAGTCAGGAGTTCAACACGCCTACGGTGACGCCAAGGGAAAAGGCTGTACGTTGCAATTTAATTAACAGCTATCTGTTCAAATCTGCTCTGTACCGTGAAAAGGTTTCAGCGTTCTGAGGCGCTCAGACTTTTCCCACAATTAGGTACCATTACCTGAAACTAGCCTTACAATAAAAAACCTACCGTCGAGAAGGCAGGGTGAGAAAATCTGCCTAACCTTCCCTTTTTAACAACAATTAAGTCCCTTTAAACTATAATTAAATATGCCATGCATACCAAACTTAAGACCGCTATCGGTATATTTTCAGTAATGTCGCCACTAAATCTGCAAGTCTGAGCGCGTCGAATCGGATACTTCGCTGCCAGAAGTTCAGTGTACGCCAGCATGAAATTACCCCCCTCAGGCTCATTGCAAATGTACAGTTGTGTGTTACGCTTTGGACAGCCACCAGTCACATGGCGGCTAGGAGCCGAAGCCAATTTAAAGGATTTAGTATGAAACTGGTCCAAAAAGAAAAAAAAAAAAAAAAAAATATATATATATATATATATATATCCCAAGGCATATTACAGTGTACTTTAACATTGTGTACAGACACAAATGCTGCTGCTGAACATCCACACATTTCTTTCGGGCACCCTCTGAATCAGACACTCTCTTCCCTGATTTTCTTAGCTAGCTTCCTTTTTCAAGTTGGAAATCGGGGGAATTTTTGGTCTTGTGTCAGCGTTGGTTCAAAATATCTCCGTCTTGCGTGAGCCCTGACCCTGAGCCCGAGTCTCTAACGTCACACTTGCATGTTGCTATAAACTGGAACGACCTGCTGGTCCTTTTGCAATATGAGCATTACTGAGAAACCCAACTGGCTTTTTAACACTCTCCTGCGTTGTTCTCAGGTTATCCTGTATTCTTGTATCTCATTCATGTATCTTTCCCGTTCCGCTCTCATAAAGCAGGATTTTGTTTCCCAGAAAGTGTCATTTTAGCAAGACTCGTTGGAACAGACATGTTGGCGTCAGTGACGTGGAGGTGGAATGTCTCTCGATTGGAACAAAGTGTCAGTTTGTGATATCGCTTGGCCTCGTCGGTTGCCTTCCCAATGGGAACAGTTTTAAAATGACACCATACACCGAATGATTCCACACTCAGATACATTTTTGAATGGGACCATTATGGGATACATGCTATCAGGTTTGTTTAGCTTAATAGTATCTGATCTTTTGCATTTTGTATTTTCTTTGTCATTCTTGATCCAGAACTCTTTTTAAGCAAAACCTTTCTCTACTTTGACCGATTTCCCTCTTGCTCTCTTAATCTCTATTACTGCCTGTGACTGTGCTTTGTCAACTTCTCCCTTATTTTCTATTTGCATCATTCACACAGACTCCCTCACTCTGTCCTCACTCCTTTTGTTCGTCTATCTCCTCTATTCCACCTCTCCTTTTTCGCCTCTTTCAATTTATTCTTCCCTAATGTTCTTTAGTTTCGTTCTCCCACCTCCATCTGTATCCGTTCAGCCCTCAACCCCCGTGCCCAAAAGCCATCATGTATATTCAAGTGTACGTGGGTTGATATGTTTACGAGTTTTGGGCGTGTGCAGCAATCCCGAAAGGCCGAGACGCCCGGAGTTTTGGTGTGATATGCTGGCCGCTGTTACTGTTTGTTTGTTTGTTTACCTCCCTCAGCCACTTGGAGTTCATTAGCGATGCCTTTGCCTCAGGAGGATCCGTACGCACACTCACAAAGCCGCATGCACACACAAAACGGACACGCTCTTCCTCTGTCTTTCCCACTGTCTTGTTCTCTCTCTCTCGAGAACGTCCCCACGACTACAAACTACACGGACCAAAGGAGCTCGCCGAAACGGGGGTTTCCTGTCACAACTTTGTGTTCGGTCAAGTCTCCAACCGCTGATGTGCTACGTCTTAGTTTAAGGTGCAGGAAGAGGCCGTTGGTTTGCTGCACTGCCCGTCCTCCTCCTCCATAGAGCTGCTGCATTCCTACATGTAGTGCTTTGTGTGCTCACGTTGGTTCCTGGTCCCTTGAATCCATTTGACTGGTGGATTTTAGGGGAAATAAACACTGAACACTAATTACAGGGGCTAATAAAAATAACAATAGTGCCGAGATCGAAACGTGGCAGGCGGCATGTTCCGATGCATGAACTGATTCCAGAGCGGCATGTGGCGGCACGGACCCGCCTCCTCATCCATACGCAATTCCCATGTAAATTAGTATCTTTTACGACCACGGGTTGTTGCTTGCTTTTCTTCTCCGCTATACAATACTTGTTTGAATCAATTAGGACGCAGCCCACATAGACTGATACTAAATGACCTTGTAGAATTAGATTCTGTTCGCTGCTAGCAAACAATTTCATATGCTAACTTGCGTGCGGTTGCCTATTTACACTCACAGAATATTCGATTAGGATCCATTTAGGGTTGTGTTTCTGTATACATGGCGCACATTCAGTCTCCTCCAAGCTCTGTTTTTGCTCTCAAACAACTCAAGAGCAAAATATGTTCCACTGTGTTCTCCAGCTAGAACATTTATCACTCTGCTTTTTTTCTGCCAGGCAGGAAGGTAGAAGCAGGTTTGTGTTTCTGTACCTAATGAAGTAAAAAATGTCTTGGGTTGGTCACTTCGATGGACCCCGTTCGCATAACGCTTCTCTCATTGTGACCATGAACATTTTAATTCATGTGCAAGTGAATTGCTTAGGAAGCGCCTTCAGATTCATATAACCGGAGATTGAATAAATCAATACGCTTACAGTCGAGTCCAGAAAACTGTACGCGGTTTTAACGTTTCCAACCCAATAAATAAATGATCAGGTTTTAAGTCAAGTCATCCCGCCCTAGTATTTATTTACTACATGCCTTTATATTCACATTGTCCTTTTTGTATTGCCACGGACAGCATTGTGCTATTAGTTTTACCTCAAATTCAACCCTTTTTTTTTCTCCTACTCAGATCAAGTTACATTATTCGTGAATATTAAGGGAATAGAAGTGGAAAGATACCAGACAATATTCAGCCCACAACAAATCATTCAATAGTTGTCTGTTTGTTACATAACTGCATGAATCATTGGCAGTTCTTTCTCTTTTTTTTAAAGAAAAGATGATTTTGATCCCAACTATGAGCAGACAACGTCACCCATCAGGGTCCGCACACAGAGAATGATGTTGCATTAAAAGCAGTGATAAGCAGCCTCTCTCTCCCTCGCTCGCTCTCTTCCTCTACTTGTCCCTCTCTCTCTCTCTCTCTCTCTCTCTCTCTCGACATCCCATAATGAACCTCAGACAGACTCAGGCAGACACCCGCTCTGTCCCGATTGGTAGAACTGTTGCCAGGGAGCGTTGCCGTCTCAACGTGGATAGAATCTGTTGTCTGGTACACTTTAGACATGAGAAGAACTGCAGGATCTGAATATTTATAACGAGGGGACTGTTCATATTGAGACCGTATAGAGGCAACACGAGCAAGAGGGGAAGGAGCTCACTTCAAAAATGTCTTCTAATTTTGTTTTTATAGAATATAGGTTTTTATGATCTGCATTTTGAATAAAAGCAAATGTGACACCAACTTAACCTCAAGATTAAACTTACTAGAACTGTTATATAAGGTAGTAAATCCATACATCAGAATTGTGTATGACTTTTATAGCCTTAAGTTTGAAGAATGCCCTTGTGCTATTTGGTATAGCTACAGTATAAGTAACTAAGTCTGTGTTCACGTATGTGTGTGTGCCATCTGGCAAATTGCTTCATTTCTTCATATTATTCAAATATGCCTGGACCTGCTGCTACAGTTAATGACACTGCGTAGGTAAAAATCCTTGATCAAACTGCATGTAACGCATTCCAACAGAGCAACCAATGGCAAGCGGAATAGCATTCAAATGTCATATTTAAAGTCAAAAAGTTTATACTTATACTCTCTGACAGCATCTGTAGTGCCAAAAAAAACGCCTAGGTATGCAAGAAACTTTGACATGGCAATGCAAACATAGAAGGAAATGAGGACACGGGCAGAAGGGAGGCGCACACACACACACACACACACACCTTTTATACGTTTTCATCACGGATGTGCAAAGTCTATATTTAATGCAGGCAGAAGTAGGCTGCATTTTCCGTATGAATGTTTGTGTGTGTGTGTGTGTGTGTGTGTGCGCGCTTTTATCAGGCTTGTGCGTGCGTGTGTGTGTGTGTGTGTGCCCGTCCTCACAATGTACACGTACACGCCTGTAGGTTTCACATTCATTGGCGCATGCGGTTGTGTGTCTGTGTGTATGTATGTGCACGGTGCCACACCGCCGTCCTGTCTGCCTGACTCAACATATTCTCCGTTCACTCTGCTCTGCTCCTCCTCGCCCCCTCCCGCTTTCTCTTCCCCCTCCCCCCGCCTCTTCCTCCTCTTCCTCCTCTTCCCCCCCCCCCCCCCTCCCCTCCTCCCGCCGCCCTCTCTCCCAGCCCGGCTGGCACGTACATGCATGTCTGCAGACTCTGTACTGTGCTTGCTGCCGTGGCACGCGCCAACCCTCACTGCAATGCAGCCCTGTGTGCATTAATTGGCGGAGAGACAGTGGGTAGGTGGTGTGCAGGGCGGGAAGGAGAGAGAGGGGAGAAGGGAGAGAGGGGAGAAGGGAGAGAGGCGACACAGTAGTCACGGGAGAGAACTTACGGACGGGCCGACGGACACGCAGAGGGACGGATGGACAAACAAACAAACAAACAAACAGGAGTGTGCGCGGGGAGATTACCTTGTGCGTGTTTGGGGGAAGGACGGGAGCGTGTGCACGTCTCGCCTCCATCGCCGTGGCTTTGCAGGATCGCGTCTCCCTGCATTCGACGGTGCATTTTCCTGGTGTGGCTGTGCGTGCCGTGCAGGTGTCAAACTGCCGGGGCAAAGCCTTCTAACGCGACGTCTGACTCACTTTGTGTGACACTTTGTGACAATCCTCCCTTCCACATTTCCGCTGTGACCGAGGCAGTGGAAGTTTGCTCAGTTTAACACAACTTTCTCCACTTGAGGTTTCTTTCGGCAAAAAATAAATAAATAAAATAAAGGACAAGTATGTCCTTGTGTTCAGCGTTTCTTTCAGGGGACGCATTGGCTCTTTATTTCTTTTGTTGAAAGGTGAAAAGATGAAATGAGATTTTGAAATCACTTTGCTTTTCTTCACGGTCTCCTCGACCACAATGCAGTGCAGAGGTCAGAGAGCTTCCTCCATTGTGTTTTTTGCTCTGACGTGTGAGAACTGCACAGCATCTACGCGTGTACGTGTGTACAGTATTACAAAACGCAGTACTCATCTGTCACAGCGATTTGCATTCTTATCCTCCCACACATATCGTTCTGGAACGTATCCTCTCGGTTAGCTGTTTTGTCTTTTATCGTTCCTTCCCTGTCAAGGCGGCGGCATCTGGCTCCTGTCCTCCCTCATCGCCACCGAGCAGCATTTAGGGACGCCTTCCGTGTGCGCGGTCAACACGAAACACAGAAGTGTCACCTTAACAAGCAGAGTCAGCCAAGTAGAGGCGTGAATTAATCATTAAAATGTCCGATTTATGTTAAAAAATTTAAAAAAAAAAGAATAAATAAATACTAAATAGTCTTGCGTGAAACCAGAACTTCTCTCCACTTGTGTGTAGGTGTTTGGCAGAGAGGCCCTCGCATGATTCAGAGAAAACACACAACACTTGCCCAAAAGTAGAACCTCTTTTCTTTCTTTTCTTTTTTTTAACGATTGTCCTCCAAAATTGGTAAGACAATGGGAAATACCTTGAGATTACTGCTGGTGGTCTTTACAAACGTGGAGGAGGATTGCGCGTGTTGAAGCTTGGGTTCACCGACACGTCGTGACGTATTCTCCCCCCCACCCCTCCTCCCCCCCCGGATTTGCGTCAAACCGGGATTTCAGAAGTTTCCTTATTCTATGTTTGATTAATCAACGGCGCCGATGACCTCCGTCAGCTTTTCGCGTTTCTCTTTTGTCTCCGTCCCCCCCCCCCCCCTTTTTTTTTTCCTGTTGGACCATATAGGCATTTGTGTCCAGGGGGGCAAGTGGCTGGAAGTTGCTTCATCCTAATTGTCTTTCTCTGCTCGTACTGTCCTCGAATGACTTTCTCTCTGTCTCAACTCTCCCCTCCCTCTCTCGCCTCCCTCCGTTGCTCCTCTCCAGCTCGGCCCAGTCTCTGTCTGTAACTGTAGCCTGTGTTTTTCTCTCCCTCCCACTCCCTGCGACGTATAGATACTGCATTGATCAGACACACACGCGCACACACACACACACTCGCGCAGTGAGCCTCCCACTCCTTTCATCATTGATTCGCTCTGCTCTCCTTCTCTCTCCCCATTCTCTCTCTCTCTCTCTTTCTCTCTCCCTCCCTTTACAGCGGCACTTGTTGAATTCAACCCCTGGAGAATAGAGCGAGGGGGGAGCGCAACGGAGAGAGAGGGGGGAGATAATGACAGGGAAGCAGAGCGAGGCTTTCAGACAGCGCTGAGGCAGACAGTGAGCAAAGAGAATGGGGCTTGGGAGGACATAGAGATAGAGGATAGGTCGGCGGGGGGGTGGTGGTGGTGGTGGTGGTGGGGAGAGAAGACAAGCGGAGGAGAGAATCATCTTCAAGACGGTGGGAGTGACACTCTTGAGGGGAAAGAGAGAGTCGAGCAGGCGGAGTACGCCGGAGGGAATCTCCTGCCATCTCTACGAACTGACCCCCCCCCCTTACCCCTTCTGTCCCGGTCCCGACTGCTGCTGCTGCTGCTGCTGCTGCTGCTGCTGGCGCGCTATCGAGCGCCGAGGCTCCACGGTGTGTTTTTAACCGGAAGATTGGCTTACACAGGTCAGGGCTGTCTGGGATCACAGTGAGCGCTTTGCTCTGCGTCTGCGCACGTGTGAGAGAGTGCCGTGTGCTGGCTTCCTCAGGTGAGTGCCAGAGTACACAGTCATTTCCCTCTGCAGCCTGTAGTGTGTGTGTGTGTGTGTGTGTTTAGGCGTGAACACTTTTATATAAGTAAGCCAGAGTGCATGCTTGTCTGTATGAAGTGCATGAGGTGGGAGAGAGCGAGAGAGAGAGAGAGAGTGTGTGTGAGAGAGAGAGAGAGAGAGAGAGAGAGAGAGAGGCGGTGACATATTTTTTTCAGTTTGTATTCCTGGAAACTGTTCTGCAGCATTGCTTAATAATGAAACCAGTGCGTATATGCCTGTGTGTGTGTGTGTGTGGGTGTGGGTGTGTGTGTGGGGGGGGGGGGTGTCGTTGGGGAAAAGAGAAAAAAACAACAATGACACAAGGTTCAGGGAGGGAAAGATGGTGCAAACATGCCTGGAGTATCAGAGAAGGATGAACTCAAAGTCAGGGGGAAATTGTGTGTGTGGTGCAAGTTGCGTTGTTTGGTTTCCGAGCCAGAGTTCAGAAAGCGGATAAACGCTGACATTGGTAGAAAGAGTCAGCAAAATCTCTGACATGACAAACTGGTCGTATACGGTGTGCGTTTGCGTCCTCGGAAAAGTTGCCGTGGAGGCTGATTTACAGGCCAGCCGAGTGCAAAACAACGAATGATTTCAGGTTTTTGGGGGGAATTTGAAGTTGAGTTAAAGCGACGCAGCCCTAAGGTATTTTTCTAGGCCCTCATGTACAGTAGCACCCGGCATTGTGTTGTTTCTTTTTTCTGTGTGGACTGACTTGACTCCCCCCTTTCTCTCTGCTGTCTCACCCACTGTCTTCCGCATATCCGCATATCTCTCTTTCACACACCTCTCACTTCTCCCTCAGCTGTGCTCATTTTCTCACTTCATCTCAGCTCTATTTCCATTCTTGCTCTTTCTTTCATTTCAAGATTCTCTCCGTTTCCAGTTCTCGCCATCTCGTTTAGTCTTTCACGCTTTGTCTTTTCACTCTCTTCCAGATGCCTCTCTCAGTGGCGGAGTTTGCATTGAAAATCTGAAACCCCCTCCTTCCTCTGTGGCCAAAATGTCCCAGCTGCTCCATGTGGAGATCCCAAACTTTGGAGCCACAGTCCTGGGCTCCCTTAATGAGCAGCGTCTGCTGGGACACTACTGCGATGTATCCATCCTGGTCAAAGGTTCGTAACTAGTGACATCTGTTTTATTAGGGTATTTTGAAAGAATACTAAAACTTCAAATTTCAATTTTTCCGTCCGGGTTCTCTGTTATTTCTATCAACCAGGTCAGGCTTTCAAAGCCCACCGGGCCGTCCTGGCTGCCAGCAGCCTCTACTTTCGCGACCTCTTCAGCAGCTCCACCAAGAGCCAGTTTGAGTTGCCCTCCTCAGTCACACCTGCTTGCTTTGAGCAGATCCTCACTTTCTGTTATACAGGGAAGCTAACAATGGCAGCTAGTGAACAGCTGGTGGTCATGTACACAGCCGGCTACCTCCAAATTCAGCATATAGTTGAACGAGGCATGGACCTAATGTTCAAGGCGAACTCGCCTCACTGTGACTCAGCGGGGTCTTTGGAGGAGACAGGATCCGAGCCGCGGAGTCCTTGTAATAACGGCAACGGGCTGGCGGTGGCCGCCCTCCTGGGGACCCCCGGCTGGTCTCCGTCCCTACTGATGTCGCAGCGTAAGATCAAACTAGAGGCGGGCGACCCGACGCCCCTGACCACGTCTTTGGCGCAGGGCAAGATTTCGTCTTCGGAGTTGGGGAACCGGCTGGCCAGGGGCAGTTCCCTGTTCTACACGACGGCCGGCGGCACCGCCATCCCCGGGCTGCCCTCTTACCACCTGCAGGGGGCCGGCGGCGCCGGGACGGGAGCGGGCGCGGGAGCTGGAGTTGAAAGGTCCAGTCCCGGAGCGTCCAGCCTGCCAACCACCGACAGTCCCACATCCTACCAGAATGAGGATGAGGAGTTTGAGGAAGAGCCCTATGATGGGATCACGGAAGACTCCTACAGTCATCTTGCATATGGGCGCTCGGCGAACCCCTACGGCAGTGAGTATGCTGGGGAATCGATGCTTTGAGGAAATCGTTGCGTTGCAGAGCTGTTATATTATTTACTTCTAAACTCTAAAATAATACTATAATAATACAGTAACATTGATAATGAGAAAATGCTAATAAGACCTTTTTGATTTCAAACTGGCATCAATATTCTCACACCCGTATCTCCAAAAGCTATTCTCTGATCTGAGTAAATTAATTACTTCCTCAGTCGCACCTAATTTTATATCACGCCGACATAAAAGTAAAATTCAACATGACTTGGCAGAAATATGTATCCATGAATGTGAAATGCATGGCGAGTAGATTCTCATTGTCCTGAAAACAACCCAGATGCGAATTCATTTCTTCCCAGTTCCATGATTTAATCTTCCATAAATCATCCATCTTGCGCATCTTGAAAAGCAGGATGTTGTGCCTCCATTGTGTGTGTGTGGGTTCTCCCTGCATAAAGATAGCTTCATGGAGTTACGATTGGAGTGCATCGTGACCAACAACATACTCCTTATCATAGCTACAACAGCTGGTCTGTTCTGCATTTCGTTCTCATGCCTTTGCAGGGTTTCCTACACATACAGTTATAGATGTTTCAGTATGTTCACTTCGTTTGCATTCACACATAAACGTGTGTGTGTGTGTGATACAAACACACTCCATCATTATTAGCATCGTGCAGCTTTTTAAAATTCTAGAGTTTCAGAAATTTATGAAATCCACTCCATCTGCAATCAGAGCACCCCAGGGTGACATTGTGAGATATTTGAGAACCATGCACGTCTTTCCTTTGTGTGTGTGTGTGTGTGTGTCTGTGTGTGTGTGCGCGCGCGCGTGTCTATGTGTGTTGTAGTGTAAAAAATGTCAACTCAAATGAAGAACAGATAGTCAATCTTTAAAATATGATATGGGAATCTTGCAAGACGGAGACACAGTTGTACAGAGTCACAAAGAGTTTGCAGAAGTGTGCACCACAGGTCATACAGAGCTCTAAACAGCTCTAAACCCAAACAGAGGGTGGGTGGGGTGGCATTGCACTAGACCATCCTCTTTCATCCCATGCAGTATAAGAAGTGCATTATCTGTGTAACAGAGACACAAACAAATACAGTAAAAGGCTTGACTGCTACTGTACGTTTTATCCTTAAGGCAAACAACATGTGAACATACACTTGTTATCCAACACAAAGAAGAAGAGGACGTGTGTGCAGGCAGTCAGCTGCATGGATCACAAGTTACACGATGTTACACAACACGTTATAAAACAGTTACATTTTACAAGAACATAAAATACACGCGAGATATAGGTGTATGTGTGGGGCAATTAAAGGATTTAATTATCCTGTGCCTGCACAGGAGGTACTCTCGCAAGTCCTCTCAGAGGTTAAGGGGAATCATTTTGCGAGTGAACCTAACACCCACCTTCAGATCGCCCGCCCGTCCAGACGTCACGTTGTGGGTGCAGCATTGTGACATCTGCAAAGCTCTGAAACATTCATGAAACACAACAACCCCGTCTGAGATTACACCAACTTGCTTCACTAATTCACCTATGAAGCCTCTCTTTAGATAGAGGGCACGGGAGGGCATGCATGCTTTTTTTTGTAGCTGATAATATTCACATGGACCATTCCATATTTATTGGCTGGCGCATTTTTCCTTTGTAACAAAAGCTTTCATATCCCCTTCTGTTCCCGCTTGCTATTCTCAGTGCAGGACAAGCCAGAGATGGCAGCGATGCCCTTGCCCTTGGAGAGCCGCAACTGCGTGCTGATCCGCAGGGACCTGGTGGCGCTGCCTGCGAGCCTCATCAGCCAGATAGGCTACCGCTGCCACCCTAAGCTCTACACCGAGGGCGACCCCGGGGAGAAGCTGGAATTGGTAGCCGGTAGGCGCGCGCACACAAACGCACGCGTCCACTCGTGCACGCACACACGTTGACATTTCACCAGATATTGAGCTTGTATGCAGGCAGTGAGTTTAGAACGTTGTTGGGTGAAATGCAGAACTGTCGGTATTCCTTTGAGAAGAGGAAACCTGGTAAATCCAGGCTTTTTGTTGAGCCGCTTATTTGCAGCAAAAAAAACTGTAACTGTGGGAGGTTCCCCACATCCGAGTGACTTTTACCCTTCCATGCACGAGACCTGTATTTGACCCTAATGAGAGATCTCTACCGCCCGTTCCCTGTTTACAGTGACTGGACTCTAGCTTTGTACATATTAACATGTTTGTCAAGACATCAATATGATTACATCTACTCAAGATCACTAATCATGAAAACCGCCTTCAGTAGCGTCTGACCCTCAATTCTGACTGCCGACCATGATAGTTTGGTCGCTATGGCGATGCGGAAAGGGACCGGGCAAAGCGGCAGAGCTTCTCTGCGGAGATTGAGGGCCGTGACAGAAGGACAACTATCTCTGCAGAACTCATCAATCAGGACCTTTATGGTGGAGTGACTAGACAGAGTAAAAAGCGTATTATAGCCTGCCGGCTGTTTGCCAAGTGGCCCTTACAGGGCTCTGAGAGCATGAGGGAAAATATATTTTTTATACTTTCAAAAAGACCAGGTACAGTTCAACATGAAGATAACGTAATTCATAAAAAGGAGGTTTAATGAATACAGTGTTGAATCTTTTCAGACAGAAGAATAGAGGCGAGGTTAGAAATAAAAAAAACGTTCAGGTAACAGAGGTCAAAAAGTTTCATGTTCAGATGTAATTTAAAAACACAAAGGAACTTAACAGGACCGTAGCAGGGCATAACAGATCGTTCAGTTCCATAGTCTGCCTGAAAGATACAGAATACAATAGATGAATGTGAAAGGGGTGTTTTTTAAAAGAAAGCAGAGCCGAGTAATTTAATAGCGTGCTGTTTCAAAATAGATTCTCCACCTGATTTCTGATTTTCCTTTTCACAGCTGAAGCTTTGTCTAACTACGTCAAAGATCTCCTTGAACATTAATTTCAATTGGAGCAGAAAAATAAAAGATCAATTGGCAATTGGGCCATAAAGAGAAAGGGAGAGGGCATAGAATCTGAGAATGGATTGTAACAAGAGCAGTTTCCTCTAAATCCTTTTCTTTCTCCCACACCAGGTACACAGGTGTTCATGACTCGAGGGCAGCTGATGAATTGTCATCTATGTGCTGGTATCAAACACAAAGTCTTGCTTCGCCGCCTGCTAGCCACGTTCTTCGACAGGTGAGTGCAAAGTTCTGCACAGGAAAGCACAGCGTCTTTGTGCGAGCCGTTAGGGGTTTTACTGCAAGATCTGAGTTCTTTTGTGTGACTCTCAACACTGCCGCTGTTGTCTCAAACCAACTTTCACACTCCATCTGTGGCCACGTTGTGCAATGCGGTTAGTTGTGTGTGTGTGTGTGTTCCCATGTTTGTCTACTGTACGTGCCTGCTGCTGACTCTGCCCCCTGGTGTCGACTCTGTGCCCACTGCAGAAACACTTTAGCCAATAGCTGTGGGACGGGCATCCGCTCCTCGACGAGTGACCCCAGCAGGAAACCCCTGGACAGCAGGGTCCTCAACGCTGTCAAACGTAGGTCCATTTGTCTAAATCATCAAATCAGGAGAGAAAATAGAGCTCAAGTTGTAAACATGGAGTTTTGTTCTCTCTTTTACAGTCTACTGTCAAAACTTTAACCCCAACTTCAAGGAGAGTGAAATGAATGTGATTGCTGCTGACATGTGCACGAATGCGAGGCGTGTCCGCAAGCGGTGGTTGCCCAAGATCAAGTCCATGCTGCCCGACGGCATGGAGGTGTACCGCGCAGGGATGGGCATGGGTGCCGCTGTGGGTCTGGGCCTGGCGCTGGCGGCCCCTCAACAAGGCGTGCACCTCCCCTTCGAGCCCGACTTCAAGGCCCTAGACCAAAGGTTGTACCCGGAGCGCAAAGACCCTCTCAGGACTCACCCACCGCTGGCCGACAGCAGCCCCGGGTCCGGGGCGGCCGGAGCAGAGGCCGAAGGGGAAGGCGAGGCGGCGGTCCGGGGGGACCAGGAGGAGGACGAGGAGGATGCTGGGTTGGGAGGTGCGGACGGATCACTGGGGGCGCCGACGTTGATCCCGGGAGTCGGGGCGGGCAGTTGTGGCGACCCGCCTGCGGAGCAGGAGGTGGAAAGCTTTGGACAAGGTCTGAGGGTGAACGGACAGTGAATGTCCCCCCGGGCCGCCTCTCACGTTGTGAAATCCTGTTTTAACAGCCGCGTTTTCTTTGGCTTGCTCTCCTACTCTTAACATCTCGCCCACCACCCTTTCTACTCCTCTGTGCTTCCTCAACGGGAATTATTCCGCACATAAAGCTGCAGCGCTCGTAGATCTTACTATACAGGAAGCTGTCACATGCATGCGCACCCGTGTGCTTGCCTCCACGCATACTTATCGATAGTGGATGTGGATCATTCATAGTAGAAGTAGACACAGGCATGGCATTAGCACATTAAGATAATCACCCCTTCTTGCTACACCCTTTTTCTTTGTGTACTTAGTATTTACTCAGTATTTCGGCACCTGCAGCGATATCACAACGGCGTGATAGCAAAACAAACGGCAGGAATGATTCATCATTTCGCTGTTACACAAAAGCAACGGATGCTTTGTTTGCAGTTTATGGGTTGTGGTACAATGGTTTATTAAGTAAATATTCTGTTTTCTTTTTTTTTGCCACATCTGACAATAACCCAAGCAACCTTGAATGATTATCTTATTTGTTGTATGATAAATATACCTAAACATATGACGGTAATTCACAGCTCTACCGTTGTTAAACAGAACAATTTTCTCATTTTGAAAGATGAAGACGAAGAAAGGTTTCCTTTCTTAGAGCTAAAGACGTATAATAATCACATGGAGTTGGGTTTTCATGCATATCTGCCTGTGACATATTGGATTAGATTGTCAATGTGATGCCTGTGTCTGCTCCAATCTTCCTCTCCCAACCACACAATCACACACTCACACATGTGCGCACATTTCTCAACTTATGATACTAAGCCTTTAATATTTGCATCGAAGCAGTAAAAAATACACTGTCTCAAAAGAAAAAGTTAAACGGTGCTTTTTTTCCTCGGAAAGAAAATCCTTTTTGATCACATCGTTCTGTTTTGGAGATGAAGAGAGAGAGAGAGACGCGGAGAAGAACGCGCACTAAAAACTAAAAGCCGAGCTTGCATGCATGAACACAAACAATGGATGCAGATAATCATCGTAAACGACAACAAAGCCACAAACCTGCATCTAAAAAAGCAAACAGCTACTGTTTTCTCCAGATATGCTATTTAAAGACTTGTTTCCATTTCTCACTGGGATGTGAGCTCAGTCTGACGCCTGTTAGAACTGACCGGGGTGCCACGCGGTGTCCACTGTGTTTGAGTGAATTTGGATTTTTTTATTTTTTAAACTGCGGGCCGTGCTGCTACCGCGCGTCGAGGAAATTGAATATACGGAGTAGTAGTAGGAGGAAGCGCACTACACTGAGTGGTAGAAGAACAAAGTACTGTTTCACCTTGATGTGGTGCTGTGATGGACATAGTCCTGCTTCCATCCTGTTTTTGTTTTTTCCTGGGGTGGGGGGTTTAGGGTGGGGGGGGGGGGGGTAAGTTATTGAATAAAACTCACACGAGCAATCTCTGCTGGCTTATTTCATTTGCACTCAAGATTAAAGGGCGGGAAACTAAGGAGTTTAGGCTAAATGTGACTGTACTAAAGACTGAAAATGTCCTCCACATCACCCTGATTGTTTATCTGATGAGAAGATTGTGGGTTTGTAAAGAGAAAAAGAGATCTGACTGAAGATAACTTTCTATTTTTCGGAAGGGGGAACTTAAACCTAATGTCGAACAGGGACAAAAACCTGTATGTGTCATACTTTTCTTTTTTGATATCTATTCTGCTGTTAATGCTTTATGCCATGCATATAGGGACATAGTCCAAAATACTTGTTCTTTCTTTTGTTCATTGATTTTAAGAGATACACTGTTGTACTTTTTTTTTTTTGTTCTTTTTATCTGCGTCAAGGCACATTTAATCCGACCGACATATTTAGTGAACCCCAAAGTTGCTGGTTAAAATTAAAGATACTTTCCCGCTGTAAGCTTACGATAACGAAAGCTAAAAACCGAGCAGAAAATACAGCACAAGCCCTCAGATATCTGATCTGTTTATGCTTCAGCGCTGTGCCACCTCAAAGGTTGTGTTTACGTGTCTCGTGTTGGATTCTTTAGGAGAAGCTTTAAGATGGACCTGAACAAGAAACACAAGAGTTATAATTGCACTAGGTAATGAGAATAGCAACGTTTACAATATGTATGTTTCTTATCTTTCTTTTGGAGGAAATGTGATCCACAGTAGATGAAACGGGGCTTTGATGGAACGACTGGTGTGATGAATGAATGTAAATTGTAGCACTGCTTTGGGGAGGGGGCCAAGCCTTGATTGAATATTGTCAAACACTTGTTTCTTAGATTACTCCCCTTTTCTAGAATTTTTAAATTAGTCTTCCAAAGTTTTGAAGAGAAGGGAGTATTTACCTAATATAACAAATTACTTTCTGGTTTATTCTATTTTCATCCCAACGAGCTCCTAATTTCTTTTTAGGTATTTTGACAGTTATTTACAGTATTTCTCTAATGTTAAAATGGCTTTCCACAAATCTGTACCAACCTCAATATTTAACAAATGATATCTTTATCATGTTTTTAATTTAAAACCTATTTCTAAAATTGGTCTCATGACAAAAGTTCAGAAGTTCACTTCTGATTTGGCACCTACACTCACAGTTTTCAAAAAAAGTATGTAATTTTGGAAGTTATAGATCCTAGCTGTTACGTAGGGGAATAGGAATTCAACTCCAGTTAAGCCTGAGCAGTGAATAATCTATACTCCTCCGCAGGGGAAAGTGGGTGGAGCAGTGCCTTAAAAAGACTGTGACCGTGTGGATGTTGTTGAGATGTGAACCTCTATGATCAGAGACGAGCAACACATAGAGGATGTAGGAGTAAAGTACAGACATGCTGGACCGACAGCCTCACCTTCTTTATACAATTCACAGAAAAAGTATTTAGATTGCGATCCCTCGCCTGTTTGTCTGCCGTACAGTAAAATATCTCGGACTCTATCCTGGCCAACAAAAAATTCCAACCTTTTTAGGAAAAACGTTTGTGTTCTGCTTAGGGTCTATTTCCTGTTGTGCAAGGTGTATTGAAAATCGAATGATGTTGCACTATAAACTGAGCTGTTCTCAGAGAATGTCATGGCTACGTATTGGGAAGGGTAAACGGTTTGAGGTGGCAAAAAGCCATGTAAAACGTATGTAATGTTATGTATTTTACATATATCCTTCATTTAGCCAGTGTCTTGTGAATTGATCTTTTAATTTCATGACATAGATGATGCCTAGATTGGTTCACCTAGATGGTCATTGAAAAGAATTAGAAATTAGATAGAATGGGGTTGTTGGTTGAAAAGAACCTATTTTTACTGACATTTCTTTGCAAATAAGTTACTTATTTTCAAAAACATTAATAAGTGCTCTGTTCCTACCCATTACTGTAACAACCGATGGGCAGAGTAGATTTTGTCCCATTGAGTGGTTTGTCCTGAAAACAAAACATTTATATGCAAAGAGACGGTTATATCATACAAATGCATGCCATTCAGGCACTCACTCGAACCCAATGAAACCTCTGATCTTTATGCACCATGCATTTTAAGCTGAATAACTTTTGTCACTGTAAGCAAACAAAGACTGTGGAGTCTTGCGCAATGAGTAAGGGTTGTATTTTTATCACACACCCTGGCCTTTTATTGACTGTTTAAAGTTGAAACTATTATAATAATGACAGAAAAATTGTGAATCCGAGAAAGTGGAATCCAGAGACTAACTACCCAGTTGAGTGTGCATTTGAACCTTGAGCAGACTCAGAACAAAATGCACTAAAAGTTTATACGTGTATGTATGTGTCCTTTAACATGATGCCAGCACTTTAGAACTACTTCGAAACAATGATAGAAAAGAGCGGCCGAGGGTTTGGCGAACGACGAGAAAACGCAACTTTTAAAGCCATGTGTTCAGAGCGCTGACAATCAGAATAGGGATGAGACCCAAAGTGCATTATGGAAGATCTGACATGACTTGCTGTGCTCTTGCTATTTGCTTTGTCTTTCCCCAGCTTGCTTTGGTCTATGCTAGCTTACTTCCAGAGTGGAGGGGCACTATAAACTCCAGGCTCTTTGGTTATAAGTGCGTGTCTCTGCAACAACGACTGATATTAGGCTGATGTCTCGGTGCTTTGTGAACAGAGCTGTCCTATGTTGACATGGACCCTATCTGTAATGCTCTGGTAAGCATGTGCCAGACTTCAGATCCTCAGTCTGGGCGATTTGGTAACCTCTGAATGGACAATAGTCCATATGACAAAATATCTTATCATGCAACCCTACACTTTGATCTTGGTAACGTTCTTCACTATCAACAGGCCTTGGACCGGGCAAACTGGGATTTGACAATTTCCGTGTTGATACTGCTTCATGTTTCAAATGAAAAATGATAAAAAATGTTTATGCGCCTTCTGACTCGAGCATCAATAATATATACAACAGAAATGCAAGTTGCCACTTTTGATGTTGCATAAGAATCAACATTTCATTCCCATCATGGTATTTACTGTCACCAGTTTCAGTTGTGTAGTCCAAGAGCAAATGATTTCTTTAAATGCAATACAGAAAACTCTGCTTTCTAATAAAAGCCCTTACTTCACCATATACTGACCTCTTCTTTCTTTGGATTATATTTGTACACTATTGAGTTATTGCTACAAGAAAGCTGTGGTCCCTTCATTTGAGCAATGCTAACTCCCAAATACCCTTCATAACATGAGAGGATATCCTTTCAATGTTTCTTTTATTGCTATGTATTATTAAAATCGGTTACATTTGGATGAGATATGGCAGGATATTTTCAACGGGGGGTAATTACATGAACTTGACAAAAGTTTGTAAATCACAATACTTAAGATTTCCATCCAGGTTGATTATGAATTTTCATGTGAGTGGAAGCGATGGAATTGTGCATAAAATTTAGCAGCATGGAATCATGAACCTTTTTAAAAAAAATTCTGCATTATTTCACAGAAGGCATAAAGATTGCCTACTTATACAATGTTGGATTGTTGTATTCATTTAGCCTATTTAATGATTTTGTCTACTTAATTTACTAACACCCATTATCAAACTATACCCTGCTTTTATTTGTTCCCCATATATGCTGCGAGGCTTCTGTGCTATCCTATTTGTTAGATTTGACTGATTTAAAGTTTTTATTATTAGATTGGCGTTAACCTAATCCTCGCGGTGGGGTAATGGCTTGGTAATAGTGTTTGGGGGGGAATTTGTGAAGGGTATTTCAGAAAACGTCACGTTTGGTATATAAGGATGTTCAATCGAGTTCGAGCTCACGGTACTCTGGTATCGACTCGTCTTCCTTCAAAGCTGTTGCCTTGTCCGATGACAAAATCGCGCGGCGCGTGTGTTCATCTGCGCTGACACACGAATGTAGATCGGAGAAATTGTCCCACGAACAAGGCAACTAAAGAATAAACTAACACAACACATCTTAAGGAGAGGCAACGGCTTCTGTCCCTCAAAATGAGTGACGACACGGACTCCCCCCCTGAGAGGGAAATGAAGGTACGCGGTTATCCACGAGCTGTGTTGACAAGTTAGCATGTTTGAGCTAATGTTTGCTCGCGCGCAGTCAGTTGATTTACTGCGGTTCTGTCCTGGTTTTTCATTGAAATAACATTAGCACAAAGCATTAAGCGACAAAGAGACACATTGATCACGTAGACACACAAATAACAGTGTCCTAATGTTACGTCGTTAACTGCTTAAGGCAAAATGCACTTTTATCTTGGAGCCAGCTAGTTATGCTAACGTGTTAGCTACCGGCACATCCGTTGATACATCTTGTAACGTTATCCTCAATATGAGTTATTGATGTCAACGTGACATTATATGCATTCACTGTATCCTGTGTGTGAAGTTAAGACACTTCATGTTCAGTAACTCAACGTTACTATGACGTTATCGACGTAGCATCATTAGCTAACGCGACTGATCATTGTCAACCAACATGTATTATTACATTCTTTTTTTTTTACTTAACGCTACCCGAGTTCAAGTTGAACGTCGCCGCGGTATTTGTTTAAAAGGAAAGCTTCACTTCATTCAAAAGCTTAAAAAAAAGGCCGGCTGTGACGTTTGACAAACAACATGTTTACCGTAGATATCATTTTCGTTTTTCATCCACACTTAAGTCTTCACCCCTTGTATTTCTATTTCAGGACTTTCAGTTTCGTCAGATGAAGAAAACCAGAGTCTTTGACCCTGCTGAAGATCTGCCGAGAGAAAGAAGTAGTCTTCTCACCATTTCTAACAAATTTGGTTTAACTTTTGTCGGGCTCGACAGAACATTCAAAGTTTACCAAACCCGAGACATTCTGACTGCTCACGCATTTGACGGCAAAGCCAACGAAATCGGTATGCGTTGTGACCTTAAGGGTTTAAATCTGAATGATCATCCAATGTGGTTTTCACTGCGTGTTATTCGTCGTTACTAACAGGGACCTCCCCATCTTATTTCCCATTCACGTCCCTTTCACGTGATCGCCTGTCCTAGTTGAGGGGACGCCAGCTTTGGCCGAGGTGACCGTGGACGTGACTCTGCACCACTTGGCTCTCAGTTGTGATGAACTCACTCTGTCGGCGTGCGGCGTGTCTGAGGGGGCGACTTTGTCCATCACGTTCTATGATGTCCGCACCTTCGTGAACAAGGTGACTGCTCTCAGTATCACACTTATTTAAGGATTTTGTATATAAGTTTGTTTAGTTAAAACACAGCAGTAGGGATGTAGGGATCCCAATAATTCTCCAGTAGATATGTCAGATACAGATACTTACTGAAATGAACAATGTTTACGGGGAAATAGAGGATTGTTTTGATAAACATTTGAACATTTTATACTATAAGCTGACTTCGCTAATATTCAGATAACCCTGACATTCAGCAGTAATGTATCTATCGTACACTATCGTGTCCAAATAGATATTCTACATTTTTAAAAATACAGTTTTTGAACCTTTACTGCAGATGGTCAGTCCATGAAATAATTGAATGAGAATTAGATGGATTTGTCCTATTGTTTTTTTTGTTTTTTTCTAGGCACGACCACAGAAGCTACCTTTTGCATCACTGTTGCCAGCAGTTGCGCCCGGCACCATGGTGCAGGACCTGAAGTGGAATCCTGGGCATGCATCCATGTTGGCGGCCTGCCTGTCTGACGGCCGCATGATGATTTTGGATGTTACTGACACTGTCAGGGTGCACGCCGAGCTGCCGGCTTCAAATGGCATCACGTGTAGTGAGTGAAAGACTGCGTGTAACACTTGATTCCGCTTGTCCTCCACATATCTGTTGCGGATACATTTGAGTTTTTTCACACAGTTTGCTGGAGTCCGAAGGGAAAACAAGTCGCCGCTGGAAAAATGAATTCCACATTTAGTCAGTATACACCAGTAAGTGAACCCAAGTCACCCTAATTGGAAATAAGCCGCATGTGGCTCCATCACAGCTGCAGCATGTAACGACTGACATGTTCTCTCCTCTGTTGAAAAGGCTCTGGAAGAAAAAAAAACGATTCCGTGTCCACACTTCTATACCTCCGACCAACCTGTCAAAGGTAAGGCAAATCCTCTAAAAATGTATTAATGTCTGTGTTGTACGCCTGCAAACTGTGCCTGATGATGAAATGTACATGGACTCAAGTATGACCAGTATAATACATGTAATGCAGTTGAAATCCACAGCCTCTCTTTCCTGGTTTCTCTCACAGTTCTGGACGTGCTGTGGCTGAGAACCTTTGTGTTTGCAGTGGCATATGCTGCTGCAGATGGGTCCCTGGAGACCCCTCCTGAGCTAGTGTTGATCTCCCTTCCTGTGAGTAGGCCCTACATGCACAGTCCACTGGATTCACCTCCTCACATTTGGAACCTTGTCACGTTTTGGCCCTCCAGTCTTCAATTGATGGGCAATGAATTCAAATTTGACCATATATTTCTCTTGAAATTCCCTTGCTTTGTTTGTGTTGGTTTGAAGATATTTTCTCCACAAGGGCACAATATCAAGGTGAAGACACAAAAGTAGCACTAGATGCTCTGCCAGATTAAACGGTATATTGTGGCTTTGAAGGTCCGCACACTTTGTGGTTTGTCCACACTCTTGTGTAGTAGCGCTGTAGTTGCATTTAGGCTCCCGCAGTAGTTCCCATGCGCAGCCTCCATGAGCATTGTAATTCAAGTACAATGCTCCATGCAAATGACCAAAGAGCCCCACAGTAAACGGCTGTTGTTCTTGTTTCATGTAGCTACTGAGGTCACGACTTATCCCACTGATAGGCTTCCACCATACGTTCGTTTCATCTGTTGCTCCAGCTTGTCAAAGTACATTAAGCAAATGTGCGGTTTATTTGTATTTTTAATTTTTTTTTGTAGAAGAAGGATGAGAAGGTGGAGACAAAGTATTTGAACTTTAGTGACACGGTGTACGGCAGCTGCACCGAGCGACAGCACCACTACTTTCTCAGCCACGTGGAGGACTGGTAAGAATGGGAATGAATATGAGCCCCCCCCTCCCCCCCAAAGCGTTGCGCTCTTAAGGGTGATTTGTTTGTCATGTTGAATTGGTGTGATGTTTTGCTTCACCTATTCCATTTCATACAGGGACGTGGTGTTTGCTGCATCAGCGGCGGCCATTGAAGTCAGCGTCATAGCCGCCAAACCGGAGGACAAGGTACCTCAATGAGCGAACTGACCGCGTTATGGAAATCACAGGTTTAAGTGACAGTTTTGAAAGTGACTAGAAATGAAAGGTGTACAAGAGAGTTATCGATTGTATCGCTTACTTTACATTACATGTCATTTAGCTGACGCTTCAGGACAGTACGGCCAGCTTGTAGTTATCCTGAGTTTATTTTTTTTACTTCAATAATGTTATCTTTGGCATTTAGTGTAGAATTCTGATTAACATAAAAACTGATTTTTATTCAGATCATTTCCTTTTTTAGCGTTAATGTTGACTTTAATTGCTTTCCGCTGTTGTGATGCCCGTCACCGATCGTTGTCCTCTCAGACCTGGGAGCTGTGGATCCTGGAAGACGCAAGTAGGGCTGAGCTGCCAGTGACTGAGACGAATGAAGACACTCTGCCGCTTGGCTTAGCCATAGACTTCACCAGCCAGCAGGAGATCCACATCAGTAAGTGGATTTGGCTTTTTGTTTACTTCCCCGTGTCACCCCGACCACATTTGCACATGGACACAAAACGCTTCCATGCAGCTTCCTTCCTTTGTCTTCTCTGATTCCATGTTGTTTTTTTTGTAGGTTTTATTTGAGAATCTAAAGTTAACATTCATTTTATGTTCGCAGATGTCTTCAACCACCTTCCTTTTGTATTTGTTTAAGCTCCAGAAAAAGGTTCTGTCCAGTACTGCCTCAATGAGCGGATGAAAGCTTAAATCCATCACTTTTCTTTGTGAGCACAGCATCCACTGCAGTGTTGTGTGCCGCATGCGTAAAGAATATAGATAAGCACCCCCCCCCCCCCCCCCTCTCCGTAGACTGTTTTATCTTAAATGGCTCAGTCTGCTAGACGCTCACGTAGAGCTGCTGGTGCGTCTAGCTCCGTATCTCCGCGCTCGCTCCAAGAACTCCCTCCCCGGCAACACAAAAAAACCTGCGATCGGGGGCAACATTCTAACACGATTATAAGTCTGATGTAAAAAGGGAAGGTGGAGAAACACAAGCGATCTGTGGAGGAGGGAGAAATGTCCTCATTAAAATGGCTCCGGCGGGCTGGAGGACCACAACAAACATCGAGCCCAGACAATCCTGTCGCAGAATGCTGATGAGGTTTACCGCGTGCCCCCACCCCACGTTCCCCCGCTGTCACTCGTATGGCTTCTCATTACCTTGGCGCCATAGTTTCATACCTGAAATACAACAGACTGAACACGGGCTACAGTTTTTTGTCCCTCTGCCTTGTCTGCTCTTTTTGTAGGTTATTCTATGACTCTTTTTGTGGGTTTGCATATCGAATGTGTAAAGTACAGGACAATAGTGAGGAGAGGTGAGTCAGTGGAAAACAAGCAAACTCTCAGATGTACTTTGAAAGGGCAGCTGCTGCTGTCATCTGTTGATGACTGAGAGTTACACTTGTGGAATAGAAAGCGGGGAAGAGGACAAAGTTTCCTCTTTTTTTCTGACAGGTCTGAAATGACTCGTTCCAGTTCTGACTAATGCGCCTTTAATTTGTCATAGTTTAAATGTTGGGTTTAGGAGAGTACAACGGAGGCGGTTGTGGAGGGCTGGAAAGAGTTCGGGGCGGTGCAATGGGCGGTTTATTACCAGATGAGACATCTTAGGAGGCCTGTCTCTGCACGCTATCACAGTGTGCTGCATTTACACTGAAACCTGTGTGCTTATATTGACCACTGGGGGGCAGAATGAGCCACGGTCAATCACTGCTCTATCAAGGCTTTTACTATTAAAGACACCACCAGCGTTGACCGTTGCAGGCCTAGTGAGCATGAAGCACCGGGTCAGTTATTTCCTCCGTGGAGCGGTTTGAGGGAAGTCCTCTTCTTCGCGTAGACGTCAGCGTCCCTCTGTCTGAATATCTGTGTCCCATTTCTCATCCTCTCAAAGCCGACGAGAAGATCTTGCCCCCAGCGCCCACAATGCTGATGCTTTCCACCGAGGGACTGCTCTGCCCATTCGCTCTGCTCAACCTCAATCCCGGCGTGAAGCAACTGGTCTCTGCACCGGCCGTCCTCGCCTTGGAGGGGGAGAGGGCGCCCAAGCCAGGTGAGACAGCCGGGGACTCGATTGTGGGCTTTTTCTTTTTTTTAATTTTCTTAATCACACAATGCAGCGTTAGGTTTTCTGAAGGTTGTCAGTCAGTGTTTGTAAGATTCTCCACTTTCTGATGTGGTCCTTGGACATATCACCGGACATGCCATCCATTAGTTTCTAAAGCAGTATTTTTCATCGGCCACCTATCAATCAAAGCACATAATATATGAAGTAATATAGGAAGAAAGGCTTTTATCTGGCACAACATTTTAGTTTTATTTTAGCTTTAACATAAAGCTGGTGTGCAGGACTCTCACAGATGCGTGAAAGCCTGTTAGATTCAAAGCGTTGCAAAACAAGGGCACACAATGCTGATTAGGCATCATGCCGCCTGGGACATCTCACAGGCTCTTTGCAACTCATCCTCTGCATGACAAGTTCTTTCTTTTTTTTCTTCTTTTTTTTTAATGTAAATCATTCTCTTGCTTTCTTTGAGACTGTTATGGTTTTACAAAAATTTTTTCCAGTTGATTTTCAATATATGTGCACTTGCCTTTTGTAGGCTGAAGCCAGATGTTTTGGTCAGGGATCTTTGACCACACTGTGAAGTCCTTCCTTTGATCGCTCAACGCTCGAGACATTTTCTACCAGAGAACGAACGTAGACACAACTTGAAATGAGGTCAAATGAGAGACAATTTTTATTTTCCGTTCACAGGTTCTCTGGCAGCTCAACCACCCAAAATGCCTGCCTCATTCCCATCTGCCCTAGCGACATTCCCAACCATTGGTCTCTCTCCAGCAGCTGCTTCCACCCCGGCGGCGCCCGTCGCGTCCTCCTTCGCTGCCCCGTTCAGCGTTGCTCCTGCGGCTCCTGCGTCCTCCGTGGCGCCGTCGTCGAGCTTCAGTTTCTCGGTCCCAACTACATGCGCCACCTCCGCCCCTCCGCCTTTCTCCATGGGTGTGCTCGCACCGTTTGCCTCAGGGTCCCTTGGCCTTTCCTTTACCTCCAAGGCTCCCTCGGACGCCTCTTCGGCGTTTTCTTTTACCCCTTCGGTCAAACCCGCCGCGGCGGCAGCACCAATTCCCACTCAGACACCCCAGAGCATCGCCGCTGCCTCCCCATCTGCAGTAAAACTGAATCTAAATGAGAGGTAAATCCTTTGTGACCTATTATTTGAATGGATTGCCGTTTGTATACATACAAAGATCCATCTGCTCTTCCCCAAGGTTTTCAGCTCTGGAGAACCCGGCACCGTCCTTCTCCTTCGCCTCGCTGCCCAAAATGGTCGCTCCCACCTCCAGCAGTTTGACCGCCCCTCCACCCTCGTACTCTAAGACACCTGCTGTGTTGCGTAAGCCTGCCTCACGATCTTCACCTTGTTTCTTTGCACAAGCGTGTCATTCTGATTTGTTGACGGTTGTGTCTCAGCTCCAGCGCGGCCGGTTCAAAACAGTACACCAACCACCGTCGTCCAGAAACCTGCTCCTGCTCCCCAGGCGCGTGTCCAGGCTCCTCAGGTTCTGTCTTTTTATTTTTAAGGGTTTTTCCTCTGTTTTATACGTTGAGACAAACTCTTTATTATTTATAGATCTTTAGATTTAAAAAAATATATATATATTGACCATAGAAATTTAAATTTGCTTTCGGTTGAAAAGTATCAATACCACACAACATGGCAGGCGAATTTCAACTTTGAATTGAAATAATATATTTACGATTTTTTTTTTTTTTTTTACATGAATGGAAACATTCTTCTGTTTGAGTGCACATGTTCAAAAGATTCTTTGATTATCATTTAAAAGGAAATAAAGTGCAACAAATATTATATTTTGGAGCAAATGAGAATGTGACAATAAGGCGTGCGTGCGTGCGTGTGTGTGTGTGTGTGTGTGTGTGTGTGTGTGAGAGAGAGAACAGGCTGTATTCGAGAAGAGATAGCGAGAAAGCACAGTTTGTACCCGTGTATCGACAGTGGGTCAAAATAAGTTTATTGGATAACAGAGTTTTTTAATTATTGTGTTTTTGTTGGTTTGTGTGGTTTGAGGTTTTCATGTACCTTTTTTACTTGACTGTACTTACTGCAGGCTTCTGTTAGTGTGAAGGCCCTCGAGAAGCAGCTACAGCAAAAGAAAGACTCTGATCCCATTATGGCTGGTATATTGGAGGAGGTGAGCCATGCATTCCAGTACACACTGGTGTACTATGGGGGGAGATATTAGCACACGGCTAGCTGCATATTGAAAACACTCTTCACTGCATAAATACAAAAACTCTGAAACACACAAAGTAACGTCATGCTTCCACTGAGACACATTATCAGATAGTTTAAATATATACTTTGCTTCCGTCAATGCTGCAGCTACTCCCCGTTGGATTTGGAACTAAACCTCTTTGTCTTCTGATCAGATTGCACACTTCCAGAAGGAGCTGGATGATCTCAAGGCGCGAAGTGCGAGAGCTGACTTCAAGGTCGGCGCCATTGACGAGATGAAAGAGCTGAGGAAGGAGTCAGAGGACTTCCATATTTTCACCCTGGAGATTAAGGAAACAACTGAGGTAAAATGAACAAATAAAAACAACTGCTTCAGAAGGCAATTGTCTTGCGGTTGGGGTTATAGGTCTGCTCTGGTATGATAAATAAAAACAGCGTGTGTACAATCTCCCCACCTTGTGGTTGGAGAGACTAAACACATCACTTTGTTTAATGGGGTATTCTTATTTAATGGGGTATTCAATATTGACATTGACAAAAACGATAAATGATCATTTATTGCTTTTGTTGTTTGTAGTTTACTGGCTGCTTTCTACTTGTTGAAATTAAGGTTCATTATTTTCTGATTCACAGTCTCTGCACGGGGACATCGGCACACTGAAGACTACTTTACTGGAGGGCTTTGCCGGGGCAGAAGAAGCCAAAGCCCAGAGCGAGCTGAGCAGAGACAGAAATTACAGACAGCTGCTGTACAAAAAACCTCTGGACCCCCGCAGCGAGGAACATATCAAGGTGAACTGTTGGCACGAATTGATACTTGAATGAGTCACCGACACGCATTTCTTCTTTCATTTATTTATTTTTTTTTTTTTCATTTTCCTTATTTAGGAGATCCGCAGGCTCTACCAGTATGTGACGTTTGCTGTGGAAGATGTCAACGACGTGTTGGATGTGGAGTGGGAGAAACACCTTGAGAAGAAGAAAAAGCAGAAGTAAGCACAAAAATCAGCCCTTTGAGTGATTTGATCCTGAAGAGCTCGGGTGGGTTTAATTTGTTCTGAAACGATCCTCTTTCGCAGACACATGGCTGTGCCGGGACGGGAGGGTCTGTTCACCACACTGGCCAACAACCTTTACATCATCAACCAGCAGAAGAACCGGCTGGAGCAGTTGGTCAAGCAGCTCACCTCGCTGCGCCTCTACAACAAGACCGCCGGTCCGACCATCAGCCGCAGCGCTGCTGCCACCGAGTCTTCTGCTGGGTAGGAGCAGCAGCAGAGACGGAGGAGTGGGAGTCAGTGGTGCACTTTGTAGACTTTAGCTTGTGATAGAGGAGACTTTGGAAGTAGGTTTGGGGATAAAAGACTTCATATTTAAAGTTGCCCTTGATTTAAATGGTCTTGAATCTGAAGGATTTTCTTAATGATTAAAGCTAAATAAATTCCGTATGGTTTAATAGCTTGCAAAATAATCACTATTATCCAAGAATAATTGAGAGTGCAGTGATTGACATTGATCGGTGCACAGTAGGCAGCTGTTGTTAAAGTTTGTACACCTTTCTCTGCTTTTCGGACAGTTTGGAGAGCGAGCTTGAGAGCTTAAGGGACGCACTCCTGAAAGCGAGGCTGGACACCAGCCCGCTTAAAACCAAATCCAAGTCGCCAGGTAGCAATCTTATACATATTTCTGAAACAAAATAAGTGAAGGATATCGAATTTGTCAATTTTAAGCATATGCATGATTTATGTTTAAAATATATGATGTTTTTTCATCAGTCAAGTTCTCACCGGTGAAACAGTCCCAGCTGCGTAACTTCCTCTCAAAGGGACAGATGCCTCCCGTCCGCTCAACTGCACCAGGTGAACAAACGCTGCACAAACTGATTTCTTGGTCTACCAACTGTACATTTTTCATTCTGGGAATGTTTATAAATGGAGTTTAGCTTCAACAAAATCTCTCAAATGAACTCCCAATAGCAGTCAAATGAAGAAACAACACATTGATTTCAAGGTGTTAGTATTTTATTTTATTTTGCTCGATGTATTATAGTTGGGAAATGGCATTCATAGCAATCAATCTGTATATACCAGTTGTGCCCAACCAGTCGATCGCGGTCTACCAGTCAATCGCGGGCTGAATTGCAGTCGAGTTGCAGTCGATCGCGAGAAATTTTGTGTCACTCATGTGTTGTGTATAGCCCACTCCTACTGTTGTGTAAAATACTGTGGCGAGCTTGGCCAGATGAATGAGACAGGAGACTTTCACTGCCTTTCCTGTGCTTCAGCAAGACCCCAGGATAGACCCTTTGTTAAGGCGTTGAACACAGAACTTCACCCACAGCCATACCAAGTTGGGTCATGGTGCCCACACTCTTACACATTAAAGTAACATTTGAGCACAACACAACATTAAACAGTAACATTTGAGCACAACACAACATTAAACAGTAACATTTGAGCACAACAGAACCTAGAAAAACACACATAAACTTAAACACTAGAACATGAACATAACAGATAGGGAATAATGGAACTCGAGACATCAACTTGATTTCAATAGATTTATTTAGAAACAGGGAAACAGCTGCCGACTTTTCCAAAAACCTTGGCGTGAGACCGGCCGGGGGGAGCCGGGGGGGGGTGCAGACGAACACTGACGACGCGTTTTCTGCTCCGCTGATGGGAGCGCGCGGACGTATCCGCGCAGCGCGATACCAAGCGTGTTGTAAACGTGTCCATGGACAGGAAAGGAAACTTACATTACTGTTGTGTTCTGGGGCCCCTCTTTTTCAATGGTAGTCTCCCAATTTCTTCGGCGTGAGAAATCGTAGGTGTGGCGTGACAGCGTGTGAAACCGATCAAATGCGTGAGCCTCACGGCCAATGCGTGAGAGTTGGCAGCCCAGGCTATGGGCAAAGACTGGGCGGAGCTTGAGAGTGCACGTTATGATGAGCAATCTTGTCAGAATTTGACAGGCGCTTCACTGACTTTGCATCCATTGAGCCTGTTGTCAGCTATCTCTGTTTTCCATTGGGGGAAAATATAGATGTGGATTGTATAACGTCCAAAGTGGCATCACTCTTCAACCTGGATAGCTGTGCTATTGAGAATGAGATCCTCACACTGAAGAATGACATTAAGCTCAAATCCAGAGCAACACCTGACATGAATGTCCAATTCTGGAATCTAATGCAGAAAGAGAAGTACCCCAACCTCAGACAAACTGCAGAGAATTTGACTGCACTTTTTGGATCAACATATTTGTGGGAGTCTACCTTTTCACATATGAAAATCATCAAGTCAAAATACAGATCCACCACTTACGGTTGCTTACGGCTGGCACTCAGCTCTTACTGTCCGGACTATGAGAGACTAGCTTCCTCCTCTCAGTGCCAGAAATCCCACTAAGGTAGAGAAATACCACTTTACCAACTTGAATTAGTTCTTATAAAAAGCCAAAGAATTAGGCATTGTATTATTTGGGTTGTTTGTCTGTTGTGTTGTTACGGGCCAGTCCTAGGCCTACTTGTGCTTATTCTTTGCATTCACATTTACTTCAATAAATGTATTATGATTGTTAAAACTGTATCTATGTGTCAGAAAACAGTGTCCTATATAGGTGTGCAATAAATTGTGGCTACGCTACGGCTTTCGATATGGCTTGGTAGATCTCGATGCACTATCAACTTTAAAAGTAGATCTTTGTTCAAAAAAGGTTGGGCACCCCTGGTATATACCTTGCCTAAATTCAGCATTTTTAGAGCCCCATGATGTAACTACATTTCCTGTTGTTTATGTTGATGCCAGCTGTTTAAAAAAAATGACCAACCCAGCCATAGTTGTATGTGAGCTAAATGATCTCCGTCTATTCTCCTCCAGCCAACCTGTCTCGCTCGGCCTTCCTTTCCCCGAAATACTACGAGGACCTGGACGACGTGAGCTCTTCGTCCTCGCTGTCACAGTCCCTGGAGCCGCACCCGGCGGACTTGGAGGAAGAGGACGAGGAGGAGCTTCTGCCGGAGCCCCTTCCGGTCATCCATCCATCCTTCGCCGGCCCCCGCCACCCCGCAGTTGTTAGGACCCCCTCCATCCACCCTGGCTTCGGTGCCATCCAGTCAACCCCTTTAGCGAAAATTCCCTCGGTGCAGGGCCTCGGCTTTGGACTCAGCCCCATCGCCAGCCCTGGTGAGCGAAGCCACGCGCACTCTCGCTTCAAAGCCGGCGGGTGACTGCTTTTTAAACGCCGCGTCAAACGTGCTTTGTTTTCCTGTTTCAGTTCCAACCAATAAGATCAGCCTCTGTGGGGCCGACAGCACGGCTCTCGCCACAAAGACGGTGAAACACGGAGCCCCGCCGAGCGAGAGGAGCGTCCCCGTCACCATCCCCGCCCAGCAGGCGGCGGCCACTGCTGCTCTGCGCCGGCAGCTGGCCAATCAGAAGACAGGTAGCGGGAGCGCGACTTTGACTGCAATTGAAAATAATGATTCCATTGTGTATTTTTAAATGGTAATGTGAGATTTGAGAGGTTATTACGGACAACACCGTGTCTTAAGGAGCCGTTTGTATATTGAGGTGCTGTGCCGACTGCAAGTCACCAGGGGGAGACACAGACCCCGGTAATGTCGGAACACTATGTGCTCATAGTCACTGCACTACTTCAGTAAAATTCAAACCAGGCATAAATCACCATGGATACATGGAATTCATTTAAATACACATGCCTTCTTGCTTTTTTTTAAATGTACGTGTATTTTGTGTATGTTTTGGTCTGTTGGTTTCTTATTCATTTCTGTGTGTTCCAGCTCTGGTCGGTACGTCCTTGACAGAGTCTACTTTAAAGACAGTTCCTCAGGTGGTCAATGTCCAGGAGCTTAAGGACAAGGGGCCTCCGAAGCTGGTTTCCAATATAGTCAGGTAAAAAAAAAAAATGATTTTTTATGAGTTAACTTATGTCTTGAAATTTTCTGTAATAAAAGACAACTACAGCATATATTTTCTTTCGATAAGGGATGGATTTTCTCTTTTTGCTCTCAGTTAAAGTGTTCTAACTATCCATATTGTGCATGATATCCTTCCTTTGCCAAAAACGGCGCAGCCTAAATAGTATATCTGTGATGTGATCTGTATTTTTATGTCATGGCTCTTCTCCAGCACACTGGATTTTTTTTAAACAGTTTTCTGTATAACCGATTCAAAACGGAACGGTGTGAATGGATTACACTGTATGCACACTAACTGTCTCTTTGTATTCCATTTGAATTCACTGCATGACTCACACGCCTCTGTTTTGCCCCTTCCGGTCTCCTGCACCTTAATCTTCCTGCTCACTGGGCTGTGCTCCACTTTTTGTGCTTGATATTTAGGCGGGCCAACAGTCCTTGCGGCTTTTCCCAAATTAAGCCTGTTTGTAATAACAAACGAGCAGAGCAAGGCATTGTGGGAGTAAGATGATTATGAATGTGAGCTTTCCCCTGATTCCAACCTAGTCTTTTGTCTTGCAGTAGTGTAATGGTTCAATTTTCTTGAAATGATTCCTAGCTCTGTGTGTGTGTGTGTGTGTGTGTGTGTGTGTGTGTGTGTGTGTGTGTGTGTGTGTGTGTGTGTGTGTGTGTGTGTGTGTGTGTGTGTGTGTGTGTGTGTGTGTGTGTGTGTGTGATGAATTTGGTTCAAATGTAAACTACTATTCATTTAGACTGAGCTCAGAAATGCGTGTCTTTTTTTTTTTTTCTCCAATCCTGCATAAAATACTTTGCAGCAGAGACCAAGCTTTGCGTTGTGGATGCCTCATATCAGACATCAACACCCCAGCTCACTAACTTATGAGGTTGTGAGTTGTTTTTGTGGACAGGATTTTTTTTTTAAAGCAAAACACTCGTCTCTTTTCTCTTTCACAGCTCATCCACACCAGATCCAGCAGCTCCCGTCTTTGCAACAGTTTCTTCCAACCAGGCCAAACGTGTGAGTACCACATCTATCCATCACTCACCAAGCCGTCATTCAAGTTGTCACAGGTTGTATGTACACCCACACTGCCGGGTCAATTGATAAAGTCCCTGTTTAAATACTCACAGTCAAGCACATTCAGTATTAGTGTACCTCACACTGCAATCCTAGTGAGAATTCACAGATTGCTGACAGGTTTACATGCCAAGACAGACGATTACCTACATGGGTGGGAAATGCCCCAGTTCCATCCCAGGTTGATGTTACAAATTGCACTTTGGTGACACGGGTACTCCTTTACACAGACTTGCTTCACTGTTCGATTCATTGGAAATGACCCGATCAAGCTCCAGCCACATGGGTGCACATCAACACCAGATTTCAGTACATTTAGCAGAGTGTTCAAAGGAGCCTGCTCTGACTGTTTTAACTGCACACTCTAATTCGCTACGCCTGTTTTAAAACTGTTTGTACAGAATTCTACCCAAGGTATCCAGAAGATGTCCTCTGAAGGCACAACCACGGCACAGACGGGCTTCGACTTTGGTAAGAACTGGTTAAACATTGTTTGCTCGCATTCAAATTCAGTTACACCAAAACAAACAATTACAACTTTGCTTACTATTCTTAACTATAGGCGGGAAAAACACACTTTATTCCCTTTTCTCTTTTTTTGCAAGGGAACACCCGATTTGTTGGATTTGAATCTACTTCATTAACTTCTAAACCTTGGTCCAGATCTTTTAATCCGCCGAGTTAGAGTCTAAAGATTCGCCCGGCGTCATGACATGAAGCGACAATTCCGTGATTTAAAAGTAATCCAGCGGCGGACTAACGATAAAGCAATCTGCACCGAGGAGGAGTCTAATGACAAAGCATGAATCTCCAACCCTGACCAAACAATTGAAAACCTTTGCACAAATCCTCCCCGAATGCGGACACAGTTTATACGGGATACTTAATGTCTCTTCTGGTCTGCTGAATGAATGGATTTGAAAAAATTAAACCACTGGCACAAAGTATGTCGTCACGGTAACACATCTGGTCTCAAGTGATTGACATTTCGTCCCCTCTAATCAATTTCCAGACTGTAGATAATAACCGGGTGTCAACTTCTGTGTCTTTCAGGTCAATCCTCCTTAACGGAGGTTTCCGGGGGTCCTGCTGTCTCAGCAGAGCAAAACACCAGCAAAGGTTTTTCGTTTGCATCAGGGTGAGTCAATTATGAAACTTAATGCATTCTAAAATCTAAAAAATGCATGCAACAATTTGTAGACTATATCTCCATAGTCATTTATGTATTTATCCAATCAAATGCGATCTCCGTCAGTTATTCAACACTTACTGAAATTTAACAAAAATGCATTTGATCTCCAGCTCGTGGGAGGAAGAAGCAATTAGTTGCATTTAGCCATTTGGCTGTTCCAATATCATTGGGCGTATACTTTTACAAAAGAGTATTTTAATGCTGCAGCAAATTGATTAAATTCAGATCTAAATTAATTGTCACTTCAATTTTCTCCTGCAGGTCTTCAAGCTTCAGTTTTGCTTCTGTAACTCAGGGAGCTGGAATGTCACAAGGTAAGATGATGCAGCAACTTGCTTTGAGGGTCATCAAATGTCCACACGCTCATCGTTGTCCTCTGTCTCCCCAGTGAAAGATGTGGCTAAATTCTCCTTTGGTGGAAAGTTAACGTTTGGCCAAAATGGAGAAGAGCCATTCGCCCTCACCCCAAAATCCGTCTCCCCTGCCCTCGGCGGCGGGGGCCCCGCTCTGCCTCCGAGCGCCTCGGGGGACAGGCCGGCCTCTGCCCTCAGGGTAGAGCCACAGCCCCTTAAGACCGTTGGGGGAGAGACTCTGGGCAGCTTCTCCGGACTGCGCGTGGGCCACGGAGAAGAGGGTAAAGATCCGGCCTCCAAACCTGCCGCTGCCTCATTCGCCTTTGGGGAACCCGGACTCTGTGTGGGAAAGGGCGCCGCGCAGTTCAGCTTCGCCTCCGGTCCCCCGAAGGCTGCCGACGATTCGACGGCGGCAGACTTGTCCAGGGGGGCCGCCTCGGGCAGTTTGTTCAAGCCCCCCGAACCGAACCCCAAGCAGGCCTTCTCCATTCCTCAGTCCAGCTCCGCGGCCTCGGCTTTCGGAAGCCTCCTCGCAGCATCTCCAGACTCCTCCGAGGACGCCAAAGTGTCCCCGCAACCCTCCGAGCCCACGCCGCCCCCCGATAATCAACCCGCTGCCGGACCGGCTGTACAGAGCGCCGGTCCGCCCGCAACAACCGGGCCTGCGGCGGACGCAGCGGAAACCCCGGCAGTCGCGGCCGCGGCTCCGGCGTCAACACCCGCACCTCCTCCGGCCACGGCCGCCCCTGCCGCCAACCTCCCCTCCTCCACCACTGCACCGACCGAGGCGGCCACTCCAGCACCAGCCGCTGCGCCTCCCGCAATGGAACCCACGCCGGACAGCACCACCACCCCCGTTGCTTTTGTGCCCCCCGCCGCTGCGGCTGCTGCAGCCCCCGTCACCCAGGTTGCGCCAGCAGCGTTCCAGCCTCCCGGTTCTGACAAACCAGGTTCCATTTTTACCCAACCTGCTCTCGCGACAACAGACGGCGGTTCCCTCTGCATCATCCCGGTGATCAGCACAGCGGCCGCCGCGGCCACCACCCCTAGCCTGACCGTCAACAGCGCCACGACTGCAGCTGGGGGGTCTGTGTTTGGGCAACCTGCCTCTTCTCCGGCCCCCTCAGCGCCAGCCGCCCCGGCGTCCACAGGTTTCGGCTCCGCTGCCTTTGGTACGCCAGCCGGAACCGGTTTTGGCAAGTCCATGTTTGGCCAGGTGAGCGGCTTTGGTCAGCCCGCCGGCAGCACCGAAGCGCCCGGCGGCTTTTCTTTCGGCCAATCGGCGTTCGGAGGCACATCGAACAGCGCCACTACTGGGGGAGGTGTTTTTGGAGCTGCTACCGCCACCGATGCCAGTTCCTTCTCCTTTGGCACGAGCAGTGGCAACGCGGCCAGCAGCACGGGCTCCGGGCTGTTTGGACAAACCACAGCGCCGGCGTTCGGTCAGAGCTCGGGTTTCGGACAAGGGTCCGCGTTCGGGAGCAACACTACCACGTCCTCGTCCACGGGATTCGGCTTTGGACAGCCGTCAGGTGAGTGCGAGTCTGTGCTTAGTTTCTCACCAGCTCACTCTTCAGATTAACTGGGGCGATTTAATCCAAGACTTTTACAATTTGTATTATTGTATTTGTTCTTGTGCAAATTATAGTTTTAATGTCACTAATCCTACAGTGAAATTTACATTTCACATCGAAAACACCGTATCAGAACAAAATGATGATTGAATCCTGTGGCCATTTATGAATCCGGAGAAGGACGCCGCTGTGCTCTCAGAGGCATCGGATACGCAAGGCTCTCGAATTTCAGACCAGTCAGCCGTAAAAACAAGTCAGTCGAAGGCGGCGTTGCCGCTCGGAAATGGTGTGAAATTTACTAGTCCGAACTAGAGAGCCACAAACCGTTACGTTGTGGTCGGCGGCGTTCAAGCTGACGTCAGTGAGCTTGTTGGGTCCGTCTCACAGTGCCGAAGGGCTCATTCAGTTGACCGTTGGTGCTGACCAAAGTCAAATGTGACACTCTTCTATTGGATTAAATGTCGCAGCGGGGAGGACGTCCGATTGTCTCCGTAGTATCCGGTCCGTCTGGGAGGATCGGGCGACGTGGCGGTCTGAGTGAAGAGGGTGGCGTGAGGGGAGTTGTCGCATTCCCAGAGATTCTCTAAATACCCGGCATAGCAGGGGAAGGTCTGTGGACAGCTGACGCTAATGTGTCAGCTCAGCAGGAAGATGCAGCCTTTGACTTCTCTGCTCAGTTTTCCCAAGTGAACCTATTCTCATAAACAATATTGAGGGGGGGGGGGAGGGATGTGCAGCAGCCGCTAGCGCGTCCATGGTCCTTGACTCTGTCGTTCTTTTCCTCCTCGTCACAGCTTTCGGCTGCTCTCCCGCCGCCCCCGTGTTTGGCCAGCAGCAGCAGCAGCAGCAGCAGCAGCAGCAGCAGCAGCAGCAGCCGTCATCCGGTGGGACCCTGTTTGGGCTGAATGCAGCCAGCCCGGCGGCGTCGAGGTTCTCCGGCGGGGGGTTCTTCACCGGCCTCGGGGGCAAACCGAGCGAAGACGCTGCCAACAAGAACCCGTTTGGCACCAGCGCCCCTAGCGGAGGGTTCGGGCAGCCCGCTCAGACAGGTACGAAGAGAAGGAATGCGTTTAATTCTCGACTCCTGTCTTTCCAGGAATGTGTATCCATAGATACGAGTTTACAGTTACAATTACGGCGTTGAGGAGGTTGGTTTGTGGCGTTGTCTTTCTTGCTTCTTCACTTTTGTTACACCGGCACGGACGATCCATCGGGTTAAACCGGACCTTCAATCTCCTCTAGGTGCCAACACTCTGTTTGGGAGTAGCAGCGCCAAGACCTTTGGTTTCGGACAGTCGTCCTTCGGGGAGCAGAAGGCGAGCGGGACCTTCAGCACCGGTGCCGGCAGCGTCGCGTCCCAGGGATTCGGCTCCTTCTCTTCTCCAACCAAAACGGGTACGGCCGTCCCCCATAATGCTTTTGTTCTGACAGTACTTTGGTTATTGAGGCCCTTCTCCCATGTGCTTGTGAAGACATTTTCAGACCAAACTGGTTCCCATGCTGTTTATAAAACCCTAGGGGGGGTGTGGCTTCAGGACTGCTGGTTTAGGGACGTATGAGGTTCACCGATGGCAGCAGCAAGGTTATAATAGCAATCCTTGACTTGTAGACCTAGTGTCATTTTGCACATCAGCTGACACCTGAGCTGCAGCTCAGTGCTCTTATCTTCTCACCCCGGCGGAGTGGAAAGTGAGGTAGTCGTGATGCGTCATTGCCTGCCGCACCTCTTAACAGTGCATATGCACATTTTACAAAGTTTTCCTCCTTAATTTAACTGTTAATTATTAATTTGTCAGTATCAGTTATGTTGGACATTCAAGGTATAAGATTCCACAAAAAGGAGCCATAGTTTTAAGCATTAACAATTACCTGAAATCCCTCCCAAATAGATACCTTTTTTTAAAGATTAAAATTGAGTTCATGTCCTTTTATTTATTTATTTTAAATATATTTATTCTCGGGCAAATTAATAAATCAATCCTTCTTGGTAGTTGTGTTGGCCGTCCCGGCTTTTGCAAAGACCCACTGGTAGATGATTCCACTCAACACACAAATGCGCAGCCGCTGGCCGACGTACAGGCAATGTAATCTTGTCACATTAGCTCACTAAATTATTTATTGGGCCACGCCGGTAGCCAGCGTGTAATTTCAGAACACCCACTCCCCCACCCGAGTCCCACCTGCGTAGCTTTGAGGTGGTGCGAACTGTTCATGCCGTCTATCAGCTGTCACGGGGTGTAATTGTGTGTTACTTTATGCAACGAGACACTTTGTTGTTGTTGCTGTGGTCGCCAGGTTCACGTGTCTTCTTGTGAAATGCAATAGGAACAGATATTTCCCTCTGTGCCGTACCATACGCACCCCTGACAAGGGTGAAATATCCTTTTGAAATGAAGCTCTAATCATACGATGCGAAGAACCATCGCGCCCGACTTTCTCCTCCGTGTAGAAACGGCGCCGAGGACCATGTGACTCCCCGTGTAGGTTCTCCTCCTGAACTTTTTTTTTTCTTCGATTTTCCATCTTTCTCCCCCTCCCCCCAGGTGGCTTCGGCAGCGCGCCGGTGTTCGGTAGTCCTCCTTCCTTTGGCAGCTCCCAAGCGTTTGGTTCCGCGGCGACATTTGGCTCGAGCCCGTCCTTCCCCAACAACATGGTTCCCTCCGCGGGGAAGGTGTTTGGAGAGGGAACAACGGCCGCCAATATGGGAGGATTTGGGTAAGAAAGATAATGTTCTGTTCGCCAACATTGACACCAACTAAAACACACAAAAAACAGGTTTGGTCAGTACAGTTTAAATAGAGTGTTAGAATCACAGCCCTATTATACAGGTGCATCTATTTATTTTTTACTTTTGTATATTAAAGTATTAAGTAAATTAATTTCCATCATTCCAATGATTTCTCCGGCTGTATCATCATTGTTCGTTCAATTCTGTGTGTGTTTTTTCTTTTCCCTTCTTTTTTTTTTACTGTGAGCTCGGCTATGAGCCCGAAACTCTGGGCCGCTGTGCAGGACTAGATTATTTCCCCCAGATAATCTCACTCCAGGCTCATGCTGCAGATTAAACCGGCCCCTCTCGCTCGCCTCCCCCTCTGTTTTGCTTGTTCTCCCCATTCTCTCCCTTGGGAGTCAAAGGGGGGTGGGATTACCAAACCCCCCTCTCGCAATCCAAACACACACTCATACACACACATGCACTCACACACACCATCTGACACCCTCTGCCTCGTAGCATGTTTACTTGGTAGCAGCTGGAAAAGGTTTACATACATTATAGTAGCATCTCTTCCCTATCAAAGTTATTTTCACCAGTGCTGAAAAGAAATATTAAAATGTTGTCATAGCGCTCAGTAGTATCGGATATTGATTATTTACGCATTGTAGTAATCGTAGCTTGTTGTTACGGGTAACCACATCGAGCCTTCTGCGTCTGCTTCCGTTTTCAGCTTTGCCCCGGCTCCCAACGGCCCGTCTTTCGGCGCTCTGGCCAATCAGAGCGCTCCGTCGTTCGGGGCCGTGGCCCAGCAGGGCGCCGGGTTCGGGAGTCAGCCCAGCAGCTTCTCTGGCTTTGGGCAGCAGCAGCCGCAGGCGGGAGGTGAGACCACGGGGACCCTTTCGTCCTTGTATATTTCTATACCGTCTGTCTGTATCCTGTTATAAACTCACTGGTACAGATAACTACAATAACACTGTGAAATGGGAATCTCATGAATATTGTTTTCATCACAATCCAGATGTTTTATGGCTACAATAATCAGATTAATTACTGTGGCTTTTTTTTAATGTTTGTCAGGATTCTCCGGAAACACTTTTGGATCTACAAACCAGTGAGTGTTGTCAATACATCTACTTTGAATCAATGTCTTTTTGTGTGTGATCCAATGGACGCTCTATGTCTCTGTGTGTCCCCTCACATCTTTCTACCTCAACACAATTCCCCATAAAACATCTTAGATTTAATACCTATTTTTGCTTAGAAATGTACAATCGATAATAAGATGTCGAGTAGATTACCGCTCATGATAAAGGTTCACGATTGAAAGCGCTCTAAGCGCTTCCTTACTTATCGCCCCGTTGTGTGTTTTTATTATCTAATTCTCCTTTTCGCTCCTTTCTTCCCTCAATCCCACTTCCTACCTCTCCTTCGTTTATGTTGCCTCCCCCTCCATTTGGTGCCGTGTGTCACAGAGCAGCCCGAGTTCCCCGGGGTGTCTTCCAGTGAAATGCACTCAGGAGTGTTGGGAGACGAGGTTTAGCCCATTGGACGTGTGCATATGCTGTTAATAATCCCTCTCTCCGTCTCAGTTCTTCTTCTCTGACCTCCCTGCGTAGTGCACATTCATAGCAGTGCTTCTTTGCTCAACTCAATTATTACTTTCAAAACAAGCATCTCATTTTTGCCATTTTATTATTGATATTTATATAACTACAATTGAATAATAGCTCATCCAACATGTGAAGCCCTCACATGTTCGTTTAAATGTCAATCAATTACCGCTATTTGATGAGTGAATTAATATCTTTTTTAATAGTGCCCGTTTTTCTATCCTTAAATCCCTTAAAATTCCACACTTCCGTCTTTGGTCCTTTTTAAATAAACGAAGCTGCTCAGCATCACTTAATATCCGTTTTGTCAACACTTTATTAAAGCCGTAATCATCACGTGCTGATGGAAATATTTAAATGCAATAAGTAGATGGCACAACTTCAAATGGGAAATTGTACAGCGCTTGTGACGAATCTAATAATATAATCTCTCCCTCTCTGATGTGTCTGTCGTTTCTTCTTCCAGATCAAGTCCACAAACATTTGCCAGTTGGAGAAGCTAGTTCCATTAAACTTCCACCTCGCTGCCACAGTGCTTTCTGCAATCAAGCTCTCTGTGCCTCGTGGTTGGTGAAGGGAATAGGGCGAAGATTGTGTTGCATTTGGGCTAAATAAAGTCAAATGAATTTAAAGAAATGCATGCATTTTCTTTTCTAGAAAGGTTTTTATAAATATTCAAAGTTTTTAACCAGCTTTAAGTTTTCAATTTATATTCACATTTGGCAACTTAATGTCTGGTCTTAGAGGATTGAAGTATTGAACATAGAAAAAAAAGATTATTTGTCATACAACTCATACCGCAGGGCGACTTATGGCTTTAGTTCAATTTGTGTGCATTTTTACGTTTTGGTTTATTCACTTTTAAGCATAGAAATACATAAACATCTTCTCAACAGTTTGCTTTCTTTGAATGGTGGGAACATGTTTCCTTTGCGTGGCTGTACGAGTCCAAATTTGCTCCAGTTGTATCTGTCAGGATGGTTGTGAATAAATATTCAAAAAGTGGCCTACAACCATGTAAAATTAACCAAAAATGAAACATGCACAACATGCTAAACTGTTTGTGGTCAATGGTGAATAAAAACTCTATATTCCTGATTTTTGCAGTAAATCCCTGCTTGATATATTTTTACTTGGAAATAAATAATTTGTCTCTTCAAAATTGTATTTATTAATGCAGACATGTTAATTGCTCATTTGTTTCTTTCATTCATATAAATAATCTAAAGCGTTCAGCGTGCTGCTTGGATACATTATGTTGCATCTTTGACACACATTGTAACACAATTTCACAGCACCACGTTTCAGAAATGGCGCTTGGTGCCGTGCTTAGTATTGCCTTAATTAAGAGGAAAATCAACTCTGAAGGATATTCATGCCAAACAAAATTCAGTTTAATTGGAGGTTGCGTGAAGAACCGCATGGCAGCCGGCCCTGAAGCCGCCGCTCACTAATTTATGCAGAATTGTGGATGTGCAACTCATTCCTCCATTTTCAGTGAGGAATTCATTACCTCGCACACAGGCCTAAATTGGGCCGTGGGAGAATGCCTATTGGGGGGCGTGGGGGGGGGGGGTCCACGGCGCATATCGAAAGGCTCAATGTGGTGGCATACGGCCGCCATCAACGGAATGCCATTCCCGGCCTTTGGCTGGTCCCTCTCTGCACCCTTATCTTTACCCCCCCACTCACCCCCGGCCCCCCCAGACATGTGGCCAAGGTCCTAAACCAAATGCTAAAATCCATTTCCCCCAATAGTCTTTAATATATCTATAGATATATAACCGGTAGACTGCCTGCAGAAAGCGGCTGACTTTGTAGATGTGATTACAGATAAATGACTAATGTTTTGTTGTTTTTCCCAGAGATTCAAAATAAGCGGCGTTTTCACAATGATGATGATGTTTGATCAGCGTCCGCTCGGCCTGATGTCCCAGGTACAGGCTAATAGTCGGACACGCTGGCGGATTACGGCGGCACACGGGCAGTTGGAGCCCAAAGTCTGTAATGCTTTCAGCTAAAGCGGATGAGCTTATGAGATTTTCTGCACCCGATCCACAACTGGGCCCCCAATGAAAGCATGAATGACGGAGCTGTTGTTACTATTTATTGCAGCATGAATATAACGGAGACTCAGCGGGGGGGGGGGAAGTCTTGTGACACTGTTCCTGGTGATGGAAAGTCTCACCGGCACTCTGGAGGACGGCAGCTGTCTACATGGAATCCAGATTAGAAATAGCTTTGTCAGAACCACCCACCCCTGCCCCCCCTCTCCCACTCCACATCTTCATTCTCTGGGCCCCCACCACCAAGTAAGTGATGACTAGCGGCTCTTGAGAACATCCGACATTGCTTAGCTGGCACATTCATCACCTCTACATGCGAGCGCGATGGGGAAGGGGGGGCTTCACTCCCCAGCGGGTGCATCTTTTGTGTATGGAGGCATTCCTATATGAACAGCGGTGAATGCCACCGTTCTCTCTCTCTCAGGAGTCTCCCATGCATGCACCAGATTGCATGGTCCAGTAACCCCCCCCCGGGAGACAAGGGAGGGTTGAGGGATGTGAGATGTGAGGGATTCACAGATTAGAATAATAAAAAAGGATCAGGAAGGTAAATAAGTGACAGATACTGGTCATTGGCTTGCAGACGTTAGCATTTAGCTCCACATGACTCTTGGTCTTGTTCATCATCTTTTCTATAATATATTATAGTGCCATCTTGATCTGTGCACGATGTGGTGCATATAACCACACAAATAAGCGTACAAACTCCGGCCTTTTCTTAGTCCACACACTGTAAAGTCTATTGGATGTAAATACCATTTCCATGGTTACAAATCCAAAGCAAGGGAAGAGGAATTTGCTTTAAATGTTGCCGTTGTCTTGCATTGTCCCAATTACTTAATATTAATTTGAAATGCCAGTTTGTCCCTACTCATTGTCCCCCAGCTGTGTCTGTCCTTTCTTTATCTGCTGTCCCACAGCCCTTTGAACCGGTAAGATGCACGGAAATGATTTTGTGTTTATTTATTGTGCCCTGAGCGTCACGGCGGCACCCTGACTTCAGCATGGTGCGTGATAACTGTCCCCAGCAAGTTTATCCCAACCTCTGGTTACCTGCCTCAGGTCCTCGTCCCTCCCCGCTCTGTCTTCGCCTGACTCGCAGGGATTACGGGGTTCAGTGTCATCACTTACGCTGATACTTCAAAGGAGCTTCAAAGTCTACAAAAAAACCCTGCCTGTGCACAGAACGTCTCTCTCCGCCGTTCAAATGTAAAGCTTGGGGACCGAGATGTGTGGCTTCCTCTGGCAGCATCAGAAGCACACTTGACATTAGCCCCTCGCTTTGCCTCCCCAGTATTAATTGTTAGTAAATGACTTTATTAACGCCTTAGTTACATGGATACCTGCAGAAGTGAAGACACAATTGCATTAGAGTTGTGGAAACCCCAAACCTCTTTTCATTAATGGCTTGCATGTGATGTATGAAACATATCCAGCATTAATAAAGCTGCAAATACAAAGTGGCACCAAGTGCAGCCGGATGGCTGGTTGTTGATAAATGGAGGTACACGTGGCGCAGCACTGTGCCACGGAGTGACGAGGCGTCGCAGGATGTTGTTTCACACTCCTCCTCACTAACATCAATCAAGTTTAAATGTTTTTTTTTCTTCTCACTTTTCTCAGCAGTCAGAAAACTACAAAGTGTGGGGGGGGGGCATCACATGCTGCAATTACACTGATGGCAGTTCAAGTTTGCCCATAAGTACCCTCACGGCCGCTTGTGGGATCTGTTTAATGGCTCTCATTAATTTAGATAGAAATGAACCATGTAGAGTTGCCAGGACCGTTATTATTCCATAGTGAGTGTCAATTTAGAAAGATTTATTTGATTAATGGATCTGCATTTTCTGTTTTATTAGCCCAAGTTGTGTTGTGATTATTGTGATATAATTTTGAAAAGTGTTAAAAACAAATGATTTAACAATACGTCTTTCACTGTGGTCGCTTTGGTGGTAAAATGGATATTAAATTGCATTTCATGTGGTACCGAAAAAGACTAGTTTGAAATGTAACATTTTTAACCCTGAATTGCTTCATATAAATCTTCATTCGCTCGGTTTGTGTTGACAGTAAATACAAAAAAAATGTAATCTCAAAAATCTCTTTTGGATTTATTTTCCCCATTTTTTATTGATGAAGTGTTTGCCACAAATATGCCTTTGGATTCTCTGATGCTTTACATGTCTGACATTGGAGAATTCTGGGCATATTTTTGTGGTATGTCATTTATCGGTCTGTGGGACTTTCCAAGTCTAATGTGATTTTCCGAGTTGAATGCACACACTCTTAGCTTATGGGGGGGGGGGGGGGGGGAATGGAACTTACAAAGTCCGTTATGCAAAAGAAATTGTTCCAAAATGCCTCTTTGGTGCAAAAGGGGAGTCCGATGAACACACCGGTTCAGCGGATTTTAGATGCGGTTGCAGATGTGGCGTTAGGACGTTATTTTGTCCCTCCGCAGCACAGGAGTGATATCACTTCTCCATACAACAAAGTGCTGCAGAGCCAAAAACAGCCGAGTCAGTGCATTTGTGTGAATCGGCAATGTTGTCACCACAGCTCACTAAGAACGACATAGAGCTACCCCCCCCCCCCCCTCCCCCAGCCCCTGTAACTCTTAGTGAGGGTGTATTAATAGTTATGTGATTATTTGGTATTACAAATGGGGACAGGTGGATGCATGTCCGGAGACAGACTCACAGACAGACTCAGCGACTCTCGAGTCGAGTAAATATAGCTGTGAATGTAAAGCTCAGGAATGTGACCAGGATAGCGCAGACAGCAGAGGCTGCTGCAGGGGGGGTCATTTGCTTTATGGACACTTCATGGGATCAATAATGTTTATTAAGCAAGACATTCGGGTGGGAAGCGTCGCTTTTCCTATCGGCCCCTCTGTCGTCTCTCCTTTACTGTCAACCAGGTTTTTCACAGTGCTTTTTATTAAAGACCCAATCCCAAAGACGCGTTTCTGCACTGATTCTCTGAGTCTGAGCAGGAAAGGGATGGAATCGGCTCCCTGCTAATGCTGCAGACCAGAGATTAACTTTAAGCCCGTCCTTGCGTAATGCGGTAATATTATACACTAATCAACAGGGAAATTAAGCAACCTCATAGAGCTCCTGGCAATCCACGGAGGACTCTTTAAAGAGGTAGAATGGACAGATGTGGACAGGTAGATGGATAGAATGCAGGGCAGAAGAGGTGGAAAAGTACTCGTCTGCTATTATTGCCCTGTCAGCATACCTGTGTACTCACTGCCCATATATGACTCCATTCACATTCATCCTTTTTTACTGGTGAAAGGATGTACTTTCCACAGGCAGGGGGAAAAGTGTAAGGGGGAAAATGGCGTATAATATATTATAGGGCCAGTTTTATTCTTTTGAATAAAATACAGAAAAGGATGAAAGAATAAGATTGAAATGAAGTCAATGAGTCAATGATAAAAGATGGTGGAACGCTAATTAAAAGAGTCACTTTGTGACTGCTATACAAGTCTCCATCTTCCTCACACACTCTGGAGCAGAGAGGCCGGCGCGCAGCTGAATTAAATCATGCTGCAGATAAACGCTCAACTCAAATCCTCACGGTTTTGTGGTTTCTGTGTAAAATGGAAATGTTATTGTCATTTTTCGCAATATACAAAAATGTAGGTTTTCTCTGACTCAGGTTTTCCATTATTGTTTTTTGTTGTTGTTTTTCGACGATGCATGTCAAATCAACATAGTCCTTAAAATATCATAACTGTCTTTTTCTTTCTTCATCCACTTATTCGTTCTTTCGTTACCCCAGCTCCTTTCATTGCTTTTAATCACCTCAGTCAACAACAAGAGACTCTACAGAGCAGCAGCATCCTCTTCAGTGCACACAGCACGTCTTGTGCTCAGCCGTGTGTGTGTGTGTGTGTGTGTGTGGCCTCCAGGTCTGCTCCTATGCAGGCTTACACAATTTTTCACTTATATTTCTTACGTGTTGGGGTTCAAAAGATGATGAACACACGTTTGGGACGGAAACCCCTGTTGAAATGACATATGTTTGGATTTAAGTATTACCTTTGTTCAGTATAATTAGTCATTGGGTTAAAGAGGGCGATGTAGAGTGTAAATCTAAGTCATTGTTGCTTTCAGTTTGGGCATCACTGTGGCAACAGCACGTCTCCACATTACAGCTGAAAAGAAAAGGAACGCCAGCAGAGGATGTTTGTACATTTTATTCATTGATGAAAAATATCTTCTTTTTTTTATATTTATTTTTTTCCGGGTTTGTTTTCCCGGTGTTGTGCATTTTCACAGTTTTAAATATTTGCCAGAACTGACCCATTTTCAAGTATTGGTGTAAAAGTCAAAGCTAAACAAAAGCACACAAACTACTTTAACTTATTCAGTGCTGGATTCCCAGAAAACAAACTAAACAAAATGAGGAACATACAAAGTCACTCATTTCATCTTCTGTGCTACATTTAGGGTTATACTTTAACCATATGGACTGTGTGGATTTTATTTTTGAGAGAACAGCTAAACTAACTTTTGTCCTATTTAGATACCAAAAGTCCACGTCGGATAAATGAAGGCAGGCGATCCCGAGTGTAAACCCGGGACGTCTTATTGGTTTCAATAAAGGGATGTTGAATCACAACATAAGGATCACGAGCAAAGGTAGTAGCCCTCCCTTTTCGTCCACTCGGCTCAGCCCCACAAGCACAAAACAAGCGTCCACGTGGCGGCGTTCTGCACAAATATGCACAATGCATTTGAAAAAAAAAAAAAACATCAACTGAAAACAGGCCTGTTATTAAATGCCAAGAGTTCATGAGTAACGGTGACCTACTGCATAGTTTTGGCTTTCTCCAATTTTGGCACCTTTGGCAGAGGGCCAGTACAGCAAACACACAATGTGCCGCCCCCCCCCAGCTAATAAAGCACGTAAAGCATTTATGAAGTTCTTCATGTAACATGAAATCACTAACACATACTAACAGATTCACACACACAAGACAATTTGCCCTTATTCTACAATACATGCTGTTGATAGTTGATAGGCACCCACTCAATGAGCTCAGTACCTTTTCTTGTTCACATTAAAGCATGTATCCGCTCCTGGTTCCTGGTTAACAGGCGTGTTTGTGCATATGGCTTAGTAGCATGTGCGTGTGTGCAGACGCTCCACATGTGCAGGGCTGATAAATAACTTCTCACTGCCAGTGTGCCGCCGCGACAATCAGACACCACGGCGGGCTCTGCCCCTGTGCCGTCCCCCCCCCCCCCCTGGGGGTTTGTGTGTGTCTGTGTGCGTGTTTTATGATAAGGACATAACCTTTCATGCACTGTGTGTGTGTGTGTGTGTGTGTGTGTGTGTGTGTGTGTGAGAGAGAGCGAGAGAATCGTGACTCAACAACAGCAGAAGCACAACAGTGGGACTCCTCATCCCACCTAAAGTCCCTCAAATGAGATTTAACCCGCGCACGCTCACACAAATACACACACACACACACACACGCGTGCGTGTTTGCGTGTCGTGGTTTAATTACATTACATGGAGTCCAGCTCAAGTACTATCCACAAGACACGAGGGGGAAGATACAAATACTACGTCGGGTGAAGGGGTGGTGGAGTTCATAACATGAGCGCTCTCTGCTGCGTTCAAAACAAACCACCAACTGAAACAACTCGTGGTTGACATCCAAGTTGGGTTTAGTAAATGTCAATGTTATTTTAGGCCGGCTTTAATGACCAAATGGATTTCATTCGTTGCCGCCGCTCGCTCCACTGTGCGCGGTACATTTTAGGACTTTGACAGCTCGCCTCGCACACAGACACTTTGACCCTGACCCTTTTTTTTTTTCGCTATTTAACCTCACTCAAACCTCCACCGTGGCTCAGGGCCCCGGGGTGACACCGACTTGGCACAGCTCAGCCCATCTAGGGCATGCAACTGTGTCATTGCAGGTCTAATTATGACAGCAGTCACCCAATAGCGCCTCTCTCTTCTCACCGCGCGACCCGGCGCGGAGCAAAGGCTGTCGTGGTCGGACGTGAAACCAATCCGGGTAGGAGGGCCGACGCGTAGCACGTAGTTTCTAATGTGAGCAAAGCGGCACAGCCCGTAGGCTGTGCAATGGACTTCACAAGTTGGCGTCTGAGCTCCGGTTAAGCTGAGCTCTTGTTATGCGTGTTGCATATGAGCTCAGCTCAGCTTTAAGCTTTGATACACAGTTCATATTTAGCTTGGACCCAGCTCGTTATCAGTCACGCCCTCAAATGTTTCCCCCAAAAACAAATTGTAGTACTCGCCTTATGAGTTCATTCACAAGAGAATTAGTTTTGTACAGAACGTCCTAAAGAACACAAATAAAGGCCGCCTGAACCGTTTGAAGGGTGAATCCTTTCTAGCGTTGCTGGCAAGGAGACGCCGATACGCAAAAATAGCAGCGTGACTGATCTTTGTGAAATGCAAAAGCAGGTAAGACTTGCACATAAACTATTTCTTTGGTTTGAGGCAAAACACAGGAACTTGGAGCTTGCCAGTTGTTTGGAACATCTGAAAGTGAAAAACGTACAGAGGTCATTAACAGATTCAAAAGGATTTTGTGTGCATAAATAATGTTTTTCCCATTTTTCGGCCTCCCCGTGATGCCAAAATCAGCCTCTCGCCCTGTTTTTAAGTGGTGGAGTTTGCAGCTGAAGCAATTCTCAAAGATTAACAGCCCAACAGGCCTCCTTTTGATTTAATGTTGGGATTTAGCCGACCAGAGCTGTGTGTCGCCTGCGCGTTTGTCCGTTACTGGCGGTGAAATAAAAGGAGGGAAACCCCCACATTTCCGCAACGAGAGCAACGACTGGCAGGGCCCGAAAAGTCAAACTTGCACGCTTCCTGTTCTTCAGCCTCGACAACAGGCTGAAATGAGAGAAGAAGAAAAAAAGAGCCCGGTGGGAAGAAGCACTCCGGGGGGGGGGCGGTGAAGGTTACAGATGACTGAAGATGAGGGAGAGTTAGCACTGAACGAGCAGGGGTGAAAGTAATTTAAACAAAGGCAACGGTTGCAAATAAAAAGACATGACGCCCCCCCCTCGCCCCCCCCCCGGCAAGCATCCCGCTGTTTTTCACCCTCCAGTTTTCGAGGCTCCAGTTACTTCCCCTCGGCTGTTTTCGCCAAGTATCGATCGTTCGACGTCAGTACCGAAAGGCCCGGTTGCTTGCTTGTGCCGAGACCCGAGCGGGCCCGACAGGATGCATGCAACGAGAGAAAGGGAAGTGAGAGAACGAGGGGCCCTGAGATGGGGTGAAACGCAGCGAGGGAGACAGGTGCTGCGGTGTTAAAAGCCTGCAGACGGGATAAAGTGAATGAGATGAGGTTAGCGCAGGAGTGCCGTCGAGTACGTCTGCTATTGCACGTTAAACTGTGTCGAGCGCTATTGACGAGCGTTGGCTTCACTGGTGTCCTCTGTATCTGTTGCGTAATGCACTTGAAACACAACTGGCTACTCTGGTTGTGTAACCGCGTCCACGCACGGTCCCGGTTGCAGTCGCGGGACAATACGTCCGTTGTGTAAAAGCCCTCAGACCCCGGGTCTTCTTCTGTGGTGTCGTCCCTGTTCTAAACCCACACGCAAGTCGCAGCACCAACACGTCTGGAAGAGACTGGTTTGCGATTGAGCAAAGTACTGCATTGCACTGTGTTTTAAGGCTAAAAAGTTTGCAATGGAAAGCAATGTAAACTTAAGGCAGCATGGATTGAATGTCTTGCAAGGGCTAAAAGCTAGTATGTCCAACCAATGCAACAAAACATATAAGTTAAATGCAATCTTCCCATAAATAAAAACACAACCGGTTATACCCATGTGTGTAGCATGTGTGCACACGTGGTTATATAAATACTTAAATCCACCCACACTCACGAACCCTCATGTCACTTGGCCCAAAGCAGCCCAAATATAACACTGAAAAATAAAAATAAAAACAGAATAGATTATTCCGGTTTCCTTTTTGCGATGATTTCGTTTAGCACAGTGCGCCCGACCCGGTTCGAAGGTAGAATGGTTGCAGTTTGTTCACTCCGGTTTCAAAAGCGTTTTTTCAAGCCCCCCAGCCCAGCCAGTTTCTTTGTTGGTTTTCCCTCCGTCAGTCTTTTTTTTCTTGTACAAAAGAGAAGAATATAGTGGCCAAAGGGGGGGGTGTTTAGGTTTGAGAGCTGGTGACGAGCGGGAACAAAATAAAAGAGAAGAAATAAGAGACGATACGATCAAGGTATCCAAGGCCAGTCCGGTCGGTGAAGCGGGGTCAGTATTTGGGCGGGATCACCACCATGGGGTCGCCGCTCTTTGGCCGCCACATCAGCACCTGGGCGTCGTTGGCGTTGGGCTTGACCATGGCGTTGGAGGAGATGGGCTCGTTCCTGCCCAGGATCTGGGGCTGCTCCTGGGCGACGGGCTCGCTCAGAGCAGCCCTGTGGCCCAGAGGCCTCTCCGGGTCCACCCGGATGTGGAGCCGCATCCTCCAGCGGATCGTCTGCAGCACGAGTGTCTCGGAGGTGGCCTGGTTGATGGCCACCAGCCACGTGGTAAAGCTCTGGTCGCGGCGGATGCCGCTGAGCTGAGGCACGTTGCTGTCGCTGACGGGCACGCCCCAGGTCACGCTGGGGTAGAAGTTGTCGTTCATACTGACGGTGAACTTGCTGTCCTTCTTGGTGGGGCCCACCACAGTGCAGGTCTCCGTTGTGTTGCCGTACCACGGGTAGTTCACCCCGTCCGAGTCGCTGATGGCCTGGATTTTGCCATCACGCAGGTCGGGGAGCTCCCAGCTCGACCTGGAAGTTGAAAGTCACAGGTGAGGGTTGATCCACAAAGGGAGTTTATGGACATTTAGTTCCCCGTTGAGATTGAGGGAGATTTGAAGTTTCTTAAAAATGGGGTAAATTTATAGTTCTGCTCATCATGTCTATCAGTTATGATAACTGACAGGACAAGAGACACAAGCAAACAACGACCAATCTGTTTTTCATTTGAACCATTTCCTTTGGAAGGGAGCATTTGGAAAATGCAGAATACGGAGTTACAAGTGCAGGAAAGCCAAAGTTAAACCAGTAAATTGTAAACTGACAAGGATGTTTAAAACTGTTAGTTTGATAAAAACACTTAAATCCGATGCCCATGATATGAATCATACCGCAAAGGAACAAAAACAATCCCACGTTTTATTTTATCTCACTAACGGATAATAAACCAAACGAAAACTCTCCCGTCCAATCCTCCAATGTCCATCATAATAGTGTGAAAAGTCTTCTGCTCGATACCAATACCAACAACACATGAGCAGAATATAGAACCTAAAATTGCTGTGACTGCTGGCGGCACTGAACGACGCGAGTGACCTTGCACCTCTGGTCGGTGCGTCTGTGGTTTCCCCCCCTGTCCCCCCCTCCCAGCAGGACTAAGATTACCTTTCATTCTGTGGAGACTATGATCCGCAGAACGGACGAGATAACGGTGTCATCGCCAGCCACGAGACTTCCTGCCTGCTTGGCCTGGTCTCGCATTCTGATTTATGCATTCACCCAGGGGGGGGGGGGGGGAGATTAGCACGTCACGCATTATAATAGCTGGCCCCCCGTGTGCGTGTGTGACTGTGCATGTGTCTGTCTGTGTGTGTTTGTGTGCGTGTGTGCACATGCGTACAGATCTGTTCTGAAAAAAATCCCTTAATCCTCTTCACTGACGCCTCCAAAGCAACTTGCAGTAATTCTCCATTTTGTCAGGACTTTAACAGTGAGCAGATCAAGCAGAGCCGACTGCACACGGGTACGACGTGGAGTCGGCGGCTCGCTGTGAAACTTTAATCATGTGTGGTGAAAGCATTGCAGAGCTACGGCTGACTTCCTGTTTGTTTTTTTGTCTTCACTGCCTGCTTTGCCATTGCGAAATAGTCTGACATGAGTGTCGTGAGCGTTTGTGACAGAACCGCAAGGAGGTCGAAGATACATTCACTCCAAAAAAAAAGAAGTAACTGCACATATTGTGAGTGCTGATCATGTCAGTTATTGCAAATGTTGCATGCACTGTAACTTCTGCAGCTGCCACGGCCAACTTGGAAAAATGTGTTCTGAAAATATACATATTTATATATATATATCCACAGATTGAGTGAGCTATAACAACCTGAGCGCCACAGGATGGGACCGACTAAATGAAACATTGAAAATGCAATTCTATAAAATACATACTTTTGAAAAATATCCATTTCACTGTATTCATTGAGCAACATAGAAGCGCAGCTCATTTCCTGTCTTGTGTCCTGGCCACATTAAATCCACATGTTGACGCTTTAGTATCACACTTCTTTTGATGAGACATTAATGACTGGTGGCCAAGATTGGATCCTCTTTATAGGAGGCATACGTTGTGTGTACACTACCCCACGTCTCTACAAAGAGCACTTGCAGTAAGCGCTGTCTGTGATATTAATGCCCAAGTCAACGGCCACGAGGCGAATGCTGATTGTACCAAACTGTTAGAGCAGATACACACTCCACGCTTTTTCGGTTTCACTTCTGCCACGGCTCCTATTTTTAGCACCTGAAAATGTCTTTTTAAGGCGACACAAGACGCCTCACGTAGTGAACATACGCCTGCTCAGCCATACAAAGCGGTACCACAGTGGGGCCATTCTAAGAGGGCGCGGGGAACCAACACCCCGAGGCAGGAGAGATGGCGAACGTGTCCAGAATCCAGAGCACGTCGTCCCAAAGCCAACAGAGAAATTGTCCACGTTACCGAACATCCAGATGAGAGTGTCTTTGCTTTTTGTCGTGAGCTTTAGCAACTTTACTGCTGGGCAACGCGTGATGCAGAAAGAACATATTTCAAGTGCGATGGCCATGTGGGGTAGATTGTAGGTGGCTTCCTGCCTGTGATCTCTGTCCATGTGGGGCGTGTTCATCGTCTGTATTCATCATTGTGCTGACATTATGTCGGATGTTAATGCCTTGTTGATTTCCTGCTCTTTGGGCCTCATTTTTGGGCTTCATGGTGGAGATGTATTCGACTCTGGTGTGTTTTTGTTTGATGTTCCTTTGACACAAACGGTACACTAACAAATAAATAACTTGACAAAAGAGCAAAGCAATTTGAGATAAAAGAGTCAATTTTAGGACTTTCTGTCTCTCACACACACACACACACACAAACTCATACAGACTTGTCGGACTAAACCGTGTTTGGGGTGTTGGGCAGGGAACTTTGTCTCTAATCTTAGACATGCAGCTGCACCGTCTACAGATAAAGCACATTCTGGTACATGTATGCGTGTGCTTGCAACATTACACCATATAAGAACGCTACATTTCTAACACATTTGTGAACTAATGCCACACACTCACTCACTTTTTTTTTTTTTTAAAGGAATCCGAGAGAGAATGAGAAAAAGAAAGACGTATTATCTGTGTCATGGGCATCGTTTCATAAAGCTGTTTTTACCTGTGTTTGTCACGGCTGGTGCGAGATAACTGTGTATTGACAAGGGGACGGATCTGGAAGGTCGAAGCAATTATTTTCCATCCCAAACCTCTCCTATCAGGTTTTGAAGTAGCCTGCAGGCCCGCAGCCACGGACCACATGCCGAGGACAGCTGAGCCCCTGATTGAACATTGCAGTTGCAGACAGCTCGATGCCTTTTACTTTGTCATAAATGAGTCATCTCTCTGAATACAGATATTAATGTGTAATATTTGGATTGCCTGTGGTGCTGATGCTGTTGTTTCACGGCGCTGCTATGATGGAACCATAGACGAGTATTTCCATTGAACAATGCGTTTAAAATGATGTTTAAAAAGACAAGGAAAGCCAACGCGCACGCTGACTCTTTCTATGGCCATAAGTGCCACATGCGCTTGATTAAAAAACTACTGTATATAAATGATCTGTTGAAATGATTTGCCGACTATTTTCATAATAGAATCATCGTTTTAATTAACAGTACGATGAATATAAGTACTTGAAGGTGTCCTTGGATCAGAGAAGTTTTGATCAAAATAATTTGGCATTGTGTGGAACCAACAACAAACTGATTAATAGAAGAAAATGAGAGAAAATTCACTTTTGTGGAAGAGATTGCAGCAACTTTTATATTTATAATTCTGCTCAACACGTGCTGGTCGTCTAACCATCACCCAGTGATGATACTCACATCCCTTTGTTTCCATACGTATTGTAGAACTCCATGTGGTTGCAGGCTTGAATCCAGCCTATGGTCCACGTCTCCTTGCCGGCTACCGGCGGGACGAGGACCCGGGCATGAGCTCGGAAGTGCGGTGTCCGGTAGCGGAGGACCACGCTGGATGACTCGTCGATGCTGGTGGGGTTGGGGTCGATGGAAGTGTTCACCTCCAGGACGATGACACTGTCTCGGAAACTCTTGGGCTTACACCTGATACTCTGGATGCAGCCCATTGCATTGAGTATCAACACAACTCACAACAACGTCCAGAGGGTCTGGAGAAGAAGAAGAAAGCCGCAGGGAGGCAGAAAGAGAATCACCACAAGTGGATCCACACCATGTTTTCCAGAAGAAGAAAAAAAGATTACGAGATTAGAAAAGTGCTCATTCAAAGCCATGCAACTTTGATGCAAAAACTACATTGAGACAAGAAGATGAAGACAGGAGAATCTCCCCATATATTTGAGCGCATACTTTGTGCAAACGCAACTTCTTCAAGCAAGTGCGGGTACAATTACTTTTCTTTATCCGTGCACTGATGTTTTCATACTGTTACAAACCATCGCTTTCTTATCACACAAGGACTTGGCCTTTATTTGGTGAAATGCAACACTTGGAAAGGCGCACGTAAAAGGTTCAGGTTAATTACGAGATAAATAATTAACAAATACTACTAATGTTACATCTGGGCGTCGTATTCTCTTTTGTGGGGGATTACCAGCTGATTGCTGGGAGCAGACTATTCACGTGCTAACTAATGCTCTCTGTCCAGCTGGTGGCACAAACATCATTAAAAAATGTTGTGCTGGACAGTGCACGGTTATAAAAGACTGGTGGCCGCTCCGAGGTGACGCTCATGTTCTGTGGAGCAGCCTTATGTCCATTTAATCCGCGATATCCTCGATTCCTCGCCACAATAAAAGTGTATTGCAGCGATTTAAACGCGTCACACTGAACGATTTTGTGCATGTGCAGATTATCTGCTCGCGCGGTGCATTTGCATGAATTAGGTTCTATTCTCGAGGTGACAAAAACATGCAAAAACAACAACAAAAAGTCTACCTAGAAGACTCCAGTGTCCGTAGCAAAGCGATATCCTGGAGACATCCAGAGTGAACGGCGCGGCACGCACAGTTCTTCGGTCCGAGAGGTAATTCCGTTATCTCCTCCACCGTCGGCTCCCGTTATTTACACCCGCAAATCATGCCCCCCGTCCCACGGGGAGAGGTTGCATCTCCACAAGCATCGGAATCTATAGTCGAGTCTCGGAAGCAGCACCGCAACATCCAGAGGACACCGCCGGGTCAACTTTGGCACCCATTTGATGACCGGATCCATTCTTATCTAAAAAAAAAAATACATTAAAAAAACACACAACCTATAAAGCCTTCGGAAGGGGACAACGATTCCCGCTGTCCCATAGTCGGACCGAGCCGACGGTCGCAGCCCTGTCCCGGGCGGGATGCAGTTCAGCCCAAATTCCTTTACAAGCGGTCATTCCTCCGCGCTGGTCCCATCGCCGCCTCGGCAGGTTCACCCCGCTACGGATCGCTCTGCTTCAGCTGCCCGTGAAGCGGCTTTATAAGCGTCTATGACGCGCCACTTCCGCTCTGGGCCTGTGGGCATGCCGGGAAACGTAGGCCACATTGCACAAGGACGTCATAATAGTAGTATTACCATTATAATCTAGTCTAATTAAGTCTTTGTTTATACCGACTTGTACTTATACTTGTAAATGTGTTTTTACTCCTATTAAAACACACTTGACATTTAACTTGAATTGCTATTTAACAGTTTATTCAAGTTTATTTAATTTCACTTTCGGGGCTGTTTATCTCAAGTATGATTACATTTTACATCAACATGGTCCGTGGTGAGATTTTTCGTCTCCATGAATCTGGCATCCTGACCACGGTGCTCCTCTGCTCGACTATCCCGTCCGTTTAAGCACCTTGGAGAACTCCGCTCCGCAGCAGGAGGGAGGGGGGGGGGCGCCGTAGAGGTGGAATCGCGTTTGTGCGTAAACTACGTCAAATGCGCACGCGGACGCACCGAATGCCGCAACCGTGGAACGGGCCGCCTCGCCGTCGCCCTCTTTGTTTTCGGGTGATGTTGATCTGTTAACCGCTTCGGGTGGCTCCACGCTCCTCGCTGCCGCCGGAACACCAAGAGGTGTTTGGGAGGCGGATTTAGAGTTGACGCGCTGTGCTTCGCGTCCACCCTTCGCTCGGTAAGACGACGCCCCGTATTGCGTCTCTTTCTTGCACATTTCCTCCGCCCAGCTTGTTGTTTTTTTGTTGTTGTTGTTGTTGCCAGCAGTCCGAGCACCTGTTTGCCGTGTGGCCGTGCCACGCTGCGGCGTAACGAGACGCTAATGTGGTTATTTTATCTCCACGCTGTAGGTCGGGTTTCGCTGGATTGGCCCGAGGTGAATTCCATGCAATAGACTCTCCCACCGCGCACGGATTGCGGTATATAAACAGCATGGCCATCGCACATTCCAGTGGGTCTAAATATATCTATTAAGGCCACAAGAGGGGGGAGGACTTATGTAGGGGCACCGGGGGGTAGGTAGGGGGGGGTGTTATCCTGGGACGTTCCACTGTCGTGGTGAACTCGCACCACTCGAATTATCTTCCGGGGAGATTTGACCGTCGGGCTGTTGTCGCGTCCCGCAAGAGGAGAACTACGGTCCCGATCCACCGACCATGCCCTCCGGGTACAACGCGAGAGCCAGGGCGCGGGAGAGAAACAGCGTCCTGAGCAGACCCGAGTTCGTGTCCCTGAACCAGCCCCCCCGCGGCGGAGGTAACGGCGCCGGGGCCGGCGGCGGCGGCGGCAATGGAGGCGTCCCGTCCGAGAGCCGAGGCGGCGCCAGGCGACCGGCTCCGATCAAGCACCAAACGAGCCAGCCGGGCGAGGAGCCCGCCGACAGCGGCAGCAAAATGCCGGAGGAGGACTGCATGCAGCTGAACCCTTCCTTCAAGGGGATAGCGATGAACTCCCTCCTCGCCATTGACATATGCCTGTCCAAGCGCATGGGGTTGTGCGCCCACACGTCCTCCTCCTGGGGCGGCTGCCGCTCCATGGTGTCCATGCTGGCGCTGACGGGGCACGGCATCACGTGGATCGTTGGCACCATAGTGTGTCTGGCGAGGAGTAACACCCTGGCAGGGCAGGAGGTGCTGGTCAACCTGCTGCTTGGTAAATGTCCCACCACACCAGAGGAAGCCTTGTGACGTGCGGGGGGAGGGCTTGGGGGGGGGGGGGGGGCACTAGAATGGCACGCGCTCAGGGCCTTTCTTCAATTTTCTGGGTGAAACTGATTCACATTCGGTCGTTCGGTGCAACTTGTGAAGGTTGAGGTGTGTGAAATTATGTTTCCACCCTTGTAACAGCAAAAAGAAAAGCTCCATGCAGCTGTACAGTCACACAAATGTTTATTTTTATGTTTAATGATTCTAAAGTCTTTGATACATACCTCATAGATCATGGGACGAGACAACATCACAAACATTTTACTTATAAGTGGCCTAATACTGCTCTACTAAGTAGTAATGAATGATTTACAATCATACAGCTATTCGCTTAATCATATATAACGCATGAGCTGTGTTAATCATTTCTCTGATTGACACGTAATACACTTTGTGCTGATTGGCCCTCAGCAACAGCAGAGAAAAGAAAATCAGCAAATCAGCTAGAGAAAGACTTGTTGTTCTGATTGACTGTGTGGGGTTGCTTCGAACAAACGTTACGACACTGCGCTGATCGTAGCCAAGAACATGCTCCCGTCATGTACTCATATACTGCGCGGTATCAGTCAGTTGAAGGGGACCACAGACGGGCTGGAATTTACAGCTCATGGGATCCGTTGTCGTTTGCTTGGCTCCCCTCAAAGATCCCCGCTCACGTCTCACCAGTGTCCTCGTCCACCTCGCCAGCCTGCCGTTGAGGAATTGGAGAAGATGTTAAAAAACAATGGCCGCGTTAGGACAGCCAGTGGATGACTGGAAAGAGAATTAGGCCAGCATAACCCATTCATCATACGGCTTGACAGTTATTTAGCGCGTGGCCGGTTTAGTGTGTATAAAGATGGCAGAGTTGAACACAAGTTAAACTTGGTAGGGATATTTTTGGGGAGTGCCATGGAGCTATAAAAGGCATCTGTGAATGCCCCGGTATGTGAACGGTGTTGTAGGCCCTATTGGTTATTCTCGGTCACAAAGACACCCGTTTACACCTGCTTGGGTTGTTACCGCATGGTTTGAAGACGTGAAAAAACTAAGAGTCTCAATCTTTCACCAGCGGTACAGTCAAAATTATAGCATCGGAGGAATCACTTGCTTGTACCCCCCCCCCCCTTCCCATGCAGCGCTCTTTGTCGACGTCCTGACGGTGGCTGGGATCCAGAGGCTGGTGAAGCGCAGAGGACCCTGGGAGATGACGCCGGGCCTCCTGGACTGCGTCGCGATGGACATCTACTCCTTCCCCGCCGCCCACGCCAGCCGGGCCGCCATGGTCTCCAAGTTCCTGCTGTCTCACCTGGTGCTGGCTGTGCCGCTGCGCATCCTGCTGGTGCTCTGGGCCCTCCTGGTGGGCGTGTCCCGGGTGCTGCTGGGGAAGCACCACCTGACGGATATGGTGTGTGGCTTCGCGCTGGGCTTCCTCCACTTCAGCCTGATGGAGACGGCGTGGCTCTCGTCGAGCACCTGTCAGAATCTTATTTCCATCAGCACGCTCAGCTGGAGCCCCTTTTTCTGAGCTTTTGATGTACGGCTGTGCTCACACAAAAGGCTTGTTTGATACGCTAACCTCCCAGCGTGGAGGACGTATGTCTGATTGGGGTTGTTTTTGTAAGGGTTTGGAGTTCTTATCGCAGGGAGTGAACAGGCAAACATTCATATTGAGGAATCAGAGGCTGGCTGGCGTGTAATATATCAAGTATTATGTAGGCATCCACGAAACCTTCATAGGTGCCTAGTAGCTTCAGTCATACCTGGTAAAACACACACCTACTGCACCTTAACATAAGTCAGGTACTAATTATGAAAGGAGAATGAAGACATCTGCAAACTCGCAATGATTTGGTCATAGTTTACGTAGGATTTTTAAAGATCTCCTTTGTATCGATTTGGGACTCTGACGCAGTACTAAAGCTGGTGCCATTTATCAATAACTTGAAAGCCTTTCTATTCTGCAAATCATCTTTGCCATCTTTATTTGTTTTACTTCCCTTCTACTTCTTCCTCTTTCTCATTTGTTTTGAATATTCATGTTTTTCGGAATAGTGAAACTACGATGGACACTGAACAGTGTAAAGTTACAATATGAATGTAACACTAAAGTGTATGAAGTGACTGTCTGGATATTCCACCTTGTTCCCTCTTCGGCATGGCTATTATGTTTGTATATTTCTGATGGGACTCTGTTCTCCTTGCCAAGTGTTTGTCAAATATGAGCTTATTTTGATATCACTGGGGTATCCGTTCCTCATAATGTCCCATTAATGCTTTCATGAGTCTAATGATGTTTTTATGGCACATATTTCAGCTCTTTCATTTCAGGCCGCTGCAGTCTGCACATCAGCCAAACAGATGCTTATGTACGGTCAATGATGCTGATTCTGTGCCCCACAAAACCACTGGAGCGTGTGTGAGTGTGGGTGAATGCATGCATGAATATTGACATACAAAGTATCAGTATCTGTTCAGTTTGGAACAGAATGTTTTTTATGGACCTTTGAATGACGCTTGCTGTTTTTCGTTGCAAACTTGTTTTGTAGTTTGATGTGTAAATACATTATTTTTTCTCCTGCATTAGCTTGCGTAGTTCTGTACAGGGATCTGTAGGGCGTGTTTTTTCACAGCATCAATAAAAACGAGGCTGGCTGTCTGTAAACCATTGATGCGTTTGTTATTATTTTTACACAACAAGACGAAACGTGTTTTGTTATTTTTTAAATCCATTTAAATGCTAAATGATGTGGAGGTGTGTGGTGTCGTTGCACAGCTGTTAATCGGTAATAATCTACAAAGCGAGGTTTTGCAAATTTGCATATATTCTTTTAATATTCACATGGACTGTTATGTATCACATAGTGCACAACTTGTGCAGCAAAGTAAGTGGTCATAAGAGCGCTCTGACATGGGCATTACACTCTTTCCGGCTGTGGTAGACAAAAGGGGAAATGATATAGCTGCAAAATACTTGTTTCACAAAAAACAAGGCATTGGGACATGTTAAATCAATTACATCCTTGCATCCAAGAACTTACACTTCAACTATAGAGACAAAAGAGTGCTCTGTGCAGTCTGCAAAGTAGGCTTAAACTGGTTGTATCAACATACAGTGTTTCCATCTTCGTCCTGTTAACTGCATTCACAACGTTTAAGACCATGAAGTAACCTTGACTGAGAGAGAAAACACTAATTATTGATTGATTGCAACAATATTTCTGAATCCCTTTATCTGTGTGTCTTCATCACCCTGGACATTGGTTTCCTGTCACGCAACTCTCAAGCAACGAGGCCAATGCAACAATGAGTGCTCTGAAACAGTGATACTGGCAGGAACAGAAACTGCTCAGAAAGCTCTCAGGCCGCGTGAAAAGGGGAAAAGAGACTCAACACGCGGCTTTACACGGCTTCGATACATAACTGATGGATTTCCACAAGGTTTTTTAGTGTTGGTTCATGTTTAGCAATTACACCATCCGGTGTTTGTCCTCCAGGTTTCTTATTGTCACCAAATGTGTGCAACAACACTCAGTTTCAGCACCTACCCTCTGTGCTCATCCCCTGAATGGCCAAAAGATGAATGTATTATGTCCACCTTTATGCCTGTGACATCATGGTACATTGTTGTGCACCTCAGAATAGTGTTGAATGCAGACAAAACCCAGGCCATGTTCTTTTCAAACAAAAAAATTAAGCAGCTGTACTAACCTGCATCCCGTCTCTGATCCGGTCACAAATAATGAAAACCCTTTCAAATGTCATATTTAACATGCGTCTCAATGATATTACCGGCCTAAAATTCAAATAAAAAAAACATCTCCAAATTAGAACCTGTCCCAGTAATGGTTTGCTTAAATTACCATCAAAATCAAGGCCTCTACTACCCTGCTTAGCATGCACCCAAAACGTCTCCGTGGATGGGAGCTGATAATGCTTCCAGGCCTCTTTCTGCCCAGTTCATACACACTGACTCAACACGATTCTCTGTTTGTGTCATGCTCTGATAAAACATTACACTTCACAACTTCCAAGGTGTCACCCACCTTTGTGTATGCCGTAGGCATGTAGTTCTGAGCATGTTTTATTGCCATACGGGTTTTCTGGTGATTGTCTGGGACAGTTGTGTAAATGTGTAAATTCCCCATTGTAGGCACCATAGGCTAATATTAGCTGTTGTTAGTAGTCTGCAAAATAGCTGCATACAAAACTTTATGAGCTTGGAGTTTATTATGTTACATTAAAAACATCTTGACTGCTTTAAATGTACAATTTGTGCCATTTCATCATCTTTTGTCAAGTTCAAGTCAATGCAATGTGAATTTTGTTAATTATTTGCAAGGACAACATCATTATTTCAGAAATGTCTTTTAATTATTAAAAGCAAAAAGTGCTGGTGGATGAGTAGGAGATGCTCTCAGCCGGTTAAAGGGAAGGTTGGTGAAGTGCTCCCTCTAGAGGGTTGTGCTTGTCTTGACCATTAGGAGCACTGCTAATGCTCTGGAAAGATGTTGTTTTGAATTTACTTTATGATCAAAAGCAGCATAAACGATGACGTTTGAATACCAACCAATGGAATAAAATACAGGACACAGGGTGAAAATGATTTAGATTCCATTCACATTAAACGTAAATGATCATTAAATCTGTTGCTTCAGATTTGAATATTTGCATCTCTGTTGCTTTCCTTGTTTCATTATTTTAATTCACCTTTCATAATGTCATGTGCTGTCGCTGGTGAGTAATTGAATACAAATGTTTGTTTTTTAATTTAATAAAAGGGATCAGGAAGAGGGAAAGCAGAGGCAGAGGCATCTTTTAAATACCAGTATTGCTTTATGACTATGTTTTTGTTGTGAATGGATAAATAGGCAAATTATATAGTCCATGGTCCCACCTGGTGGTACACAGTGGAGTAGACTCTACCCTGCACCTGTACCGCATTACACATTTACCGGGTGCTCCGTATTTTAGATTATTTATTTAATTAAATATTCCTCACAGCAGTTTATGACATAACATGTATTTACAAGAGATGACTGAACGTTTCTGAGGCGAACGCGGTGTTTCTGAACGTGCCGAGACGAGCCAGCAGAGGCGCGCGCGCGCACGCGCTCTGACGTTCGGTGACGTAGCACGTTTCGGTCGAGCCCGTCCAGCCTACACACCGACTCGATCATTTCCAGGCCGGGTAGAACCCCAGCAACACCGCTGATATCGGTTCAACCTTATGAAGATTGGGCTTTTTTCAATCTCTATACATCCTCTGAGTAGACAACGTTTTGTGGAAATATATCACTGTAGCTGATCAGAAGATACACCAAGTCGTTGAGTTGGTGAGTTATGAAGGCGGTCGGTCGCGTGAAATCTTGCATTTTTGCTGGTTTTCTCCCGCTGCCCGGTTTTATTGTTGCTTTGTTCTGGGCAGCGGCCATTTTTAAGCGCCTTGCCCTACATTCCCGATGCTGCGGGGATACCGTCCTGTACACATAAACCCCCCCAGAACGAACGGCTGAAAATGTTAACCTTGGTCAAAGCTCCCTTATGGAGATTCATAAAACTGCGTGTCGTAATACTGCCGTGCACAAACGCCAATGCTCACAAAAGTGCCGGCCTACCAAGGTTGTTTTTGAAACACTAGCTAGACTGGAAGTTGAACGGCTAGTTTCTGAAAAAGCTGCGACTGGCGCAGCTAGCGAATGTTAAATAAGAATAAGTGTCCGTGTGTTGTTGTTGTTGTCTACTCGCTCAGCTTGAAATAAGCCGATTTATTAACACACGCGTCCGTGTGTGCTCAGTCTAAAGCGTTGTTTTATAGAAAAGCCCAAATATGATGCACAGCTACCCAGAACCCTTATGTTTACATAGCTGGTTACTGAAGTCAGATGCTAACAGACTTGACTAGTGGTGGCTAGCAACAACGCTTACGGTCCGTGTTAACGTTTACATTTACGGTAATGTTAACATTCGTTTGGATTGAATCATGTGCTGAATTAGAGAAAGACGCTTTTAATGTATTTATATTAACGTCAGCTGTAATACATTGTTTTTGTGCAACGAACTGACTGCTGTCCGTGTACTGGAATTAGCATTAGCTTCCGTTTAGGTAACCGAACCTAACCGCAGCTAACGTTAATGTCTAGGAGGTCGAACGTTCTTTTATAGCCATCCGTCCTTGATGTACTCATAGCTTGGAAATTAATCGATTTGTGTCGATCGCCTGAGTTTGAAATAATCATTTTGAAATGAAAACTACGTCAAGGAATTTCTGACGTTAGCTGTCACAACGTTAGCTTCCATTTCTAACCAAATGTCAACTAATACTAGGTTTGAGGTGTTCCTGGTTCATCTATAAATTCCGGGGTTCATCTGAAATGAAGGTGTACGAGGATGCTGTTATCTGTTTTAATACGCTAAATCAAAGTTGATGGACAGATATTTATTCTCGTAAATCCCGATAAAAACGCCTCTGCGGAGCTTGAACGCAGCGGCCTTCGATAACCGGGCTGTCCGGCATTCTGCTAAAAATACCATAATTATCCTTTTTTTTAATTATAAAATACTCGACTAAAAAGACCCGCAAAACACGAGCTTTTATCCCAAATTGTTAAAGTCTCGTCCCCATCTATATTGTGTTAGTACTTTGTATGAAGCAATTACCTCGAAATGTTAGCGCAGTATAACGTTAACCATCATAAAGATGTTTTTTTAAGAACATATTTGGTCACGTACCGCAACGTTAAACCAGGAACGCTGTGATCTTGGTCAAAAACATTATCATTTACGATTAAAATCTGATTTCTTGTTAAACCACTGTTGCTTATGTGTGTTTACGGTACCTTGGCTGCCGGGCAGATTTAAGTGTGTAAAGATATGAAATAATTCACAAAAAAAATCTTAGTTGTATGTAACTTTAATAATGAGCTCTATTGGTAAATCGTTTTAATTCAATTTAGTATATACAGCGTCTGGATTAATATATATATATATATTTTTTTTTTACTTTTATATATTGTGCCACTATTGAAGCTGCAGCAGTAATTGCTGTGGGTGGTTGCATAACATTATTTTCGTATTTCTGTGTGGTAACCATGAGTGTTTGAGCTAACAATATTTATCTTTATGTATGTTTAAGTGTGAACTAGAAATAAGCACATTAGTCTATAAGCTTAACCTGGTACGTTCAGTGTGTGGTTCTAACTTCACCAAATGGGCCACAATTCAAAGCTTTTCTGCAAACCTTTAATTCGCTCGTTTTGAGTAAAGTGTTTATTTGAATGATCATTTCAAACTAACATTTCTGTCACGAGTATTAAAGACGTTGCCCCGTTACTATTAGGTTTATCAAGCCAAACGTGTGGTTGCATACCATTACTATTGACATAGAGAGTAGCCTGTCTGCAGCATTGGCATTCATAATACGGAACCACCTCAAGTTGATTAATTTTATTAATGCATTGAACTTGACCCTTTATGTACTATGGAGATGTGATGTTGAATGAATGCCACTAAATTTATTTGATCCTCACACAATCAAAAAAATAGTCAGTAGAACCAAGTTGAACGTCCTCCACCTCAAAGGTTGAATGTTTTTAGTGAGGTCTGTACTTGGGATTTACATTTCTTCTACTGTGTTTGCAGAATCAGAAGGCACTGGGAAGAGGCGCAAACAAAAATTTCCATACTAGATGACATTACATCGCAATGTCCGATCGTTTGGGGCAAATAACCAAGTCCAAGGATGGGAAAAGCAAGTACTCCTCACTTAGCCTATTTGACAAGTACAAGGGAAAATCAATAGAAAATCAGAAAAACGCAGGTAAGCTTGATCATTTAAATGAATGACTTAATTTGCATCTCTTGTTTGCTTTGCATGACTCCCGTCCTAAGTCTCCTTCCCATTGCTTTATATACCTGTGTTTTCTCTCCCAGTAGTTCCGCGACATGGCTTGCAGAGTCTTGGCAAAGTGGCCGCAGCCCGGCGCATGCCCCCGCCTGCTCACCTGCCGAGCTTGAAGTCCGAAAACAAAGGAAACGATCCCAACGTGATTATTGTGCCAAAAGACGGTACAGGATGGGCGAACAAGCAGGAACAACCCGATCAAAAGAGGTAAGGGTAGAATGGTAAAAACAATTTAAACCACCCTATGTAGATCTTCAGCTACGGGTAATCATTTAAAGACTAAAGATCCTTTTCTAGTTTGTTGTTTTCCTTCATACAGCTATAGGCTGTGGAACAACGTAAGACAATCAGTTAACCACACTGGGTGCAATGGAATGGTGTGCTCTAAGAAACCAGCATCGACTTAAAAACGATCCTTCTAGGAAGGCAACGTCGGGTCAAAAAGTGAAATAAAGATTTGTGAAAGTCAGCTGTCTTGTTATTGGAGATAGTTGTTGCCTGGAGTTCCAGTCCGTCAGTCCACGGTTTTGTGTTTCTGTGCTCTTGTATAAGTCATTGTACCTATAGCACAAAATGTGATATTTTTTCCTTCCTTTTTATTTTTAGTTCTATTGCATCAATACCACAGCTGCCGGAGTTGCAGCCACAGCTGGCTTCACAGAAATCTGTCTCCAATCTTCAGAAGCCCTCACCGGTAGCCAACCAGGAGGTTTGTATGCAATTGTTTCATTTTTTTCCACTTCATGGGGATTAACTATAATTGTACGAAAAACTAAAGTGTAAATTATGCTAGAAAACCCAACATACTGCACCAACGTCTTTAGACAGATGTGACAATTCTCTTGAGGAATACCTTTTGTGATTTTAGTACCATAGACTGTCAGTGTGTTTGAAAGCAGATGTTGTTTAGTGGGAATAGAATTTTTCTTGCAATATACAGAGAGGATGTTCTTTGGTCTTGTGTCTGTCCGTTCCAGTCTAGCTAAGAGAGTCGAGATGAAGTTGTTATTTTGTAACCATATTTTGTACTGGTACAAAAGACAAATGCTCTGACTCAAAGGCCAAATAGAGAGTACGCTGAAATTAGACCGTGACTCTGGTTTTCTCCATTTCCACAGAACACAAACACAGGTGGGCCAAAGCAATGGGCCCAGCTAAACGGAAAGGCAGTAGAGCAAGATGGTGAGTCATCTCAGATATACCTAGAACTGAGAGTGAGGTATTTCCTTAAATTCAAACGACGTTTTCACGATTAATAGTTCTGTCCAGGTTGTGACCCTCTGCACAACATTCTTCTGTTTGCATTAGAGTAGACTAATGTTTTTTCCTCATTGTAACTCCTTTCAATAAACCAGGTTTAAGGGCCTTAAACAGACTTCAGCCCTTCTCTCACGAGGAATTTCCCACGCTGAAGGCAGCTGGAGAACAGGACAGGGCTGGCAAGGAAAGAAGCGGCTTCGATCCGTCGTATGGGCCCGGACCAAGCCTCCGCCCCCAGAGTGAGTAAAACTCTAAAATTGTCGGGCCATCTCATAGAAGATACTGTTTGTCAGAAAGGAAATTATTAAATTGGCAACAAGATTGCGGAGTGTAGAATCAAATTACCTCGTAAAACACGAATTGATTATCTAAAAGAAAGCGGCAAAGGAAAGTTTTTTTTGAGGTTTATACGGCCGCTGTTTTCTAAAATCCAACTTCACAACTTCCAGATGTGACGAGTTGGAGGGAAGGTGGTGGCAGGAACCTTCAGCCCTCATCCCTGACCCTCGGCTCGCCGGCGGATCCCGAGGGTAAGCTCCCTGCCCTGGGTGAGAACGGCAGCCCACCCGCCTCATCTCACCCCCCTTCTGCCACCGGCACGACCTCATCCAGTGTAGTGACGGCTCAGTCCCCAGTCCTTGACCCAAAGGAGCTCTCGCTGCGACCCGCCCAGCCGGTCCGCAGAACAACCGTCCCTACTGCTCTGCAATATCAGCTTCATCACACTTCAAATGCCGTCTACCACGACATGTTGCCTGCATTTGTGAGTACTGTGTGACTCCTTTTTATAAGGTCGTATTTTGGATTGGAAAAAACGACCCCCGAAGCCAATTCGCTGATTATTTTTTTTTGCCCTGCTGTTTTTAGATGTGCTCTAAAGACACACGTGAAGCCCCAGGTACCGACCACGTTCCTGCTACTGTAGCAGCTCCAGCCAGATTTGACAGCAAACCCACATTTAAACAGACATACGCCAAACCTGAACTTGTCAAGTAAGTACATTCACAGCGTGAAAGCACTGATTTATTACCTAGTTTGAGCCAAGGGGTTTGCAATGTTAGATAACTACTCATTTTGAGCAATCTGCTTTCATATGAAAAATGTAAAGGAAGCCGGGCCGCATTTTGGCATCGAAAGGGTTCTGGTTTCCATTTTGTCGGCCCTATGTAGCGTTGACCAATCACATTCAAGCAGCCTTTGATTAACTGCAGGTAAACGATCCGTGTAGAAAGCAAAAGAGGCGTAGCGCTTTGCTACAAAAGCAATCTCGTAAACCATCACCTGTCGTTTTAGAGAAGTGGCTACTTGTGAATCACACGGATCGTCATCTGTCGTCATTCAATGACCAGATCAGGCTAATTTTGTCCTTCTACCATCTCTTGTTGCAGTGGAGACGTGAGAAGAGAGAACCGCTTTGTTCGCGCTTCAACTCGACCCTCTTCTCAGCCCATCCGAAGACCTGGTGAAAGACCGCAACGTCCAGCCATTATTAATCCCGAGGACCTGAAGGACCTGGATGAGCTTGACCACGACTGTGAGGATGGGTGGGCAGGTTAGTACTTCTGACTCGTGTGAGTCACCCTCATCCCGCTCCTATAGGAGGCCAAAAATGTGACTCATTCTGGAGGAGTTTGTGCCATATTAAGTTTCCTCTTCACCTTGTGAACATGCATTGCCACCAGTATTTGAGTGTGATTTATTGCTGAATTAATCATATGCCATCAATTATTACCGTAGAGTGCTCTGATTACACTAAGAAAGGCAAATTCTGAGCACAAAAAAACATGAAGGACTGTTAAGTAATCTACTCATCCCCGTTGCCTGCATCCAATCAAGATGATAATGAGGGAAGTTGCTATGTTTTAGAGGGCCAATCTGACGTATGAACAACAATCAGTCAAGGTACATCGGATGAATGAAGATAAAGATTTTGAATCTACACCCTAATGTCAGACCGTTGATGCGCTCCAGCCGCATTGATAAGATTAGCTTGTGTAGCGTTCCAAAGCTCAACTAAATGACTTTGATGAGATTGCGAGTGACTGAATAGAAGCGTAGGATGTGAGAGCAAGTCAACTAATTGACTTGCTCTCGTGTGATTGATGATGATCCCATCCTACATACCTGCCGCTAACTGTTACTTTGGGGTTTGTCTAGGACTACATGAGGAAGTTGACTACGGTGAGAAGCTTCAGTTCAGCGATGACGAAGACGACCACTCCGGTGATAAAAAAAGGCAATGGTGAGATCTCTTTCCAGATGGCTCATTAATACTCAAGATTATTTTTTTTACTTACATAATTTAAAGGGTTCCTGTTTCAATTTGGATGCGTTATCCTTTTTTCAGGACTGAATGGGAGAGGGAGAACCTGATTTCAGCTGAGGTGCCTTACCCCCAGGAGGGCACGGAGGAGAGCTACTCCTACCAACCTCACCATCATGAGCAGCCCAGGAAGACCAACAGCAGATATCTCTCTACGGACACCCCGGTAACAACACACACCGTTGTTTTCCCACTTTCCTCCTCCTCCGCTGAGATGACGTATCGAACATGAACTTATTGTGGTGTTAGCCACAGTTATAACACATCTTGTTCTTTATTCCCTCGGTGACTGTGGAGGATAGGGCAACACTGCAGAGCATATGAATAGCAGTGTGCTGTCATACACCCTTGAGTGAGACTGTCATTGTGAATGGGGAGTAATGACCTTGCAGTTACCATAGTGATATGTCTGACTTGTTTGGCTTTGATAACGATGCAACAGATATAATAGGAATAGACCATTTTTTAGGACCGTTTAAATTTGAAATAATTTGCCCCCCAAAATAAACAAGTTTGTTTAGGCTTAGTTAGGCTTTTTTTAAAAATTTTTTTTTTTGCATGTTCTTAAAATTAGACTAACTTAACACTCAAACTTACACAAGTAAAAAAATAATTGAATCCGTGTTACCTCCAGCATGCCTGCAGGTCATTAGATTTTCTTGGTCACTCACAGTGGATAAATAGAATATTATTTAAAGAGTTCTCTGAAAGGAGACATTATAGATGTATTTGATATTCTGCAGTATACAGCGCTCCCTTGAACCGCCTCTGTTCCGTCTACAGGCCCTGCAAACAAACCAAGGAGAGCCACTGGCTGACCAGGAAGAGCGCCAGTCTCAGGCCCCAGCGAGGGCAAAGTATGTGTCACCCGAGCTGCTGGAGGCCGTTGAGAGAGCTCGCAGGCGCCGGGAGGAGGAGGAGAGGCGCGCCCGCGAGGAACGCCTGGCGGCCTGTGCTGAAAAACTCAAAAAGCTGGATGAGAAGTTTGGGAAGATTGAAAGGCAGACATCGAGAACAGAGGAGGGCCAAAAAGAGGGAGAGAACAAAGAAGTTCCACTTTCCCCAGACAGGGAACAGATTAAAGGCCACAATGAGAACTGGCAGTACAGCATCAAAGGTAAAAATACTTGGAGGAGTGTACATTTACCAACTTATTGCAGCTCAGACTGGTCGATGCTAAGCATGTTTCGTGGTCAAATGATTTCTAGATGGAAGCGAGTGTCCCCAAGACACCTCTCCCGGCCACAGTTACCGCGATGAACCCGCTTTCTCTAACTACCGTGTCATTGAGGATGATTGCCCGGAGCCCTCATCCCCCTCCGGAGACTACAGCGGACGTCATCCCTCCAAACCTGTCCCACCCCGCTTTCAAAAGCAACTGCAGCCTCAGCAGCAGCAGCAGCAGCCGCCCCAGCCGCCGCCCCAGCCGCCGCCGCCGCAGCAGCAGCAGCAGCAGCAGCAGCAGCAGCAGCAGCAGCAGGTGAGCACCGGCTGATGCACCTTTTGACATATACATTCTTAATCCCAGAGTAATGTGTCATCTATTAGCAACTGCCTTGTGAGAAGAGGGCTCTCAAGAGTTCATGGAAGCATGTCGCCACATGCAAACAGCCTTGTGACGGGTGCTATCGTTATATAAAGAGCAGGAAATGCACTTTGTAAATGCAGATGCCTCCGATTTTCAATGTGTGCAACATTTCCACTTTTCCGTTTGCATTGCAGTTGGTTGAGCATCCAGAGTCACAGTTGATGGATGAACTCTATTTAAATGCTCTGGATCGCTCTCCCACTGCCATCGCTTACTGGGACACATTAATAAAACGGAACCTTTCCAGCTATGACTGGACAATAGATGATATATTTTTGACATGGCTTACTCTGAAGTATCACAGTAGCTTTAGCTGAACGTTAGAATGCTTTTTTAAACGGAGCCAGGGCCGTGGCTTTTGTATACAACATTTTTATTTGTTGTATTTATTCTACAGGAACAAGTATACAAAATGCAGCACTGGCAGCAGTCTGCTCACCCGGCCACATCCGGCTCAAGCCACAGCCAGCGAGGCTACTATCCCCCACATGTTCTCGGGTTCGACCCCCGCTGGATGATGATGCCTCCTTTCATGGATCCCCGTATGACCCAAGGACGCTCTCCTGTGGACTACTACTCCGGGGCTGTCCACTCTTCAGGTGAGTAATAACTCACCAAAAGGAGCAGATGCTTTCACTGTTATCACACTGTTTTCTTTTTGATTATTTTTTTTTTCATCATGGAAAAAATGTGTGAAATACAAACACTGATTATTTCAGCAGGAATGATGAAACCCATGATCCATCAAGACCACCTGAACAGCCCTGGTTCCGATGAGGGATGCCACTCAAACCTGCTCCAGGAGAGGAGAGCACCTTCCACCGAGCCTTACCCTATTTGGAACCAAGATGGCTACCCCCTGCGCAGCTTCACTCCACCTTACCAGAGACCGCACGAAAGCTTGGACAGTGGGCAGCTAGATGACAGGTCCGTTACTGTTTTTAAAATATTAGAGCCTGTGAATTTTGCAGTTCTTACTCTGAGGCATTCTCTCTTTGGATCTGCCCTCACAACACCTTTATTACAATGTGAAATCTTTTTTTTTTGTATCATTTCTTCCCCACAGAAGTGATAAGGGCGGCCCCCAACACGACTCCTATGAAGAGAGGGCCAGTGAGTGCTTAACCCACCCCCGCGATGACATCCCCCATCATGTTTACCAGAGCCGCGGCCCCGACAGAGAACACCAACACCACGACCAAGGCCTGCTGTCCACTGCTCAGAACCACTCCTTCAATCAAGCCGATAGTGATTACCCGAAACAAGACACCCGGGTCAAGCATCAGAAAGACGGCGGTGAGTCTCACGACGAGACCGGAGAGGCCTCAAAGGACAATTGGAAAAGAGATGGAGGCCAGAAACAAGATGGAGGACTGAATGTCCAAAGCCAGTGGGCCGAGCCCAGTTCCAGTTCCAGCGGTAGTGTCAGCCAGCCATCTGAGAGCAGTGGGCGCACCTTGACTCGCAGAACGGGACCCATCAAGAAGCCAGTACTCAAGGCCCTTAAGGTCGAAGACAAAGAAAACGAGAAGCCGAAACCCGAGCCAGAGGAGAAGCCCGTCCCTTACCGCTTGGAGAAAGAAGTCCTTACCAACGTCTACGACTTGAAGAAAGATAACCAGCCTGCCAGCAACAGGCGCTCCGTGTCACCCGTTATTGACAAACATCCCGAAGAGAGGCAGCGTCAGTCGCCAGGTCCCACCAAGATGGACCCTCGGCCCCTGAGCACCCACAGTGATGACGCTCCCAAAGAGAGCCCATGGGACAGCGGCCAGAACCAGTCGCCTAGAGAGAGCCAAGAAATCCGGGAGCCCCAGGCGCCGCGGCGCAATAACTGGATCTTTATCGATGAAGAGCAGGCCTTTGGCGCGGTCAGGGGAACGGGGAGAGGCCGCAGTCGGGGTTTTAGGGAATTCAGCTCGAGAGGCGGCCCCCGCGGAGGCCGAGTTGGAGACAACCTCCGGGGGGCTTACACTAACAACAACCCCAACAACAACAGCAGCGGGACGCAGCGGACCGGCAGGGGCCGAGCAACCAGGGACCTCGTCGCGGTGGAGGAGTTCCAGAGAGGCAAGCCCCGTAGGCGCAATGTCAGTGAGACCTTAAGCGAAGCCTCCGAGTACGAGGAGCTGCCCAAGAGGCGCCGCGAGAAGGGGTCTGAGAATGGCGACGGTTACGCCGAGTCCGCAGAAGTCCGCAAGGCTGATAGAGACTCATGGAGATCCAACAAGGTGTACGCAGACGAACAGGCGGCCCAGGACTCCAGAGAAAAGGCCAAGGCTGGCAGGGGTTTCGGAGGTCGTGTGCTGCCTCCCAGGCTGAACACCACTGCAAGCTACAGTCGCGGCTTTGGAGGACCCAGGGACATTTCTACATGGAGGGGCCGCGGGCCCCAGTTCACTGGGGCAGGTGGCTCCATGCAAGAAAATGGTTACTGTCCTGGCGGGGAGCCTACTTACTCCCGCCAACCCCCGGTCGAGCGCGAGGCTCTCAAGTACCCGCCCAAATTCCCCGGCTCCTTCACGGAAAATGGCACAGAGGCCGGCGAGGGAGAGTTCTACTTTGACAACGATAACCCCGACAGGCAGCTGATACGGAGGCGCCGTCCGCCCCGTCAGGACAAGCCGCCGCGCTTCCGTCGTCTCCAACAAGACCGCGAGCCGGGCTACAACCAGTGGACGAGCGAGGAGTACGTAAACGGGGACTTTGCTAACCCCTGGCCTGGCCGCCCCAAAGGCAGCGGGGAGGACAACTGGCCCACCGGACACTACTCCGGCCTGCGGCCCGCCCAGCATGGTCAGCCGGAGGAGTGGGAGACCGGATCCGAGAACAGCGACTTTGACTGGCGAGAGAAGCGAGGCGGCGGTGTGGCCGGCGGCCCGAGTCACGGTGACATTCCCTCGGAGTCTGGCCATAGTGAGCCCGGCTCCGGCGAGAAGAGGGAACTGTGCAAGAGAAGCTTCTCCAGCCAGAGGCCTCTGGTGGAACGGCAGAACAGGAAAGAGCCGTCACTGCTGGAAGTGAGCAAGATGGCCCGTACGCCCGACAACGGCTCCTCCTCCTCCAACAGGAGTGACAGTTGGCAGAACGGAGGGACTTCTTGTAAAAGGTGAGGTGAATTGTAGAAACAATTGTGTCAATGTAATTGTCTTGATACTTTACCTGTGTGTATTATTGAAAATGAAGCATCCTCGATTAGTATATTTATGCTTTAGTTTCTTGCTTCCAGTCTGGTTGTTATGGTTACTCGTAAACCGCCCACACAGGGTTTCTCCTCAGAGGCACAGGACTGAACACCAATCTCCATCCATCCATCCATCCATCTTCAACCGCTTATCCGGGGTCGGGTCGCCATCTCCATTGAACTTTTATTCTCCATTGTTTAATTGTATTCATGTCATAGTTTTTCTTCCACCGTTAAGGAAAGCCAGATAAAGCTGGAGCTCAGTTTCATTGGCTAGAAAGGCTTCTAGAGTTGGCTACCAATGCCTGTAATTTAAGTCATTACCTCCCTCAAAGTGTCCTGACGCTGATATTTGGTTTTAAGATCCAAAATTTGATTTATTTGACAAAGTTTCTCCAATTGTATTTCATTAATGTCCTGTTGTATTAAAACCGACAATTAATACCTTCTTTTCCTCCACTTGCTGTCTTTCAGCAGAAGCACAGATGAGTCCGGCGCGGTCTACAGCATAGAGCAGCCAGAGAACCGGGAGCCCAATGAACTCTCTGGCAAGAAATTAGATATGGAACTGAAGCAAGGATCTACCAAGACGGAAATAACAGAACCTCTTTCCCAGTATGAGCTCAGCAGCTATCCGAGTGAGTCCAATTTCAATTTCTCTTTTGGTTTCTCCGTTTTGATAGAAATCAAATAACCAATTCTGTAGAATATTAATTTCAGAAAAACAAACTGAACTGGTGCTGCTACTTTTTTATGTTTCTAGGATGGATGCTGATCTTAATCTAAAGACTGATACACGATCAATTTGAAATATTAACTATCTGTTTTTGTAGTCGAGGGGGACTCGGGACCAGTTTCAAATCCAGATGGATACCAGGATGCCTTGGTCAAGAAGCAAAGACGCCCACAGGAGGACGACAGGAGGAGGAAGGAGCAGGGGTCTGCTGTAAGTCAGCATATGCTCTGTCATCACGCCGAGGATAAAATCTAGGGTGTAGCTTCTCAAGCTTCTGTGTCATTGTTTGCTCTACAAGGTTCCGCTGAAGAACAGGACTATCGCATCCAAGATTCCGCCACGATTTGCAAAAAAGCAGGGAAGCATGAGCATTGAGCAACCGGAGGAAGGGCTGTCTTCCAACAACCTGGGAACTGAAATCTGGGAGACCAACAGCTCAGGTAGCAGATTTAGAGCATCTCTTTGTTTCATTGTACCAGAATATAGCTGTTTCTCCTCAAATCTTAAGTTGACAGGAACTGCTTAGTTTTAATGTTGTAAAGGGGTTTTATGGCTTTGAAGGGGAAATTATGTTATGTCACATTGTTTGCGTTCTCCACTGACTGAATTCGTTCTTCTCAGCTCTATCAGTGCAGTCTTCAGGCGGGGACTCGTGGACTAAACAGGTGTCGTACACTGGGAGCGAGCCCAACTCTGAGGTACTACAATCCGGCTGCTCATTGGAACTTGTACTGCGTATATTCTCGATCTACTTTATTTAGTTTTTGCCTTTTTTTTCATTATCGTCAAATAACAAGTTGTCTCCAAAATTGCAAAACGGCAACCAAACCCCGCCTTGTCTTGCCCGTGTCCAGGACTCTGATGCTGGACTCGAGCAGACCAAGGAGCAGCACAAGCCGGGGCCCATTGGAAACGAACGCTCCCTGAAGCACCGCAAGGGGCCCGAGAGAGTCGATCGCCTGGAAGGTGACCCGATAGCGCCGGTCAACGGCGTGGACCTCCACGTGGACACGGTGCTGCCGGGGCCTCCCATCGAGTTCGGGGTCAGTGCCAAAGACTCTGATTTCAGCCTCCCGCCGGGTTCCGCCCCGGTCGCCGTGTCCAATCCTGTCAACAAGCTTCAGGAAGCACTTTCTACCAATGTGAGTGGATAGATCTGTATTTAATAACTAGTAGCAATCCAAAGGCATCAAAGGTAGATGTGGCAATCTTCATCACAGTGCAGCACAATGCATCTAGGTTTTTTTGTTTTTTTTTATGAAATGGAGGAATAGTGGAATAGTAACAGAAGACGTAAACATCAGACTGATTTATCCTAAACCTTTTTTTTTTTTTAACAGACTGCTCTCAATCAGAGTATCACCATGCTGCGTTCCACCCACCTGCAGCCCGGCATCAACCTCAACCCCATCTCCTTCCCCAGTGCTGACCTCACGCTCAAGGTATTCAAATTCCAGTTCAATTCGAACAGAACTATATATAGATTCACAACAAATAAGAATAATGGTCAGTTTCACCTTTCCGGACTGGAAAGGAATATTGTGAAAACATTTAAAGCAAGACAAACATGTTTCTTTCTCTTCAGATGGAGTCGGCGCGCAAAGCGTGGGAAAACTCTCAGTCCCTGCCCGAGCAGGGCTCCCCTGGCGGAATTTCTTCCGGAGCTCAGCCTGCCTGCAGCGTTGGCTCCTCCAGTGGTGTTAGCTACAGTTCCTTTGGGGGGGTTTCCATGCCTCCGATGCCTGTTGCGTCAGTAGCGCCCTCCATGTCCATGCAAGGTAACGCTCATTTTCTCTATTTGACGAAGGCTTCATCTTTGAGTGGAACGAAACTGAAAGGTTTTCCCTTTTCGTAGGTAATCATATTCCCCCGTTGTATCTGGATGGCCACGTTTTTCCTAGCCAGCCGCGCCTTGTACCCCCCAACATGACCCAGCAACAGACCTACCAACAGGTAGAGATAAGCATCCACTCACACTCACACACACACACAAAGAAGTTTGTGTTGTAGCAGAATTGTCATGTTACTTTTCTTCAACCATTCAGGCGGCTGCAGCCCAGCAGATTCCCATCTCGTTGCACACGTCTCTTCAGGCTCAGGCTCAGTTGGGGCTTCGTGGAGGTCTACCCGTGTCTCAGTCCCAAGAGATGTTCAACTCTATTCCCCCCTTCAGGTACTGCCCCCTCAATCTATCAAGGAGTTTCCTAAGTTCACCGTGGTCATGTCATCTGTCTCGCCACCGTGTAGTTTTGATATTTTCCTTTTGCTTATTCTGCTGCGTCTTGTTCCCCTCAGATCCCAGGTGTACATGCACCCCAACCTGTCACAGCCCAGCCCCATGGTGCTGTCAGGTGGAGCGCCTCTCAAGGGGCCCTACTCTGCTTTCCCCGGCATGCAGCCCTCCGACATGGTCAAGTCACAGTCGGGCTCACACTATCAGCCTATGAATGGTAGCCAGCAGCTGGTCTACGACAGCCAGATGAACCAGGGGCCCGGTATGGGTTCCTCCCAGCTAATGGACTCTCAGCTCATCCAGGTTGGTGGGCTGCTCAAGCTCTGCTGCTGAAGACACTAACATTCCTTTTCATAAGCCTTCATGGCGCCATCAGACCACCGTTGGATGAAGCGTATTTTCATTGAAGTCCTTGTTTTCGCCAGGTGACCATGCCCCTACCCGGCTCTCAGCTGCGCTATGGCTCTGCTCAGCAGCACCTCATCCTCCCGCAGTCGATCCAGCTGCAGCAGGGACAGAACCTGTCAGTTGGGGGCCCACGCCGGATGATGCCACCCGGGTCCCAGCCTGGGGTCATGACCGGCGGCCGAGAGGTGTGACTTACTGATCTGATGATGCTCCACCAAAAATAGCGCTCTGTTCATTGATTAGTACAAAGATGGACAATTGTTTTGGGGTTTGACTGTATGTCTTTCTCGTCTTCCAATTCTCAGGGCTCACAGATGGAAATGAAAGGCTTTCAGTTTTCTGACAAGCCCAATCATTCCCCAGGAATGTCCGGAGGGTCCTACAGGTGAGCGTACAAGAAAACAGGCGACGCCGTCAAGTGCGGGACGGTGAATCACAAAGGCACACTTGTGGAAATGGGTGCAACAATGTACTTTAATTTCTTCCTCTCCTCTTCAGGCCTGGTTCGGCCAGCCCCAGTGGGAAGCCCTCTGGTCCTGGGGGCCAAATGACACATTTTCAGCAGGTATTTCTTTTTGTTTTGTTATATGTGTATGTACATCCTGCATCTGAAAAATATTGCCCAGGGTTCACCTTTTTTAAGGGTTCTAAATTGAATTTATGCTTGGTTGAACGCATCCCCATTTTCCTCACCCGACAGAATTTACAGTTGAAATACAGCAGCTAAAATCTTAATGAATCATAAATTCTGCAAGGTATTCCCTTTTTGAAATGCAATAAAGGCCTGCTAATTTGTGTTCTTCCTCCTTTCCCGGGACCAACAGGTGATGCACATGCGCCCTCCCCCCAATGGCCCTTTCCCTAATCCCATTCAGAGACCAGTCATGCAGGTCAACAAGCCTGTCATCATCCGCCCCCCCCCTTACCCCAATCCTGGCCGTGACCTTTCCCACTCCACCCCTCCCTCGGTGCCCGATCCCTCTAAAGGGCCAGAGGATGGCATGAAGGTGAGCCACCCACTATAAATATAGGTAATTTATTTTCATCCATTTTCTTTTTCTCTATTTGCGCTTCTTGTGTTGTGTATTTTGTTATTGTGGCCGTTGGAAGGTGTAGATTTATAGTTGGTAGGATGCATTTGTAGTGTATTGTTAATATTGATGTGTTTATATAGTAAACTGTTATTAAAATGTTTCACCTAGTCATCTTGAATATTCATCCTAATTCAAGCGCTAACAAACATCTTGTTTATTATCAATAATAATACATATTAACAATGTTGTATAGTGTAAGAGTGATAATTCAATTTTTAATGATAATTTGGCATTGAAATGTTTTTAGTGAAAACCAGTTAGTTAATTTAGGTTGGGTTAGTTGCTTAAAAATAATGTGTCAGTCATCTCTGAAGCCTTTCTGTATGTGATGTTCATGATGCATCAGGATTTAATGGTAAACACGGTAAAAGTATGCTATGGACAGGATTTGTGACCCTGTAAATGTATTTATATTACATAGCTTTTCCAGACAAATCTTAAATGAACTGCTGATAGTGACTAACTATGCAGATGATTAAAATTGTCACTGTTTGCAATAAATACATTTTCTCTAAAAGCTGAGTATCGGCCTCGGGCTGTCGGTGTTGCTGCACCGACGTTTTGTTTTCAACGTGCTGCTCTTGGTAATTCTCCCGTCGTCTTTGTGCAGAACAAAACCATGCGAGAAGTACGCAAGGCAGTGGGGGAGGCCAAGATAACATCCGGGGCCATGACCAGCAAATTCCAGGAGCCCCCGCCCTCCACAGGGCACGCCAAACCAGCGCGCTCTGGAGCCATCAAACCCCACGCTGTCAAAGTAGAGAAGGGCAAGGCATAACAATGGACCTTTGGAGATCCTCACCACCCCTCCGCCCGCCAACACAAGCCCCCCGTTCAACGCGTGAGCCTTCCAACACCCGTCCCGAGGCTGCGTGGAAAAGGGGGCTCGCGTGCAGGCGTCATAATGAAATAACCCCCGTTGAACTATCCGAACCGGACACTATTATTTCACATCACGTATAGAGATATATAAATATATATATAAATATATACATAGACACACGCAGTCTTTTAAACAGATCTCTTCAAGGTCCTCTTTAATTTATTATTAGTCACTTTTAAGAGATTGGTAAAGAGAAAAGATATTGTTTTTTTTGTGTGTGTGTGTGTTTCCCGAGGTGGAGAAAGAAAAATGGCCAACTCAGACAGATGGTTCATTTTTCATAACATTTTGCCAAACTGTATTTACTCTTTATGGACTGTAGCTGATGACACCACGCAGACTCTTGATACATCTATGACAAGCAAAGTCTGTTAACATTTTTTTTTCTTCTTTTTTTTAAAATGAAATTCTAAATGCAGTGGGGAACTTTTTGTCATTTTTCATTGACGTTTTTGCTGGTAATTAAAAAGCCCGGAAAAAAAATATCCCCCAATTTGTGGACATCCTTGCATGTCAACATGTTAAAGGTCAAGTGCATCGCCCTAGAAATAAATCCCCCGGGGTGCTCGACCCCAAACCTCCGGTCACGTTCTTTCACCTTTTCTTTGTTTAGTTGTTCTTTTGCTCGCTCTCTTCTGTATGTAAATTTAAAACTAAAAGTTGGGACATTTTTACCAAAATCATGTTGCTTCCACGAAACTTCACCGGCCTTGGCGCGGCGTGTGCATGTGACGTGCTGAACGTGTGTAGACATGCGGGACACCTTTTTAGATCCGAGCGCCATCTCACAAAGACTGTACCTGAACTCGGCATTCGAAGCGCTGCCATCTGCTGTGGATGCTTTTGCTCAACCGAGCTGGCAGCAACATTTCCTGGGCTCATTGTGAAGTTTTTGTGTGGGGGGGTCAGGGGGGCATTGGCAATTGCTGTAAAGGTGACCTCCCCCCACACACACACACACACACACACTCCCTCTCCCCAAAATAGCTTGATTGAAATGTTTGCTTTCTTATTGCTGTGTTTTGGGTTGTAACAAATCAAATCTGTTAATGAACATTCGATGTACGTGATGATTTTTACATCCCTCAGTCTGGGACGTTTTAGCTTTGGGCTTTAAAGGCCCATAAGTCTTTTTCTCTAATTCCGTTATAATCCCATTTAACGGCACTCTGGAGACCTTCGAAGGAACCGATTCGTCACCACCTGGTTAGTCAGCATCTGGTCTCTGAGTTGGCACTAGCAATAAATGCAGTCTAACTATTATCCCAGTCAGGGTCCAATTAACTTCTTTTTTTTTTGTTAGAAGCTAATGGATCGCAGAGGAGGTGTTTAGCATTGCTTGTTGAGTGAATTGTTTTGCTTCAGCTTTGTTTTGTGAGCTGTGCCGTTCCAGAGGACTACGAAGGACTTTTAAAGTGTTTAAAATGTGAAGCTGTTGGAATCATCATTCAATTTTTTTTATTTTTTTTTGAAACTCAAAATGTCAAAACTGGTTAAATGTCAACAACAGCACTGCTTACCATAACGCTCCACGACACTACAAATGTTGCGAATTATCTTTGACAAGTTTTACTGTACAGTCGAGCCTCGTCAGCGAGGGGAGGCTCAGACCCACGTTTCATCTTTACGTACTGTGGCACTATAAAGGATTTAACATTGAAACTTTTTTTTTTTTGCTTCTCATCCCTCACCGCAAAAGATCCTGATGCTTCTCATCACCGTTCGTGCACCGAAACATCGCCCTGACTCTTTTGTTTTGTACTTCTAAGATGCATATTTCATTTTGTTAAAGGACCAGCGCTTTCTATAGCTGATCCAGCGTTCTATTTATCCTACTTGATCTTTATCCTTTCAGATATTTGGTCATTACTCGCCCTTGTTTAAAAAAGAAAAAAAAATAGCTTATTGAAAGAAAAGAAATAAAGCAGTTGTGATTTCTTAAATGTACTGTGGATTCTGTATTCTCACTTTGTCATATTAAAACCATGCATCAAATTCTTGTGAAAGCAGAAGTTTTGGGGAAATGCTTTTAGGCTGCTTGGCTCAACTATTGGGGGTTTTAGGTTTTGAGGCCAAGTGTTCAGAACAGCTTTTCCTCCAGCAACCAGAGCACTGCAGGCGTTCTCCTCCCAGTAGCGCCGCAATACGCATGCCCCACCTGCAGGGAACGTTTCCACTGTAGGACTAAGTTTAAGCCAGCCGTAAAACCAGCATTTGCTTGTTTATTTTTATGTCCTGAATACATATTGGAGGTTTTTTTTTTTTCAAATTTAAGGCAGATTTATTTCTTTTTTATATCTTTAGGCCTGTTTTCAACATCACATAAATTATGTTCATTAATGACCTGAAATATAGGATGCATTTAAAAGGTTTTGAAAGCGCTTTTCTTCATTTAAAAAAACCATAAAATTATATATATTGTATTAAAGAATGAGTGAGCCAGCATTACTAGATTTTACTTTATGTCATCACTGAGAGATAATAAATGTTTATTTTACCATATAAATCCAGGCAATACTTCTCTAAAAAGAGCTGGTTTTGTGACGTCATCGTCGTCAAATTCCCTGCATTCTTTGCAGGACAGAGAGGCTTGTCAGGACGAAGTTTTCCATCTGTGGTTTCCGAGTGCTCCCGCGGACTAAGGAGGGCTCGTAGGTCTACGTCACCCCCCCGAGCCGACATTTGGGGGTTTCAGCCTCGGATACAAGGTAACTTTTTGTGTTTGTCGACTCAATCTGCTTTTCGGAACTTTTTAAAAATATTTTTTTATATAAACGCATTGGGACCTAAAACCAAATCAGTGCTTTTCTTCCAGTGAGGATGCAAGTTGGATTTATCTTCTTGTGGAGAACTGACTCTTTTTGGGGGACAATGGCACGTTCCCATAGCTTAATGTTTAATATTTTATGGTTGTATGGCTGTGTGTTGGGGTAAACCTCCTGAAATGAATGCTCAATGCACCCGAGAGTCCTGACTACACAGAGTAGTTGTGTGAAAGGGGTTTCAAGTTGGAGCATTGTAACCAGATGTTTACAGTCCTTTTGTTCTCATCCAGCTGCAAAGAGATTTCAGGATGGTGGCAAAAAAAACACAACTTTCCGCGATGGTCCTGACCGGTGACGCGGTTTAGATACCGGTGAGCTTTTTAATCGGGGATATTTATAAAAATGAACAAAGGTGCTGCAGTACACACGTTCCCCGTTGGCCAGTTGCAAAAGAAAATGAAAGTTGTGTCTCCCACTGGTGGTTTTACCTGAAAGTGCAAGAAAATCCTTTAACAAGTTGACCTCAAAGCAAACTCGTTTCTTAAATTACATTACATTCAATAATAATAGTCTTTCTATTGTTCTTTTTATAGTACTCAAAGACACCTCATTAAAATCAAAGCATAACAAATAAAGCTATTTACTGAAGACATAAAACACACAATGTTGGTCACGCATCAAAAGCAGAATGTGCACACTCATAGTATCAGAACTTTGTCTAAAAACAGGCCTAACAGGCCTCATAAGCCAGTTTGTTGCAATGTACTTGAGTAAAAGGTGTGTTTCTGTGACCCAGGATGGCGAACAAGGCCGGCGTGAGGTCCGACGAAGGCCTGATGATGATGCAGGAGCTGGACGACCGGCTGCAAGAGCAGATTGACAAACTGGAGCATGTTCGCCTCGGCGCTGTCGAACTGAAGGACAACTTGTCTGGGGTACGTCCGACGTGCACTACGCGTCACATCTGTAACCAAAACGATTTTTTTAATCAAAAACAAATTTCCCTCGTGATCTCTTCTATTTGGACATTTATTTCTCGTGGATCAGAGCAACAGCGATCTCACCCAGTCCATCGCCGACCACCTTGAATGGTTGGATCACCTGTCACAGCGAGTGGAGACTCTTCACATGAAGACGACCGCTTTTGTTCAGGTGAGAAACGTAATCTGGGTGATGTGCAAAGAAAGATTGGCAATAATCCTCTTCGGAGCGCAGCACAGGAATAATTCACATTTGATGCCTCATCTACTTCCCAGATGAATCCCAAGCCTCGCACGTGGACAGGGAAACAGAGTTCAAAACATGGCTACCGATCTGGACGTCTCCACCGGGCCGAAGACGCCCAGTCCGAGTGCGGCTGGTCTCCCGTCCGCGGCAGAGCAAACAGTGACGCTGCCTCTGACATGTCGTGCAACTGGTAGTAATCCGGGGGCCCGTTGGGCCTGTGGGGCCACTGAGGTTGCAACCAGTGCAAAGATATTTCACGGCTGAATTGACGATTGAAGACTAAAGTCTTTGCGCATTTTCCTATTGGTGAATTTCCACCCATTTCAGAAGTTTGTTACGTAACATTTTCCTGTTTCCTGCATTAGTCGAACACTACATTTTTAATAAAAATAATGGATAATCCCATTTAATCAGTGTGTCGATTCTATCTGTGTTCTACCTCTGTGTAAAAGGTGGTGACATTCCCTGAACTATGTTACTTTTACATTTTGCCTGAATACAAAAAATTACATAAAAATAGTGTACTCAGCAATACATCATTCGGAGAAATGTTATAAGAGAACCCTATTCCAAATGACTATATATGCATTTTTTAAAAACTTGTTTTATTATCACATTCAACATTTCAAAGTTATACGTTTGTTTACTTTTGTTGCACAAACGGATGTCGTGTTGTTTCTGCTGAAACTGTCCGCGTGTCCGTTTTAAATAAAGCTTTGGCAGATCGCGTCGGTGGCCGTTCGGGAAAATAGCGTCAGCTTAGCTTTAGAAACACCGACGTACCTTCTCGCTCTAAAACAAAAAAACAACCATTTTGAACACACCAGCGTTTAATTAATTTATATTTTTTAGTATCCATATTAAACATTCGTAAAGAATCCCAGGAAACATGGCAGAGAGTGACTGGGACACCGTGACTGTCCTGAGGAAGAAGGGGCCGACCGCCGCTCAGGCCAAATCCAAGCAGGTTAGCATGGACGCCCCACTCCCCCCCCGTGTCTTTTAACGGGTTTTACAGCGTCCCTTTCCCGGCGGAGCCGCTCCACTCGCCGGGTCCCCAGTTGTACCCACCCGCCGGGTGGACCCCCGGTGCAGGTCGCGTTTGTAAAGACACGTTTATTTCTACACGTGGTGGTGCGCGTTAACGTCCCCCACGCGACGTGGTTCGGTTCGGCTAAGCTAAGTTAGCTACCGCTAACAATAACAACAGTGGACGTGTAACGTTAACGGCAGTTAACCCGACTTTAATGTCGTGATTTTATCGTGGTTGATTCGGGAGTCGCTTTCGGCTAAGCAAAGCTCCGCTAGAAGTGACCGACGTTATCAGAGATGACATCGTGACGGTGAGGCGCGGTGTGCTTTAACGTTCGACTGTGACCAAAATAGCAGCTAGCTAGCGTTAGCTTCACTAACCTGAATACATTTTAAGTTCGTTAACGGTAATAAGTTACTTCGGTATAACGTTAGCTAACGTCCGTTGAGTCGACGCTAGTTATAACTAACGCCGCTACACAAATAAAGGTATGATCTTTTGTGGATCTTTTGTGAAAATGTCCAATCGATATGCAGCATAATGTGCACTATGTCTCGTGTTGTTTGCTTTCATAACATGAAACTAACGTGTGTTTAACGACCGTGCTGCAAGTCAACATCCACCTGGCGTTGCTATAGTAACCTTTAGTTCTAATGGGACATTTGAATATGCTATAGTGTGAAGATGGGTGTACAGTTATTCATGTGAATTAAAGGTTACCAGGAAGATCAAGTTGTCAGTTTAATTCATGCGTCATACCCAGACAAGTTAAATAATTTATAACGATAAGCAAACATCTTTTATGGAGCCTGCTCGTAATGCACTACTGCAGTCTATGAATCTGGATTATGTTTTGAAATTTAAGATGTCCATCTTTTCTCTAGGCAATCGCCGCTGCTCAGAGACGCGGGGAGGACGTTGAGACATCCAAAAAATGTAAATTTATACCATCTGTACACGTGTGTGATTTCCAAATAGTAACTTAACGGAGAAACGGACCTCAGAAGCATTGAAATAATTTAACTTCTCGTGCTGTGCTTGTGCTGATGTTGCTCCACTGCCGTGACTCTGATCCACTGCTCGTCACTCAGGGTCCGCGGGGCAGAACAAGCAGCATCTTGTGACGAAGAACACTTCCAAACTGGACCGTGAGACAGAAGAGCTGCACCACGACAGGGTTCCCCTGGAGGTGGGGAAGTACATTCAGCAAGGCAGACAGGAAAAAGGTCTGACCCAAAAAGACCTCGCCACTGTGAGTATAGGTACCTTATATCCTCATACAAAATGTAGCCTTAACGGATGTCCTTGCAGGAAATCAAGATAATCCACAACAGAACATTTATTGTGATGACACACCAATGTGCAGCCCCATTTAGCATAACGCCAACTTGGTTTAATGCCAAGGAAGTAGACCGGTAGATTCCTGACTGTGAGGTTTTCATCTAATGAATACAGTATCTTAGGTATGATATATATCCATAAATATGACCGTTACTGCTTAATTATTTAAAGAAAAAGTTCTATTAGTCCTTAAAAAGGATGCTCAGCTGCAGGAAGTGTTTTGCATGCATGAGTGGTTTCGCTGACGTTTGTTATAACTAAATTATAAATTATTTATTAAATCTTTTCCTCCCAGAAAATTAATGAGAAGCCTCAAGTCATCGCAGACTACGAGTGTGGGAAAGCAATTCCCAACAACCAGGTCCTGGGCAAGATCGAGAGAGTGATCGGTAAGAATTGTGTTTACAGAAATTGAATGATGATTCCGTCTCAGTGGCCAGTTGTGTTAAACCGACGTTCTTGTCCGAGAATCAGCCGTAGCAAAAGGTAACTCCTCGTTCATCTTGTGTCAACAGGGCTGAAACTGCGTGGGAAGGACATTGGCCTACCCTTGGAGGATAAACCCAAGAAGAAATGAAAACAAAGCCTCGAAAATCAGCCCTCCCATGTCCCACTTTTCCCCGTTTCTCCAAACAAGAACCCGTTCCCAACCCCACTTCCAAGAACCCTTGAAATCTCTCCTCTCTCCCTCCCTCCCTCCGTCCCTCCCCCGGGCTGATCCCACCTGCGTCCTGCCTGAGGACCTGGTGCTCCACTCACCACAGGCTGCATACCGAAACCGTTTTCCTGACCACAAAATCCAATGAGCGTTTGAGCGTCACAAACTCACCGTTCTGCAAATCTTCTTTTCACCTCCGTCTGCTTTGGCATGATGAATTTCACTTTTTGATAGTAATGTAAAGTAATCTAAAAAGTTGAATTATTTTTCATGACCAAACAAACTGGTTTGACTCCTGTTAATTGTGAGCATGATTCTACGGCCAAAGTGCTTGATGGCATTTCTTTCACACACTCGACAGTGGGTGGATGTCATAACAGTGTTAAAATGTTTTTAATACTGTGCTTTGTTTTGATTTAAGAAAAATAAAGTTTGGCAGGTCACAACCTTTCTGAGTGCATTTGTAGCCCCAGTGGGACAGGATGTTGTGTTCTCAAACAGTGCTATCGTAGCATAGCACAACATCACAACACAACATTCATAACTTTTGTACTACGGCAAGAATCGTATAAAACAACCACATTTTCAATCAAAAGCACATTTGGATCACTGACGAATTGGGAGAAAAACTAATGGTGTAGTGTTGAATTGAGCCACTAGATGTCAGGATACTACTAGAAATGTGTACTACATAGATTATTGATTAGAGGCTTCTCTGTTTTAATTAAAGATTAATGGAGTTTCTTTTTGCAGCACGCTAAGCGAAAGTGGCAGAGGGACAAATAAAGGGAAGATAAAGTACATGCAAAGGTCAGGAGGTGTAACCCCCCCAAGTCCTCTTTTCCCCATTCTGTACTATCGAGCCCTACAGTGCCAAACCTGCATTGGTAAGATGACGCAGAACAGGGCGTCATCTGCTGCGCCACGGCCGCACACATCGGTAAATCAATGTGGTCATTGATAGAATGAAATACCTGAAAGAAATATAGCAGGCAGCTGTGAATACACTTTAATGGGAAGATGGTCGCGTGGGTTGTTGGCTAACGTGTCCCTTTGACCTTTGTGATTAGTTGGAGAACAGTGCTGTGACGTCTGCTGAATCATACGTTTCCTATTTGCACATTTTGAACTTGTGGATAAAGATGAGGTCTTACAACATTAACAATAAATGCTCCAGGAATAAATCTTAAAGCCCAGAAGTGAGTTCACAGTTTTGCACTTCTGATTCCTTGATCTCCTTCATATATTTGAATTTAAAACGTTTTTGGGTTGGAATGCGGGAAATAAGTTTAACCGATTTGCACTTTTTATTCTACAATATGAAAAACGTCTGAGTATCCCATTCGTTGTTTTATTTGTCTTAAAAAGGAGGTTGATAACAAGTGGCTACATGGCAAAACGTATATTTGCTGCACAGCCTGATTTCTTCTGATGGAAAAATCCCATTGGCTTTTTTTTCCCCATCAGCGCAATGCTAAATTCTGGGGTTGGTCTACAAAAATGCATCATCCCTGAAGCGCTCTATGCCTCTTTTATATTTAAGTGCACCAGTGAGCGAGCACAAACAATTCTGAGCAGCTAAAAGGAATCCAGCAATCATTTTCATGCTTGTCGAAAGTCAAATGTATTTTGTGAAAAAGGTGATTTGAAAAATGTCTTCAGGTTTTGAGCTTTGTTTAAGCGGTAAAGGGGCGAAACCCATAGTCTAAACACACAGCAGAAATTAGTTGTTACAGACGGCACTGAGTATAAACCAACAGGCCGGGAGGTCAAACATGAAACCACAGCAGCGAGGAGTCAGTCAGGAGGCCCTTTCCTTCATTTGGAAACTCTCCCCAGTGCTAAGTGAGGACGGTTGGGTCTGTTATCCCGACGGAGCAGGAGCACCTCGGGCTCTTGTCAAATACCCCCCACCGCTCAACCAGACAGCTTCCCTAAGACCAGCTGGGCCAGTCAACAATATCCAAACTTCCAGTGGGGTGAGTACATAAGTACAGGTTAAACACGAGCACCAGTTATGCTTCTCTAAGGTGCCATTGTTAGATGGATGCAAAAACGAGGAAAGATCTAATAGTCTGACAGCGATAACAGTTAAGTTGTTCCACAGCAGCAGCAGCAGCACTCGCACCAAATTGGTTTCCTTTGTCCTCTTTGGTCCTGCGCTGAAGACGGTGTGCTGGGGTGTGTGTTCGCCCAAGTAAAGTATGCAGCCTCCTGAACAGTGTTCCCTGGACTAACAAAGGAGTGGGCCGTGCTGTTGTTACCGAGGGGCTATTTGGATTCTTGCTCAACAAGCTGCTTCCCCCGGTGTGTGTGTGTGTGTGTGAGGGAGACTGACATGGAAATGCCATTCCATTGGTCAAAACCCATAGCAACATAGTTCCACCTATGACAAGGGCGCAGCCAGTGGTTTTGAAGGAGTGATGTGAGGCGGAACGTCACATGGGGGGAGGGATCCGGGAGTCAGGGGTCTAGTTTTGGCCCCGAGGCTCAAAACTCAAAATTGAGATGCAACGACACGTACAACTTGTTGTGTTGATCCGCGCGGCGCTCTCCAGGCCTCCCACACAACAGCAACCGCTTCTCTTTCAGCAGAGTTCTTTTCCCCCCTTTGAACCGCTTCATATTCTTTCCAGTTTCACAATTGTCCAAATTGCTTTAATCTTTTCACAAATAAATACTGTAAATTATGTGCAATCACAATAGACTCGGCGCTGCTTACGTAATGTAGAAAAACGCAAATTCTAAGTTGGGAATTACGTTTTTAACAAATAAAAGTACATTTGTACATGCAAGGTATTTAGGAGTCATTTGCTTGCATTCGTTAGTTTAACAGCAGAGGCTGCCGGTAATAACAACATTACTATATCCTTTAAAGGCCCAATCAATTAAAGCATCGCATAAGAACTGACCCGAACACCAGCTAACACTGTGAGAAAATATATGCACAGTTTATTGATAGTTGCAAATAGGTGAGGCACACACAAAATAATCAAAAAGAATAATGTATGAGATCTGACTGGATGTTTTTCTCTCTCGCTACAACATCAGAAACGCCAGTGAGTCATGGACTAAAAACTGGGGCAGGCTGTTAAATTCTTGTCTTTATTAAGAATTCCTCTGTTGAAGATAAAATACTCAGGAAGTTGAAGGTCGCAGGAGGCTAAAAACAGGCCCAGCTGCTGCAGCGCCAAAAGAAAACCCAAATAACTTGATAATCCACATATAAAAAATAAACAGAGAAATTCCAGTGGCGTTTACAGGATAGCAAATTGTATCATAAATATATATTTTTTAAACTCCTGTTCATATTCATGGCTTTTTAAGACCTGCTTGGGCTCATTCTTCTTCTAACATCATTTACAAATTACTGTACAAAAGGGTGTTTCTAGAACATTCCGTGAAAGGCCAGTTTCACAAAGGACGAATGACCAGTAATATTTACACGTGGCTTCTGTGCCACTGAAACATACACAAAGAACAAAAGGCACGGTTACAAATGTAAAAACATTTAAACACATACTGAAAGTAACATCCGTTCGGCAGAACCAGTTGATGCCGATCAATATCAAGTTGTTGGACACTATGGCTCATGATGAATTCAAACGATGTGGCCAGAATGCAACGATGTCTAACGAGCTCTGTGAAGCGAGTAGAAGAACAGGCGTTATTATGTACGTTCCTGTGGATTGATCTAAGTTTAATTGGAACTTGTGTTGTTTACAGTGCGGCACTATGAGCCCGTGAATGTGTGCGACTGACCTCATATTTCTACTCAAATTAAAAGTTAGCTGCACATTCACGTGGATACGACGCGGCATTATTATCAAAGCTGACGAGATAACAGAATCCGGTTATGAATTATTAAGCTGTTTTCAGTGGGTAAAAAAATGTCATAATTGATATTTAATAAATACAATAGAAACTTTGGTAAGTGTATTACAGGATTATGAACACTGTTCATATTCTTCCTTTTTTACAGACGTATCACCGGTACGGCGCTGAGTGAATCCTTTTATTAGTTTGTCCATTTGTTACAGGAGCATTTAAAGACACGTGAATCTTCACGCGTGGAGAGTCCGGGAAAAGGCATCACTTCAGCGAGTAGAGCAGCTCGGCCGTGTGGCAGAGCGACAGAGGGTGGGCCGAGGAGAAGTACTGACAGCACAGCCAGTCCTCCAGCTCCGCGTTCCTCTCGGGCTCCAGCGAGCGCTCGGCGAACTTCATCATTAGCAGGGCCCGTTTCACGTCCAGCCAGTTCAGGAGGCCCTCGTGCCGGGCCCCGGCGACGAAGCCGACCCCCTGGCCGCCCCGCTCCCGCTGCTGCTCCATCAGGTCCCTCCTGGGCCCCCACAGCAGGCTCTGCAGGACGCGCTTGGCCTCCTGGATGTGGATGCGCTTGATGGGGTCGGGTTGCAGCAGCAGCCGCGCCAGCCTCTGGAGGCCGGCGGAGTACAGGGACACCGAAGGGATCGGGGGCAACTCTTCGCAGCGGTAGTCTTGCTCCTTCAGGGCCGGACTCGCCTCGAACGGGTTGGCCTGGTGAAGGAGCTCGTAGATCAAGATGCCCGTCTGGAACTCGTCAAACTTCCGGTACTGTGCTGCCGAGAGGATCTCGGGCGCCAACCGGGCGTGGTCCCGTTTGACGCGAGGGTCCACGCTGGCGGAGGCGGCGTCCTCGGGCGAGCGCCGCTTGGACTTGGCGAAGTTGCTGATGAGAAGCCGGGGGAGGTGGCGCTGACTTTCGGCACCGGCCGAACCGCTGCCGTTGTCGGCGGCGGTTTTCTGCGGGAACTTGGAGGGCCGCGGCAGATGTGGCACCAACAGCAGGTTCTCCAGGCAGAGGTCGCGATGCGTGACCCCGTGCTCCTTCAAGTGCTCCAGGCCGTGGCACAGCTGCAGGAGGAGGAAGCACACGCGGCGCTCGTACACCTCTGGCTGGCTTTTATGGAACGCCGCCCACTCCCGGACAAAGTCGGCCGCCGTGTGCCGAGGGATCTCCGAGGCGATGACCACCACCCGCTCCCGTTCCACCTGTTGAGCCGGCGCGGGCGGCTGGTGCAGCGGTGAAGCGGAGGTGCCGGGCAGGGAGACTTCGTCGGAGGGCAACATGCTCTGGGGGACGCAGGCCAAAAAGTGGCCGCAGTCCTGCTGCAGGTTGAAGTGGGGGGGCATGCTCTGCAGCACGGACAGGCCGTACAGATGGCCCTGTTTGGCCTCCATGGATGGGCTCTTGCAGATCTGGGGAGGGGGATAAACACAATGATCAGCGGGAGGATTAAGCGAAGGAGACGAAAGGGAGGGGAGGGAGGGAGAGAATGATTCCCCACGCAGAGACGGGAAGGGAGTGGAGCCAAGAAACATAAGAGAGGAATTCTTGTGCGAGGTCAACGTTGATTCAGAGTCCGGTGAAATCAATGTGTGCGACGCAGATCCAAACCCAATCAAACCCAAAAGTGAAGAGCTTAGAAAGAGTAAACTTGGGTGTAAGGCGATACATGAACACTACCCTCCCTAAATAACCCAAACAAACGCTGAATTCATATTACAACATGACACTTGGTCTTTGAGCCGGACGGGCTCATTCTTCACGAACAGAGGTTTGTCTGACTCTAAATCCTGACTGGAATGTAAAGATTAATCTGGACCTAGAGATATTGAGCAAGGCTGCGGGCACACCGGCACACGCCGTACAAAAAGCCGCTGCTATGCGCAACACTAATCGCTTTGGGACAAAGGTCAGCGAGTGTGAATCCGCACCCTTCTTCCTACTTGTTTACACTACCACCCCTGAAGGTTTGTACTGTGGTTTTAAAAACAAGCGAGACCAGCGCCCGATCTTAAGCTCCTCCCTCTGTCCTCAAACTGTCAAAACCCGTCCTAAACTTCACCCGCTGAGTAAATTGTTCTTCAAACAATAAAGATTGTCTAAAGTGTGCAACGTCTGAGTGGACAGAATAAATCACAAAAACACGACAGCCGAAGCCAGAACACTTGTTCCTGTCTAATCTTATTTTAAGTCATCAATGCAATAATGATCAGGTTCAATTATCAGTAACTCCAGAATAAGTTTTCAGATTCCCAGTTAAAAACGTATTAAATTTCTGAACTTATACAATAACTGACATTGACTTAACTGACATTGTTCTACTATAGAAGCATTTAAGTTGAAGTTAAATAAAAGGATCAGCGAAGTCATACATTTTCCTGCCGTGCTGTTTTTCACGGCCCAACAGAAAAGGGCTCATAATTGACTGATATCTTACTTAAAACTACATCACCTTGCTTCTTTAAATGTGTATTTCAGGCAAAGTAGCAACCTAAAGAGTGTTTAACTCCTCCTCTGTTATAAAACTGCATATTTTGTTACCCCCCATGAACAAAGTCAGGCTCATGACTCCTACCTTCACGGCGTAGGAGTTGCTGGGGTCGGAGGCGCAGGCGGCGGAGTAGTACACGGCGTCTCCTGAGTTGCAGCTGGGCTTGTTGGACGTGAGCCTGAACAGCGACCAGTTGCTCTCCTCGAACCTGAGCGGGTTCCTCTGGGAGCGAGTGAAGTGATCCTCGCATTTGAGGGCCAAGCGGCGCAGAGACTCCGCGTACAGGCCCCCCAGCTTGGAGTACACGCCTTCCCTGCTGTCCATGTTGCTCAGAAGCGTCTGGAGCTGCAGGCTGGAGCCCGGGTTCGCCGCGGCGCCCGGTTCCGAGGAGGAGAAGGGCGCGCTGAGCTGCGGGGACGAGGAGCAGGTGACGCTGCTTCGACCGTGGGCCCCCAGGCGCCCGGGAGTCTTCAGCGGCTCGTCCAGCGTCCGCGACCAGGAGGGGCGGCTCAGCGGGGCGTGGCCGCGCTCCAGGGACTCGCTGGAGGAGAACACGGGCCGCGGGTCGACAGGGCTGGACGGCAAACTGGAGCGGGGGCCGTCGGCGGCGGGTCGGCACACGTTGCTCTCCGAGCCGGTGAACGGGAGCCTCGGGTACGCTCGGACGGAGCCTCGTCCCATGGCGCTGTCGGGGGCCGACGCGGTGCGGTTGACCATCTTCTTCTCCGGGAGCGGGGGAGGCTGGGTGCCCGAGCCGCTGAGGGAGGGCGGGCGCGGAGACCCTGGAGCCGAGGCCGCCGGACTCCGGGAGAATGGAGAGGAGCAAGACAGCCGCGCAGCATCCCGGTAGCCTGAGAGGAGACAAATAAAGTCTCTTTAAAATGAAAGGAAAGCCGGCCCGTGATCGGTTGGGCGCACCGGACGGTTTATTTCAATTTTGCATTTCAGAATATCAATAGGTAAAAACATTTTGGGGAATGCGATTACTGACTTTCTCACTGAGAGTTAGATGAGATGAAGCTACAGCGACCAGACTTAGCTTTGCAAAGCACGGCACAAAAGGGACAAGAACAAGATGAAAATGAGGTATAGAAAACACTTTTAATCAGAACACACCAACATAAGAATTCGTCGGCGTCAAGGTGCTGGACGCAGCCATGCAAACCGTTTGCCCCTCTTCTTGGTCTTAATCCTTAACTAAGCCAATCAGCCGCAGCTTATTATGGAACAAACAGGTGACAGAGGCCCGTTGATATTTTACACTAAAAAGGACAAATAAGTGGAATTTACCTTCTCAATGAGCTTGTAAGAGAAACCCTGTAACCCAACAGTGCTCACAGGCTCCTCCTGACACTGCTTACTGCTCAGCACAAAAACGCCTACCTCGTTGCTTAAACACAGCTGGATACTTCCACAATCCACGGTCCAAGCAGACACTCAAAACATATTCCATCCAATTATGATCCATTTGTCAATTAAAGACTTAAAGTAAGAACGTGACATGACATGACTAGAGGAGACCGATACTGAGATAATTGACTGGTGCAGTCTTCAAACGCTGCTTTGGCAGAGGAGGGGGAGACTGTAAAGGGAGGAAGAAAATACTGTAGGATGTAGCCAAGCCCTTTTTCCCTCGTTATCAGAGTCCATAATTAGCTCTTCAAACAACATCGCGCAGGAAGTTACAGCGATTACGAGTGTCTGTGCCACAGAGGATACGTGAAGGTCGAAAGCAATTTCAAAGCCAAGGACCTTGTGCCACTCCTTCGGTTTAATGATTGCAGAAATATTAAACTCGCGTCGTGAAAGTAAACCAAACCGCGTGTGTAATTCAAATAGGGGAAGAGAAGAGGTAATGCTGACAGACGCTGCGGTTAAACCTCGCGACGCTCCCTTTCCTCTTTTCATTCCCGTTACACTGTGACAAAGTGCATCCTCACATTCACACGTCGTGATGCGGCGAAACTACAAACCAAAAGGACACGTCTGTAAAAGTCAACAATAGTTGACTTTATCTGATACGGGGCCAGAAGGCCCCTTTAAATCTGTCTCATAGCATGTGTGCCGGTGTTATTTACCAGTGTCCCCAGTCAGGTTGTCGGTGGAAGCAGCGGCGCCGCTGGAGCCCAAACCCCCGAGGGATGGAGGAGGGCTCTCCGCCGACGCCTGTCGGCTGCAGCGATCCAGCTCCATGCTGCTGCCGCTCATCTTGCTAGAAACTCTGATAGAGAGAAAACAGCAGAAACGGGGGTGAGTGAAAACAAGGGGCAGGTCGTTTTGGGGGAACTTTCTGTGTCTGCATTGCTGACATCGCTGACTCTATCTATCCAAGTGGAGCGTCCACTGCTCGTTCAGTGCGACGCTTTTCTGCTGAAATGCATCTGTTCGTAAATGTGGAGCCACTCCACTTCCCCTGCACGTTTCCTTATCTGCACTCTGTATCACTGATGCCTCCACGTAAAAGAGTTTCACTTCCTATTTCAATAGGGACATTCAATTTTTGTATTATGTCTGAAAGGGAATAAGCCTGAACAATGAACAAATGCATAGTATACCACACAAATATTTCAAAAGGTGTGTTGAGTAATTGAGTAAGTGTGTGTTTAATTCTCATTCAACCTTTCATGTTTAAGAAATGTTCTGATGTTTCTACTTTCAAAAGTCACACCACCTTGCCAGAGAGACGGTTTGCATTCACCTTGTCCGTTTGAACTGAGTAGCATGATGGAGACTTACAATAGCAGTGAAACCTGCGCATGACTGGACTTCCTAATCAAGGTGACCAATTAAGTTGAGTGACAGCCATTCACTTGTCTCGTTATACATGCTAATGGCTCAGGGAAGCAAGGCCTGATCCAATCCCTTCGTCCCTCTTTCCTCGCTTCCTTTTCCAAAATGACCACCCCCCCCACACACACACACTCAACCCCCCAAACTTCAATCCCACCATAAATCAGCAGAACAAACAGCTGGGGGGGAGAACAGGAGAGCAGCACAGGGGGGAGACAGAGGGTTAGGTGTTCTCCGGGCAGTTAGCTAAAGGATCCGCTATCATTTTACAGACAAGAGAACGGGGATGAAAAGCCGTGGAAACGCTGAGGGGAGGAGAAACGGTACTGAGGGGGGGGGATAGTGCAACGACGTGCACTCCAAATCGCTCAGATTTGTATCCAAAACAAGAGATTTTCCTCGGTGAAGGAATGCCGTCGCATGCGTCCTGCGGGAGGATGAGCGCGGAGTGAATGAGCCTTCTGAGCAAGGCCGTGCAAAAAGAGACCGTGGATCGGATTAGGACCGCGTGTGAGAATATACAGGACATTCAGGGGCTGCAATTAACAACCAAAAAGATTTGTCTGATTAGGGATTATTTATTGTAATGTCAGGCAGAGGAGAGACATGATATTTGCAATTCCTTTCTGCTGACGGACTAATTTCAGCTATGAAACCCCTCATCTGCAACCTGATAGAGTACAAAAATCCAAACCCCCAAAAAGCACCGTTTATCAGGATTCACGATCGGATTGCCCAGTTTCAGTCTCAACGTCTATTAATAAATGGAAGTGGTGTGTGTTCTAAACCTGGGTTACTGTGACACGGGATCTGTTGACCCACATGCTAACCGGATGTGTTTGTGCGGTATTAGTAAAAAGGTGTGTGACGGTATCTGGGGGAGTTTGTTAAAAAAAAAAGATAGCAGTGCGAAATGAGAAACGAACTAAACTGCAGTGTTGTTGTGGATCAGGTTTACGCGACCGGTTTCACTTCCTGAGGAAATATATTACAACGTCACAAAGAATTGCATGTTGTTACATCGATACACTCCCTCTCATGGCCTTTTTAATGTAGAGAAAATGATATTTCAGTACAAGAATGAAGAGATGAGAAACTTTCACCCTTGAACAGGCAACACAGTGTACAATGTAATCAGATCCAATGATAACAGCCAAACAACATTCACAACCTTTAAGTTGAATTTCTGATGAGACGGATGGAAACTCATCCAACTGTATTTGTTATTGTATTGGAAAATTCTAAGTTATCCTTTTGTTTTACATGACAAAAGTCTTTTGTTCGTTACATTGCTGCTATATTATAATGCATCACATTGTGCATGTGTCGTTTTGCCTACTTTGCATGTCCCACAGCACAGGGAAGACTGACATGATTGAAAACACAGATCCATTAATGGTTGACACCAATCCTCTTATCTTTTGCAAATTCCAGCCCTGCATTTTTATCTTCTTCACTGTCAGCTATCTCCTAGACCCTTATACAGTACAAGCCACTTTCATTTATTTGCCCCTTGCACATAAAAAGCACTTGAAGAATAACGGCAAAAAGTCATCGTGTGAGGGGGCCATACGGAACTAGTCACTTTCTCTGCACAAACAGAAACAAAACCACTTCCCTACACAGTTCTAGATGCGTAGTCAATAGCTACTGAGCCTACAGATGCCATCAGGTTCCTACCTCATGCTGGACCGGTGAAATGTCCTCGTCGGCCACCACGGCACAAAGTACCCCCGGATCAGACTGGCGGCTTTCTAAAGCCCCGCCACGTGTAGTAACACAACCCTGGCTCCACACCGGTCATACGTGTATTTAAAGTCCCTCTCAGCGAGAAAAGCAACAGCATCAATTAGATGTGCAAAGATCTGAGCACCCACACCTCATATATAGCAATCAGTCATTGGCGTAGCGGTTGGCGGCCACGAGATGCTCTCGGATCGGGACGGCTCTGGGGGAGGAGGAGCAGCCACGTCAAAGAACGACGGTGTAGAGAGCAAAAGGCAGCGGACTTGAATCCCCGTGGCTGATCTAGGAATTCTAATTCTATCCATGGCAACCGACTTCCAGACGGGGACAGTTTGGGAGTTGCCGGTGGCAACAATCTGTTCACTAAAGCCCCCCCCCCCCCCACCCCCCCCTTTGGCAACATTCAATGACAAGCCGGGTGGCTTCTAGAGAACTTACACACGTGCGGGACTTAAGGTACGTGCACGGACACCACTTAGACCGACCCACCACATCCCATGTAGGTGGACCTGTTACGAGGAACGAAGGAGGGGACATTTGGTGCTTTCCACTGTGATCAAAGGCTCTGGGAGGCAGATCATTCCAACCATCTGCGGCTTTTAAATGATTCAGCACATCAAAACGCCATTTTCCATTCACTCCACACACACGCAGGCGATTGTCGTATTCAAATGATAAATGGCATTATTTAGATTTTAGTTATGTGCAGCACCTCGTCACACTTGGTTAAACACACTAAACTCGCCGATAAACTTGGAAAGCCCCGACCGTCGCTGGCTGGCTCGAGGTGCGTTCGCACATGTGCCGCAACAAGGTGTATTTTTATCGGCGCAGAATGTCGGCAATGTCATAACAGGAGAGAAGGGTCCTTGCTAGAATTACCGCAAACACGAGGGCCTTTGAAATGTGACGAGCAGTCTGTGTTTTTGACAGTGAAACACTCCTACTCAGCTTCTGCTGACTCGAGCCGCTCAAGATGGCAGAACATCTGTTTGTCCTCAGGAAGTCACAGTTGTCTCCTACACCTCATCATGTCGGCCCAGACCAAACAAGTTCAATTTTGAGGGGTTCATTTGATGCTTTAATAGCTAATAACACCAGGCCTCGTCTCTGTTTCTCTTCTATAGTGTAGCTGACCGTGCAGTGTATTCTTAGTCCCGTGCAGACTTAGATTCGGAGCCTTGAGTAGGAGTAGGTCACAATGGTGTGGGTTGAATAAGGGAACAGGAATTATTCTGCACTTCCTGCAAGTGAAGCAATTAAATAATGTTGCAAAGCATCAACATATTTTACTTTTTTTAACGATCCATTTGAATGTCTACAAATGAAAGCTTTGTCCCTATATGTTATTTTAAGGGCAGCTTTTTTTTCTTTACAGTTATTATGCTGCAGTCGAAACTAATTTACAGCAACGTGACAGAGCAGGGGACTATTTAACAGACCCATTTTGTGTGTTAATTAGAACTGAAAAAGCCACATTACTAGCATGAATAGAACAAGGCATGCATTGAGGAACGTGCCGGAACAGTTTGAATGATCACAAGCTGCAAGAATGGAGGCTGATTCAAGGCTGAATAATGGTGCTATGAAAGAGGAAGGCACAGTGAGCTTTACACAGATGACTGCAGTAAGATGCAAACATGTGCAGAGTCACAGCTTAGATTCCATCAGCGGCACTAGCACTACGTACACATACAGTCCCATATGCAGTTATACATTTAGGCTAAGTGCATGTTGAAAGTGCTGAACTAGAGAATTTAGTGCCAGGGCTAAATTACATTCCCATTAGCTCTCATGCAAGTCAAAGGTAAGCCTGAAGGAAAGGAACGCAAAAATGTGCTATAATGGGCAGCTCACTTTTGATAAATGCATAGTATTCACCTTTCAGCAAGTGTTTAGTATACTAGTGTGTAATTAAACCTTCAGAAGACTTCTTTTACATTCTTTTGTGCCGCATTATAAATAATAGTTAAGATCAACCCTTTCTTCTGATTGCTGGTATATTTGGTGCGCTTTGCCCTCAATCAGCATAAAGAATTTTGTAAGAAATTATAAATAGGTTATATGAAGGAAATTACACAAACTGCTGAATTTCAGCTGCTCTAAAGAAAGTTTTGAAAAAATAAATTGCAAGAAAATTGTTGATGGATCTTGGAATGGAATAAAACACTTACGAAGCACCATGCTGATGATGATAATTAGCATTTCTGACATTTGACTGTGATTAGCTAAAAAAGATCAAATCAAATAATCACACATCTGGGATGGAAACAGTAGGCAGTCTTCCCAACTATTAGTGGATTCACAGTTGCATGTTTAAAAGCCTAACAAAAAAGGTTCTCTGGTATTCTTACCTGTGCAGTTTCTTGGGTGGGGGAGGTGGTGCGTTGGGTTCATTGTTGGCAGCTCCCTTTCCTGCTGCCAGCAGCTCCGATGAGCCACCGTGCAACGGCTGCTTGGACGGCATGCTCCCGTTATGCTTGTCTTCCTCCTCTGCACCGGTGCCCTTGCCCTCCCCCTGACAGGCACCATTGTTGGGGGCAGCTGGGGGGGCCGTGCCTGGCTCTGTCATCGAAGGGGGGCCGCTCTGGGCCTTGGAGTCCCTGGCCTCCTTCCAGACGGCAGCCCCATTTACCAAGCTTGTCACCGGAGATGTTGTCCACGGTTTGGCAGCCAACTTCTTCTTCTGCCTCTCTTTTGGCTCCCTCTCGTCCTCCTCCTCTTCCTCCTCTATGCGACAGTTCCAGCCAGAATTGTGGTGGTGAGGCTTGTGCCAGCGTTCAGTTAACGCTGCGCTGTGGTTCTCGGGCTGGACCTTGAAGTGGCCCTCTCTCGCAGAGACGAGGAAAAGCATCGGGAGTTCAGGTAGAGGGACGGGAGACGAGGTGGACGGTGAGAGGCTGGAGCTGCCCAGTCTGGAGAGCTCGGGAAGAGGGACGGGGGACGAGATGGACGGTGAGAGGCCGGAGCTGCCCGGTCTGGAGAGATTGGCAAGAGGGACGGGGGACGAGAGGGACGGTGAGAGGCTCGAGGTGCCTGGTCTGGAGAGATCGGCAAGTGGGACGGGGGACGAGAGGGACGGTGAGAGGCTCGAGGTGCCCGGTCTGTAGAGATCGGGAAGAGGGACCGGAGACGAGATGGCCGGTGAGAGGCTGGAGGCGCCCAGTTTTGGGGAACGGGTGGTCCTTTTCGGGGGAATGGGTGGGCTAGACTGAGGCTTGGGGTAGAGAGTTGGGCTAAGGCTGGCTTCTGGGGTCAGAGAAGGGGCGCTGTGGCTGTGGCTAGGGCTGGGCCAGCGGAAAGCCGGACTGCTGGGGTCTTTGCGTGCCGTGGGGCTGAAGTGGCATTGGGTGCTGATGGCTGAATCTGGACTGCTCAGGTAGAAAGTCCTGTTCTCTTCTGTGTGAGCGGCCATTATTGTGATGGTGGCCCGCTGACTCTCTCCTGAATGCTCAGAGCTTTTCAATGAGTTCTTTGTCTGGTCTGGGGACACAAGATGGGACTGCACCCCATTTCCTTGTGGCCTGCGCTTTATTTTGGTGCTCTGTGCATAAATGGGTTCTGAGTCCAGTTGTTCATTGGGAGAGCTGGGAGCTGACTGTAAGCTGCCCATGGCCGTTGGGCTTTGGGGTCTCCCTGTCTTTACTTGTCTTCCTCCGGACCCCTCCGCTCCAGGAAGCGAATCTGTGCTACTTTGGTAAGAACAAGAGGAGTCCGATAGGCTGTTCTGTTCAGAAAGGACGGGAGGAGAGTGGAGGGATGGCGGAGGGTTGTGTCTGATGGTGTCCCCGATCAAGGCCGTGGTGGGGATCGTAGTAGAAGTGGTGAAAGTCTTACTTGTAACGGCAGCAGTACCACCGCTGCTGATGCCGTTGCTACGAACCGTCGCAGAACTGGAAGTGACAATATCCACAGAAAAAGGCATCTCCACAGATGCCAGATGGGACTCCTGGCGAGTTGCTCTGGCAGTTCCATTGTAAGTGCTCTTGGTTATTGTGGTGGTTGCATTCTGCTCCCTACAGATGTCTCCGTTGGCGTTGTTCTTCAAACTCTGAGAACATCTAACCTCCTCCTGAGTGACAAAGATATTGCCGATGATCATGGAGTCTTTAGGCAGCATGTTGGGGGATAAGGAAGCCAGAGAGAAGCAGTTGTTGAAGTCCTTCTTGGTTTCGGGACTTTGAAGAACACCCTCTCTACGGGACTTGTTGCAGCCGTTACTGTCAATGTAAAGAGACGACAGGTCCAACAGCTTCTTCAAGCCCATACCCTCAACTGGGCTCTTCATGTTCTCCTGTCGCACATAAACATGAGCGCACATTAATGAACAGGTACATCATTATGGTACGTTACAGGAAATTTACATTCAAGGGAATCACCTGCTCTATGTTCATGTTGACGTCAGCCATGGACTCGTTCATCATGGTGGGTTTGACAGCGATGGTTGGCTTGCTGTAGGGCGAAGGCGCTGTTAGTCCAGAGTCCTCATCACCTCCCAGGATGCTCTTCAAACAAGCGGCTTGCACATTGCCATCCAGGCCGCCGACAGTCTTGTGGTGTGCACTGAGCGGGTGGAAGCAGTTCTTGCAAGAGCCGGGTTTCCACACGTGTTCTGCAAAGTCGCTGCACGCTGACATCTTTGGATTGCTAAATAAGAGTTGGTCAGAAGTGGCTTTGTAGTGACGCGGCAGATGCTGAATGACCCCTCATGGCTGGCCCACAGAAGGTCGCATCACAAGAAGGAGAGAGAGAGAGAGAGAAAGAGAAAATAGGTACATTGTTAAATTAAGGAAGCCATGATATTTATGTGATCACTTTTTTCCCTCATATATTGTATCAGAAAAATAATTCAAGGGGGGGGCAAAAGAGACAAAGTAAGTTGAAGTAGCTCAAACATTTTCATGAAATCGTAAAGACCAGAACGACAAAGTGTCAGGCTGACAAGTGTCTCAGGGGGTCACAAAACCCTAGCTGGGAGTGTCATCTGCCAACGTAACCTGAGAAGCCCAATATGCGCTCTGCTACTTGTTCCCATGGTCTCCTGAATTAGAGGGTATGCGGTTTCCGTTGAACCAAAGGAGCTGCCGGTGCGATTCCACCGACATAAAAGCCCTCCAGAATCCTCCCAAAGACCTGACGCGATAGAAGACGACCGAGGAGCCTCAAACATCCCGAAGGTCGGAATGTCAGGAATGTCCTAAGTCTCACCAGGGGGAATCTCACACCCACTACAACCTCCCATCCCCCTTCCACACACACACACACCTCCCACTCAACATGTGTGATCTCCTCGCACAAACAAACCGACCCACGCACCTCCTTCCTCTCTCCTCGGTGTGTCCTGTTTAACAGGGTTGACAGTGAGAAGATCAACACCATTTCAGAGATCATTTGTTCCCTGGCATCTGGGGCGCCCCTCTCTGTGTCCTCCACACAGCTGTAATTGCCTCTCGACAAGGTGCTGCAACCACACGCTCACACGTTAGCCGAACCATGTAGACTCATTATACACAAAAAATAAATGGAGGAAGCGGGAGGATGAACGCTTACTAGCCAAAACAAAGAACAGAGAAGACTCGAGTCAAGCATTGCAGCCGTCCCAACAATGAATATGAGGAGACTAACGAAGATATTTGCCGTTGCCAACGCAGGTAATGCATGTTTACATTTTTCCTTTGTTCTGTCTGACTCAGTTTGGGCAGGAAAGCACATACCGGCGCTCTGTTTGTTTAACCGTTCCTGCGACAACAGCGGAAACGGCCTTGCCTTACGTCTTGTGGCATTGTGCATGAGTCACGAAGCAACGAGTGATCATTAGGCTACTGACTCGGAATCGCAAACAGGTCGAGGGGGTTTTCGTGGGGCAATAAGGCAATAAGACCAAACCGACAGGGAGAATTGAGTCTGTGTGGTTCTATAAGTCCCAATGGTAATCCAAGAAAACAACAGATGTGGACATATGGACATTTTTACCACAGAAATACAACTCAAACTACATCTCAGTTTAGGTTATTCCACCTCCTGTTTACATGTTCATCCCGGCTTGTTTGAACAGAGATAGACCCCGCTGTCTACATTCCACACACCTTCTCAAGCTCAAGGTCCAATATTTCTCACTCCCTTTTGTAAACACACGCACGCACACGCACACGGCACAGCCGCTAGAAGTTCAGCCACATGACAAATTTCAAGGCCCGCCATCAGACTAAAACTCAGACTATGAAAAATATCTCAGGAGCATGTTACAAGTCTGGGGCTCGGAAAATAAGATGCTGGCCAGGGGAAATTGTTGTGGTCAGATGTTGGTCCGGTGTGGAATCGAAGGTTTTTGACGTCTGCTAACACCGACACCGGGAGCCTTGAAGACACAAGCCGCGCATTCACCCATGACCCCTGACCGGATGCACAGTCACATGGCCACTAGATGTCTCAAAAGCATTAAACACTCTTAATCATTACACGCGTGGTCTGAAAAAAACACATTTGGGTGACAGTGTCTCGTGCAAAGGGAAAACTAGTCATTTGCTAAGAAACATTTTAAATAGCCCACAGATAAGTTGATCAAGAGGAGCAATTAAGGGACATGTTAGAGGGCTTATCATCCTCAACAGCTGGTGCAACCGGACTTCATCTGAATCCCTCTGGCCCCTCCCCCAAAAAACACCAGCGCGCGCGCACATGAACGCGCAAAGGGACAGACTCAATGAAGCATGACTTCAGGCCATTTGATGACGATTATCATTGAGTTACTGTATCACTGCGTCATCAGTATTGAGGGCGTTTTACTCCCATTTTTTATCTTACAAAAAAAAAAAAAGCTCGTTAACTTCAATGAATGAGTCGCCCCCCCCCGGCAGGATAACAGATATAATCCAAAATATTAGACCACCTATATTACGGTCTGATAACCCGCTTACATCAGCATGTAGTCGACCATTGTAAAAACAAATGCTTTTCACGAGTATAATATTTGTCACGCCTGCCTCGGGGGGGTTGTTTTCTCGATACTCGTTAGGGATTTCCGCCAAAAAAATGTGAACTTTAGACAAATATCTCAAAACTTCTAACTTCCTTAGAGGGTTGGAATGTTTAAGAGCATGTTTAGTGAATACACAGACAACACATCATTCCACGTGCCTTGGTCTGAGCCTCCGTTTCTTCGATTTCATGAATGAAAAATAAAATAAAAAACACTCAGTAGCTAAATCCAGTTTACGTCAGATTACTATCAGAAAAATCCCCTACGTTTCCCCTCGTGCACCGTGAGATCCGGAGAAAAAATGGCTGTTTTTATTACCCGCTTTAATACAACACATAGGAAATGTCAACAACTTGACTGCATCGTGTAGCAACGAAATATGTGCTAAATTAAAATACAAGCTGTGATATAACCACGCCAAAGGAACCATCTATTGACTGGCATGCTTACCTGCTTGGACTTTCTCTTCCCCTGGCAACACGAAAACGCTGTCCCTCCTTAAAAAAAAAAAACACCACCTCCAAAAAATAAAATAAAAAAAACACAACCGACCGAACGCTCTTCTAATTCCCGCGAAAGCCGAATATCCGCCTGACGTGACAGTGCCAATGTCCCCGGGAGACCGTGTGCTGCCGCAGGCTGCTCCCCGGCTCTGGGTTCTGCTGCTGCCGCCGCTGCGCTGTGCAGAGGTGGAGTGCGCGCCGGTTCCTCTGCAGCAGCGTGCAGCGCGCACGAGGAGGTGGGAGGAGCTCCGGAGGGAGCCGTGCAGTGTGGTCACCGGCCGCACTGTCAGCAAGGCTTTTGTTTTCATTTAGGATTAAACAAATATTTATATTTATTATATTTCATTGTTCGCAACCAAGCTGTCATTTGTTTATTTGATTTGCATGGAAATGGCTCAGTAAAGTGTTACTCTATAGGACATGCTCACACACACACACACACACACACACACACACACACACACACACACACACACACACACACGCACACACACACACACATGGAAATGTGCAACCTGAGGCAAAGAATGCAAACTTTTTTGGGGGGGGGGGGGTGGTAGGTTTACTAGTCGAGCAATCCATCTTGATTGGAAGGCCTTTGATGTGGAAGGTGGATGTGTGTAAGCCTCCCCCCGTCTCCCCTGCTACCCCCTGGACTGCTGCTGCTTCTGTTCATCATGGCCGGGGTGACAGCGCGACACAACAACACTGCCGCTGTTACTGGGCCGATGCCTGGCCCCTGCTGGTTTCCATCAGAGGCGGCAGAAGGAGACGCGAAGCTCCCAGAGTTGACAACAGCCGCTGTGTTGGATGGAGGTGGTTATGCTTTGAGATTAACCTTTCAACTGAGCTTCTCCTCCTATGTCTAATTGGGGGGGGGGTTACACTGGAACAGCGGTTTCTGTTGGGTTTCTTGGCTCATTTAGACGAAACCAGAATCTGATGTTTTTTTGTGCTCTTTTCATTTTTCGTTCGGTTTTCTTTAGCGTGACATAAGACAGAAATGACAGAAAAACGTTATATCTGTTAACCCCCAAATCAACTTCCTTCAACTCCAAGGATCCGTTTGCGCTGGTCTACTTCCTGTGAAAGGACACCTCCATGTCCACATCGATTGGACACGGAGCACGCCGGTTTCCTGAACCTCACAAGAGGATTTACAGCAGAGCCGAGACAATCATCACAAGTAGCGCAGCACAGACTGGATCCAGAAAAAGAGACATCCTTTACAAGACCACCTGTTCATAGTCACACTTATCTTAAGAGGATTAGGAGTCTCCTAACATGGGGTTTTACTCTGCAGTAAAAAGTTTGTTGAATAAAACTGTTTCCAATGTGATGAACTAGTCATAAAAATACATATGTAATATAAAACGTATAATATGTCATGAAAGTTACTGTTGTCAAAAAAAAGTCACAAAATAAATAGTATGGTGATAAAATCATAGTATACTAAAAAAGGGCCCTCTCACTGTGTGTGTTTTGGCTAATTGACAATCCAGGTATGGTACTGCTCAGGTTTCAGTCTGTTTCTGTTTGTCACTTCCCTTTTCCACAGGAGGCGCCATAAAAGATATCCTGCCGCAACACCAAAAGGTCTTTGTTAGCGTTTGGCCCGCATGTGAAGAATAATCTTTAGTCCGTCACCAGAGACATTAGACTTCCCATTCGAAACTCAATGCGACTGTGAGACTCTCCTCTCTCTAAAAACCTTTACCCCCCCCCCTCACCCACCTCAGCTCAACCCAAAGTTCAAGTGAAATCTGAACATATTCAACAGGTGCTTGAAATGAAAGATGAAAGAACCTCTGTTTGCAGTCGGCTTGTTTACTGCTGGTCGGAAACATCACAAAAAGCAAGAAGGTGGCAGAATGTGCGGCGGCCCCCTCAGGACTCACTTTCTTCTCCACAGGTTTTCACTTATAAAACCTGAACATTCAGAGGTTCCCCCGCTTGTAACCGAATGCCAGTTTACCGCACATTATTTGTGCATATGTGTGTGTGTGTGTCAAAGGGAGAGGTGTGTACCAGATTTAGGGACTTTTCCCTCTCCGGGTTGCCGTGGCGGTCATGCGGAGCACTTTGTGTGTAGCTAGGAATGCAAAGATATTGCAAAAGCACCCAAATACAAAGTCAAATAACTCACGAATAAAGTGCTCCTGCATGTTTTTTTCTTAATCCCTGACAGAGCATCGGATAGCGATATGATGATATATTTCCATCGTGGCATTCCTCTACTTGTCCCTGCAGGCTTAACCTGTGATTACGAAATACACACTAAACACTTCACCACAACACGTCATTTCTTCATAGACATCCAGGGCTTTTCTAATGGGATTCGACTTACTAATTTAATAACAGATAACACATAATAATATAGACTGTAGACCTCAAATTTAGATATCAAGCTATTATGTTTCAGAACTTTAAAGTGGTGCAGGCAAGCTATTATTATTTATACAAGTCTCAACTCTGGGACCCTCAATTATTATTAAGTTTGACCTATTTCAAGCCTTTGTGAGGAGAGATTGACTAAATACAACAACATTAAAGCAATAGCATGATAATTTGTGATATTATTTTCTTAATAAACTAAGGTGTTGGTAACTTTGGACAGAGCAAGACTAGTTGTTTCCTTGAACTCTCCATAACTACATTTAAATAATTTAAATGCAAAGATGGCATAATACGAAAATTGAATATGAATAATATAGGACCCTATATTCCTTTGATGCTAATAACTACAGAGAGCGGAGGTCAAACAGTTATTTCCTGCAGCCAAGGTGGATCATGACAATGAAAACATTTCTCATTTGAAGATAAGATTTTTGCTATTTGGCGGGCGCGTCCGTCAGGCAGCGGTATAAACACGTGCCGGCTGGTCAGTTTGGGATTGCTTGCTTATTTGGCGCTAATACCTATTGCACACCGCTGACCGTGTTGACCCTGTTTGTCTCGGGACGGGGCTGCTGCTCTGCTTGAATACTTAAACACACATAAACACCAACAGGAATGTAAGACGCACACACACACACACACACACACACACACACACACACACACACACACACACATGGCAATACACACACGCAGAGCCATCTGCCAGATGCATTAGCCATCGACAAATGCCCAGGTCAAACTGTCAGAGCGAAGCGATGTGTGTGTGTGTGTGCGTTCATCGTTTTATGGGGTGCGCTGATAATCTTAAAGAGGAATCCGAAACCCTCCTTTTCTCAGGAGCGGTTCCCTCCCTCTCCACGCGCCTAGTGTTCACTAGAATTAACCGATTGTCAGGCTTCAGGGTTGTGAAGTGGCTCTCAAGCCTCATAAAGTTCCATGATGTTGAAAATAATTTCTTATGTCTCACACGCTGTGATTACAGTAAGTCAAGGTCACTGTGTCTGACCTTCACAGACTGGATGTGCACTGTCTTTCCCTCTCTCTCTCCCACACACACACGCGCACACACACGCACACACACGCACGCACACACACACTTAACAGTTAAGGCAGCCTATTATTAAAGAAACTACCTAACTCTCTGTCTTTCATTTGAACGATGATGAATGAACAATGAGAGTTTACTGTGAGGTTCTTATGCCAGGGATTCATTTTCAGTCCCACCGAGATGCAACAAAGGCTAAAAAAAAGACAAAAAAAGGCACGCCAGGGAAAAAACATCACCACAAAGAAGAAAGGAATTAATCCTTCATTCCGGTCCGCCTCGATCTGAGCTCATATTTCTGTATTTCTAATTTATCCCTGCACCATAAGGGACTCATTCATGAGCTGGTTGTTGTTGAAATGGCTTACGTGAAGCAAGGATATAAGAAGTGTAAATGATGTAGTTGGCATGGAGTATTCTTAGGATTACAACAACCCTCAAGCACGTGTTGCACTTACTACCAAGCAAACAGCCTTTCAGCTTCTGATAGATAAGATAAAGCCGAAACCAAGTGGCATCGCTCCCTGCACGGAGCAGCTGACTCCTCGTTCACTTGTATCCTTCTGCAGGGGGGTGGAGGGGGGGGGTTGTGCGTGTGTGTGGGGGGGGGGTTGCGTCTGAGACAACAAAAGCGCGAAGGGATGAACGATGAAACCCTCGATTAGTCAGATGGACAGTGGTTATACAGTTGTTGATTCACAGGAGGTCTGTATAACTCTCACTCACAAGCACTCAGAGGAAGCCTAACAAAGCCCCCCCACTACCCCCCCTCAGTGAAGTGCCCGAGGCTCTGTACAGAAAGAACAGGGTTGAATGGTGATGAGTAGCGTGTGAATCACACTTGGTTCCCAGACGCACGCACGTTCACTCCAGACTCCCCCCACCCCCACCCCCAAACCACCCTCCTCCTGTTTGCTTCATCTCTCCAACGCCTGATGCCCTCCTGAAGGTCACGTGTCTTTGGATCGTGTCAAACACCAAGAGATGCAGTGGAGTTTCTAAGTGCTGACTGTGCATGAATGCTCACTTTGTGGTGCAGTCCTGCAAAATGCGCCTGATCGTTTCATGAAGGTATCACCAAAGAAAACAGTGGGGATCTTTTAAATGTTTAACGTTTGGTTGGAAAAACATCTCCAGGTCTTCACATGTTCAGCAGTTTTAATGCAATTGTTGCATCATATCCAGGCGCTGTGAGCAGAGAGCTGGGGGAGGGGCGATACCTCGCAGATGATTGTGTGAAAATGATCATGATTCTGACAGAAGTAAATTCCCTTCCACATACAGTATGGGCATGGGGTTGTATTTCCCCCCTTTGTGCATCTGTTTGGGAAATAGCTGGATACAAGAGACAACACAAAAAATACCTAGGAGAATTCCTTGGTGTAGCACACAGACTTAAACTTAAGGATGTAGAAATACAAGTTGGGGGATGAACACAAAAAGAGAAAAGAGTTGAGCACACCCAGTAGGAGCAGATGGGAAAAAAACAGATCTTATAAAGTCAGAAAATGGGTGTGATCTGCTTCTGTCTTAATCTCTGCTTGTTAAATCTGTGGTTTAAAGAGCTACAGAAGTAGTTCCAAGTTTAGCAGAGCCTTATTTCGCCCCCACAATGACACGGTAAATTCACTTGTGCGTCAGTGCGAATGGGACTGACTGTAGTGCACGAGGGAATCACCACCTAGAATGACATTTGGGGATATTGCTTTGTTGTTTGCTGAAAAATTGCTCTCACAATGTGGGAACCGCCATCTGCCATTAACGCTCAAATATTACTTTCCGCTCCTCGATGAAGATTTCACAAAAATGTTGTTCGTCAAATCCCTCCAAACCCAACTTCTCAGGTCAATTGGAGAAATGTACAACATCTCATATCTTGTCAGCCTCCCGACTGCCACTAAACCTCATTAAACCTTGAAATTCCACACGGGTTGGTCAAAGTCGGCCTGCGTTGCAGAGATGCCGTCGGTCCAGCGATTCCTCATTCACTCACATCTGTGTGTTGAACCAGAGACAAAGAGCCCGAGTTCGGTCAAGCATGCACGCGCCTCCTCACCCGCGTCGTTGTTTACGAGCTTTATTTTAAAGAACAATGACGTCAGTGTTAAAATCGGGGAAGCCGGGTGGAGTCAGCTAGACAGAAAACATGGAGCAAAGTCTTAACTGTCCTATTTACTTCCCATCAAATCCTGTGACTGCAGAATGCAATTGTTTCTCAAATAAGTGTGCACGAGAAATGCATTAAATCACCCGTCAGCAACACAGTCTTAAAAACAGCGCGCGGGAGGGAAACAGCCCAAGTGGCATTCATATTAAATATTAAACATTCAAAGAAAATCAATATCTGAGTTATGACAATGCAGCAGTGTGGTGCAAATAAAATATTTTTGGAACAGACGTGACTCGAAGCCAATATGTCCAGAGCATGGAGCAGACTATGTGGAGGAAAGGAATCCGTGTGGTGGTGGTGGTGCTTCCCGCTGGTAATCCCGCCATGATTGGAGAATCCGATTTGCATTTCCGAGTTTCACACAGCGAGAAGCTTCGAGAATTCCTCCTCTCTCGTTCTCATCTGTATTCAAATCAGCCATCGTATCCCAGCCGCCTCTCGCTCACGAGCAGCTGTGATAGTAATATCACGATTGCTTTAATGCGTCGTTATAATGATTAATACACCGTCATCTGCATGGGAAAAAGGTTAATTATTAATTATAGGTATACTGTACATAGATGTGCATTGTTTATATTTCTACTGCACTCTCTGCAACTTCCATTCTAGCTTCATCTTGTCCTCTTCATCATACTATTGATTCAGAGGTATGAAAGATACTCTTTCATATAATAATAACCTGAGGCGGTTTTGGGAAGCTTGCAGCCACACAGACAATTACTCCCGTAAACCGCAGACCGACAAGACACTGTGGATGTTAATGTTACCAGAGGAGACGCCAGAAGGATCAACAAAATGAGGCATAAAGCAAAGATCTTTCAAAATTGTATCTAAAGATATAATGCAATCAGTAAAACAGATCACATTCATTACTGATATTGCACGCTGTTGTATGACAGTGTCTACGCATGCACATGTGTGTGTATGGCTGCGTGTGCATTACTCACAATGACTTCTTAATGGTAGAAAACAGAGATGTGGACACACGTCTCAGAGGAGATGGAAGAAGGATGCGTTAACCTCTGCCGCACCCGAACACCTGCCCCAGCATTGCTACCAGCACACGCTGTCTGTCGTTGGTAACACACACACACACACACACACACACACACACACACACACACACACACACACACACACACACACACACACACACACACACAGGGAGGTTTGTTTACTTTGTCTCCGGCTCGGGCTCAGATTGCCAGCTAATGTCAATCAAACCCCCGACAAACGCCTCCAGCTGCTGAGACAGAAAAAACGGTCATATATTCATTTCTTCACCTCAAGGCCATTCTTTTTTTTTTATTATATAAAAGCATCAATAAAATGAATGCGTGTATACATTTAATACACCAACATTACTTTTTGACTGCAATAAGAGATGCCTAAACAACAAAATACATTCCCGAATAAAAAATACATTAAAACAGCCACTCGGATGCAGCAGATCTCGGAGATCGGGACATCGATGTGGAAACCCAACGCAGGCCGTCATCTATAATGCAACAGGGGCACATCTGGCCCTCACTGCCATTGCACTCCCGACGGTTGACCACACCTACACAAAATCTAGAGGGCTTGGACACAAGGGGGGCCGATGAGAGGCGTGCTGGACGCATCTGCAGCGTTTTGTTTTTGGGCTGATGGGGAGAACTGGAGAGCAGGAGGTGGAGCCACGCTGACGGAGGCCTTGTGGTTTCAGCAGCTCGTAGGGAGGACAGTAGGTCTGCAGGTGCTCTAAGGTAAAACAAAGAAAATACATTAATCCTGATGATAAACCGTCCAGACGTGTGTCCATTTTAATAATTCAGATGGGCGTAATGTTTGCCCCAAGGGATTTGAAGAGATGACGGCGGGGGGGAGGCACTCACGTACAACCCGACCACCCATAGGATCGCATTACCAGCCAGTGCATTAGGATGATGAGAGCACCTGCTCACTCTCGTAATTATCATCAGACCTAGAAAGGAGGTTTACGGTGGTTAGATGGAAATGTGGTGATTAATAATTATGAGTGGCAGAGTGGAATGAGATTGTGAGTGAGATTAAGCTTTTACAGGAGGAGACTCTGATTGGATTGAGGCATAATAATAATAACAGTTACATAAAGTGTGAGTAATGACAAAAGCCACAAGCTAAAGTGGAATAATAATAAGACGTGATGAAATATTTACTTCCTTTAAACTCGCTTACACATTGGTATCAAACTCTTTACAAGACATTGAAGTGCACCGCCCAAAATTTTAATCTATTCCTACAAAACCACAACAAAATATATTGTATTATCTCCCTCCTGCCCACTCGTCATCTTCTAAGTTAGTGCCAAGTAAATTGTATCCCTACACACACACACACACACACACACACACGCACACGCGCACTGGGCCGTGCGTAACTAGGATTTAATGAGTTACAGTAGCCATCCAACCAGGCTTAATGAGTGCAGTAAAGTACCACAGACACACAGGCATTCCTCTGAAGCATGCAAGCCATCAGGCGGGGCACACACGCACACACACACACACACACATGTAAAATACAAAAACCATCGTAGTTCTGTTGTCGTGCCAGCTGTCATGACGGATTCAAACTCATGCCACTCGAGTAAGGAGGGGGAGAAACAGCCAACAGAATAAATAACGACCAGAAATGTTCCATCTACCCTTCAGAGGAGGCGGCGTCCTTGTCCCCCCCCCCCCCTCCCCCAAACTCCCCCAACACACAATCTCACTGATCTTTGAATCATAAATAACACACCGTTCTGCAGCAGTAACCGCCATATGAAACCTCAGCGCCCTTCGGCTTCAAATATCAAACAACTTGGTTGGGAAAGGCACAACAACAGCATGTTGCCTGGAGTTTGTTTTAGACCTCGACACTCCGCAGAACTGAGTCCAAAGTTATTCTCACTGAGAACGGGTGTAAGATTGTTTGGTCATTGAAGGTTGGGAAGCAAACTTTAAAGGGAATTGCAATATTGTAAAAATGCTGCTACATTTAAAAGAGGATAGAGAACAGAAAGGAAAAAAGGACCTTTAAGCTGAGTTCAAAGGCCCTTTGAATTATAAGGATTTCCACTGGGAATTCCAAAAAAAACTTCCCAGGACACATTGAGATTTGACAAAACCCTGTTTTATCCTTTGTCGGCTCGCTAACAGAAAACGACATGCGTTGCTTTTTTTATTTTTTTATCCCAAACAGAGCTGTACGGCGTTTGCAGCATCAACAGTTGCGTTTGGAGAGAAGTTTGGCGACGTGTGCCCCCCTTTCTTCTCCACGGCGGTGGGTGGTCTTCTAGAAATCTTCATCACACGCTCTATCTTGCTTTTTCCTCTCATATTCTGTCTCTTGACCTCAGCCTAGCAGGGCACAAGAGAAAGAAAAGAAGGACTTTGCTGTCTTAATAAGCACCTGTCTGGGGGGGGGGGGCAGAAATTCCTTTCTGGTTTCTGGGTGTGTTTTTGTGTGTGTGTGTGTGTGTGTGTGTCGTAAACTCATTCCCAACGGAGATCACTGATGGCTTGTTTTTTTTATTGACAGAACGGCTACAGGTGCTGGTTTTTCCTGCTCCGCGGTTCATTCAGAGGCAAATGTTTGGCTACAGTTGAGTCTTTGTGTCACTGAAGTTAATTTAATTTAAATGTATGGTTTTTTTTGCTCATTTTGGTCGACTAAATAGACGCAGTCGACTGTAGAAGCTGTTGAATTTAATTCAATGAGGGTATTCTGGAATGAGTTGAAGCTTATGAAAATGTCCTTAGCTCACATTGTTTTTTCATCAAGTTGCAATAATAATTCCAGCAGTTCACTTACAGCAAAGCCATCTTGTAACAGTCAGAGCCAGAATGTCGAAAATGGAGGGAAATATTGTGGATTATTAGCTGTGCTGCAACGACCGCTTCTGTTTAAAGTATAAACCGCCTCACTGCATCTTGAAGAAGTCAATAGTACAAAAACTCGTTGTCCCTTTTAGGGACCGAACTAGCTCGAATCTGTGACTGTGAATTTTAACCGGATGATTATTTTGGCCTTTTATTCTCATTTACCTCCAGGCCGCGTGCACGCTGGAGACAAATATGAATAGAAAGTACTTTAATCAATCGGTCGGCTTTGGTTGTGAGCTTAAACAGATTTGTATTCCGGAGCTGGATTTGCTCTGATGCTCCAGACATAATCAATAACACGAGCCAACGGTATCAGACACACCCAATAAATCTCACAAATGCGATGTAATACATTTATAATGGTCATTTAATTAATCCAATATGGATGTGTTGACACTGGAACTGTTTATTTGCATTGAATTACTAGACTTTACAAGGTTAGTTTGAAGCTGAAGTACCCAATCCTTCCAATTAATTGGAACACGTTTCTGTGTTGATGAATAAAGACCTGCAGGACAAATCCATCAAAAATTCGAAGAGCGAGATGGAAGACGGAGCAGAAATGTGAGAGGAAACGAGTGACAAGATCTTCCCGCTGTGCAAACCTCAGCAGCCAGAATCTCGCCCGCAGATGGAGAGTTCATGCCCACAAACACTTGGACGCGATGGAGAATAAACTCGCGCCTGATTTGGCCCTCAGAGCGTAACTGAACATTGTTCTGTGTTTCACTTCACATATGTCTGAAAGAAGAGAGCGAGCGGAGCAATAAAGCGCATCGCTGTGGGACAATCTTGATTGCTTTTCTAACACGGTGGAAGTGCTGAATCTGAAAAATTGCGGTGCTCTGTGCAATTACACTGGCCTGCAGCCATGATATAGTCGATCCAGAGACTCCGCCGTTTGGAAGAGGGCAAGAAAAACTCCCTTCATAATCGTTTTAACAACCCATGGATGAGGAAACATATTGACTGATTTTATTTCCATGACATATTTCTTAGCGAGGCCATAATTCATTTATTAGCTGTCAATGACCTGAGTAACAGGCAGTAAATCTTGAGTCCCGCATGTGAAAGCATGTCCACCTGGAACAGGGGAACAATGCATTTATATTATATTCAGCAGCATTTGCTTTGCAGCTATGTATCATAAACATTTGTGCTTTTATGCAAAGTGATAAACCAGATTGATGCTCTGCTCAGAGACCTCGGCTCCGAGCTCAACTGATCCGGATTAGACCGTTGGTATAGTGTCACTACGCATATCGGGCTTCTCTCACAGGGGCACGTGCCGCGCACGATGGAAACAGTGGCAGATTTATCACTCAAATCTATCAGTGCCTCGGGGAAAACGGGCTCCTTCATTTCAGACAGAGATAAAAAAAAAGCTGGCTTCTTTCTAGCCAAAGACCAATCATTTTGTCAGATGAAATAAAAAGTGTCTCTTTCATATTTATCAGCCAAAGTTGGCTAATTGAGCTAAAGTTAGCTTCACTCGCAGCCAAACAAGGACCCCGTAAAGAGTTTTAAACTCGAGGGCTTCATGTAGGATATAAAAGTGTAGTTGCTGCACGTCAGCATCTGTGAAGTTTCTGATCCGTCTAGAGGGCAAAACCTGTGACCCCCCCAACAAAAGAAGCCTCAAAAATCAATCCTTATGTAATTCACGTTATCATGAACCAGGAAAAATAAACCCGCTCAGGGCGGGAGGACAGAGGGGACGGGTCAAACAAACAACGTCCTTTCAGCCAGGAGATTGTTGTTTGAGCTGAGATGTCGACGCTTATTTATTGTTCAAATAACCGCCGGACTTCAGTAAAGCCAATTTAAGCAAAAGAAACGCTTCGTAAGCTGCTTTTGGAAGGAAGAGGAAAAAACGAAGGACTAACACGACACGAGCTGCATTCAGCCACTTCCTTTCAATCAGTTGATGGGAATTGTATTTAATAAAAACGTATTAAACTAAATATTTGAATAAACTGAGAAGTAAAAAAAAACGCTGTTCTCTTGATTAAATCTTCATCTAAGAAAAGCACTGAAATGCACCAACATTGGCTTTTGGATTAACATTCCAGCTGGAGCAAGTGTGGGCAGCATCTTACTGGTTAGTAAAATCATTTTCTTTGCTCTTTCACATTGTGTCTCTGTCTCCTCGGTGGAAACTATTTAAGTGAGGCAAAGTGGAAAGTCTAATGACTATTTTGTCTTCAACAACTCTTCTCCAAGATGAGGATCAGAGCTGCATTCCACGCTGACGCCGTCACACACAGCGAGCCACCGATGGTAAAGGAACAGGGACGGAACCGAAAAAATCTGATGCCACTACAATAATCTCTCAAGGGCACAGATATGGCAGTAAATGTTGCATGAATCACAAAGGGGATGTGGACTCTTCATAGTGTTTCTCATGGTGTTTTTATCAGGAATAGACGCAAATATGGAGCTTATCCGGTGTTTGTTTTTAATTGTGTTTTATAGCGTGTGTGATAACTACACATGTAGGATCCCAAAAGAATACAGCGTGCCACAGAAGTAAACAACGTAATCAAATATGAAACTCACCACCACGTTTATTTGCTTTCTTGCCAAGAGTCAGATGAGAAGATCGATAGAGCTGCGTGTGTCGTGAGTGGCATTGATCTTCTCATCTAACTCTCAAAAGAAAGTGTGTTTTCCGGTTTGCAGCCTGTGTTTGTTCAGCTATACGTTTCAAGTTATATTCAGAAAACCATTTTCTTTCATTAAAAACGCCTTTGAGCCATATTACAACTTGGTAAGATAGTAATAGGTTTCCCCCTGAGGACTGCAGTCATTGACTAAGTGTGTGTGTGTGTGTGTGTGAATTATTCAAATTCATGCGGTCCTGTGCAGATTGGAGTGTGATATCGGATGAGGGGGCGCGGCGGAATCAAAACAACTGTCTGCATTTGAATGCACGTCGGTATCTGTTTGCATGTTTGTATGTTTTCAAGGGCAGTGAATTATCAGGATAAAAGATAAAATTGCGTAAGTATCAGCGTGGGTGTTCAAGCCAAATCTCAACCAAAAAGTATTTCCGTTACACCAAAGGAGCGAATTATAAATGGCATCTATGGCAAATCTATTACTGTATTTCACTTATGAACATTTTAAGCATAACTCTAATAATTCTCACATAGGCCCAGTAAAATAATCCCACCACAATCTTTGCTTCACACTCATCTGTTCTGGTTTTCTTTACCAACAAAAATCCAACATGTCGAATTAGCCGCTCAGACCCTGTGTCATTTAAGACACGCCAGCTCCTCTGTCCTGTCTCTTTTCTGTTTTCCTTTTCTTTTCCTCTTCTTTGTCTCGTTTAACAATGATTCTTTTCTGCTTGGACAATGATTTTTTTGGGGTGTGTGTGTGTGTGTTTGTGTGTGTGAAGGGTCGGTCTTTGTCCAGACCCCTTCTCGCACTGTTACCCCAACGCTTCTTCATCTCCTACATCTTCTATCCACCTTCCACACTTCAGGCATCTGAATACACACGGAAAACTCCGTCCCCGGGTAGTTTTTCTCACATGCTTGTGTTCTTAAAATAAGTAGTATGAGACACTTTACTGTAAAACAGTGTGAATTAAATGGAAGTGCGTGTGTGTGTGAATTCCAGCGTGTGTTGTCAGCCACATAGTAATGTATGCATGGTTAATCTTTTCCCATATATTCAACCGGTGTATGTCAGTTCGGGGCAGCTCTACAAAAGCCTTTTGTGTGTTTCCAGTAACCCCAAGCTATTGCTGCTCATCTTACTTAATTGGCCATGCTCTGTTTGTGTTGTTGAGGGGAGTGTGTGTGTGCGTGTGTGTGTGTGTGTGTGGGTGCTGGAGAGACAGAGAGGGAGCGTTTGGGCAGAGGGATGACCATCGGATCAGTCATTCTGCAGAATGCTGGTTGGGGCTGCAGAACTATTTGGATGACTTTGAAATCCTTGAACTTGGTGATGTGCTCATTGCTTGGTTATCTTCTAAGCCAGTGGCCTTAACGTGCAAACCATTGCTGCTTTTGGGGGTATTAAACATTCAGTTCCAACAACTCACAGATGAGACTGGATTTCCATAGCCACGCCTAAAAAAACACATCATGGGCTGACCTTCCATCTCCTTTCCTCCAGGAAGGATCGCTACCAGGAGGACATCCTGAACTGTGTGTCGTCACCTCTGGAATGCAACGGAAAGGCAGGAAAAGTTTCCCATTGTGTACAATACTAAACTACCAGGGTTATATGCACAAGCAGGTCCTCTTTGTTTCCAGAGATGTGAACTTGTATCCCCAACTAGAAATGTTTATTTCTTTTCATGTGATAAAAGTTTGATCAATTGTGCGTGTGTGTGTGTGTGTGTGTACGGGGGGGCGGGGGGGGTGTCATCAATCATGGCTCCGTGCACCAGCCTGTGTGCGTCCTGCTAGGTGGTCCTCTTCAGATATTTTACAGTTGTTCATTGTCTGTGGCTATTCTTGCTTATCAGTCTGACTTCCTGCTTTTGAGCTGCCAGGGGAACCGAAAACCGCATCAGTGAGTGATCCGCTTCCTGGCTGCGTGATGCCACCAAGTGACAGTTACTTCTCTTCATCAAACCCACAGGAAACTAATGTGGGTGCCGGTTTTTGACAAGAATGTGTGAAATCAAAAAGGCAATATTTCTGTTTCCGCAGCATCTATTTTGTTTCCCTTTTTTTTTAAACCATCTTGCCATCTTGTAACAATGATTGAGTGCTTCTCTAAATTGGCAGAGTGCTTTTTAATGTGCAGTACTGTGGCCAGAAAAACATAAAAGAAGCAGCTAAATGTGAACCGAACTGCACTTGAATGTCTCAACACAATGATTTTCCTAATCTTCGGATAATCAAGTGAGCAGCATTTGCACAGATACACACATTTCTATAAGCCTTTCTTAAGTGTCTCTCTTTTTTATTGCATCGTGCATTTGCTTCTGCGCCCTCTGATGAACCGCCGGCCTCAGCGAGACGTCCCGAATAAACACCGAACCGGCAGAAGAAGACACCTCCTTTTGTTTTATCTTGGCGTTGGCCGGCTTTTGGTACGAGAGGAATGCACGCGGGAGATCTGCTTTAAGCTTGGAGGAAATTCCCTTTGTCCCCCTCCCACCCCCCCCCCCCCCCCCTTGCCAACCGCTCTGAGGCCCGGCGTGAGATTCACCGTGAGCACTCACTTTGACGAAGGCATGACACGACACGTACGCTCGCACGCTGGCACCGAAACCCCCGGTGTAGAAAAAAAAAGCACACTGGCGAAAGCGTCGCTTTGCTCTCAGGCAGACGCTACATCTGTAGGAGGCCCCCCCCCCCCCCCCCCCCCCCCCCTCCCTGCTGGGCCTCCTTCGGCGAAGCCCAGGAGGCAACACCTGGGAAGCTCCAACGTCGACCAAGTGTGACAGGCACAAGCCGCCTGATGGCACACGCCGTCCGCCTGCTCGTGTCACCGGTTTGATTAATTGGCGCTGTGGTTTTGTCGGCTGTCTCGTCTTGTTCTGGGTAAACAGGATGCGTCTGCGAGCGTCACGTTAGCACAGAAACACAGGAAACACAACCGGCTGGTATGCGTGAGCCGAGAAACCGCACGGCGACGTGGCACGGAGCGTAGGTTAATAAACTTGCATGCGAGGGGCGAATGGCGACCCGTTTTAAGGATGTTTTGGTCACTTTTTTAGGTTTTCTAAAGTGTTGTTTATGGGATGAGATGAGAAATGATGACTTTACGTGTGAGCATGCGCAGGCTCCTTGCAGCTGGTTGTTGACAGGGTTTTTTTTCCTTACATTTTTAAACCTTTGACTTTTGATTCAAATAATGTATTGACATGATTTCGTTGGAACGTCCTTTTCATGGCATTTTTCAAAATATTTTTTTTTGGGCCTAATATAATTTAAAACATTCTTAGACCTAATATCTTTGGACTTATGTTGTACTGAGTCATTCAGGAACTGTATATGCACAGGATCCTCTCTCTCTCTCTCCCCCCTTTGTGGGGTCAGTGAACTTTGCAAGATGTACCTGTTGTTTCCATATAAGGACTGAGAGTGAGACCGAGGAAGACGGGTGAGGCAGACAATGAGAGGCAGGGGGAGAGAAAGCAGATTGAACTGGAGATATGAGGCAAAGCACAGCAATGAAAGGGAGAGTCTGAGAAAATGAGCAGGAATGTTGTTTGTGAGACACGTGTTTTGGAGACAGTCTTAACAAATGTGTTTTGGATGAATGGACAAAGAAACCACAGCCCGAGGGAGTAGGAATACTTGCCCTTGTGTCTGGTCCATCTGTGCCCATTAATTGCATATAATACATAACACATACATAACAAACACATTTGACATGAAGTTGATGATCAAGGTGAGGTGAGGACTTTTTAAGACATGCAGCCAAAACAACTACTATCATCCATCAGGTGGATTCTCAAGAACTCTCTCACAGGATTCGTGTCAATTGAATTTCAGGGAAATATAATGTATCACACTAGATGAGGATAGCAAATAAAAAAACTGCATTAGAATAAAGTAATAAAGTGATGTAGTGAGTCATCAGCATCACTATGCACACACTATCTCCAGTGACCTCTCCAAAGGGCGGGCCAGACTTTGCAGTCAGAAGCAGATAAAAGTCCCTCGGTGATTAAACTTAATCAGGGTTGCTAAGCAACGCCAAGCAGAAGTCAGGATCTTTTTTTCCGGTTTCTTGCCGCCAGCAACCAAGGCCGCTGCAGCATTTCTGTGGTTGAAATGAACCTCACTTCCTGGAATTTGTTTGTTAACTTCCTGTCAGCCGAATAACAAGCATCAATCCACTGAGTGAGCTATATCTGGGGTTGAAGGTCACGTAAAGAAATACACAGCGTTATATTTAGGAGTATCTGACTCAGGTTCATGCTGTCCTTGTGGAAAAGACAAAAGCTAAATACGACGTGGCACCAGTCATCACTATTACCTCGCAGGCGCCGACATCAAAACTCACCAGGCATCACAAATGGTTGTCTTTAAAACCACATCTCTTTTCCTCACGCTTCAACCCATCGTTACACACACACACGGAGCCTCTCCCCCACATATTACCCCGTCCCAGTAATGTGATCCCCGTCTCTGGGTGGTGTCTGTCCAACCAATGTTCCCGTTATACAGAGCTTGGGGCCCTGAGAACGAAACCACTCCCCGGGGGAAACTCTGGAATAGATCGTGTGATGGTTGTTAGGAAGAGAGCTAAATCAGCACTCTGCACCGACCTCGTGCCCCCCCCCCAGCCTCCCCGCCGCCCCTCTGCGCCACCGCCTTTCTTTTCTTATCAGCCCATCACTTTTCTTCTCCGTCTTTTCTAATAGTCTGCCCCTTATCAAGACGAACCCTCTGGGAACGTGAAAGAAGAGACTGGTTGTGTTGGGGGGGCTGGTTTAAGCAGACACGCGGAACCAAGCAACAAAGCTCTGAAACAAAGACAATACAATCGCTGACTGACTTCTTACATTTACACAAGTAAAACCATCGATGCTTATGTTTCTCTCTGAATTTTATAGTCCTGATCTTTTCCAAAAAGGAGATTACAGTTACATGTCAATGTCACAATCTGTGCTTCCTGTGTGTGCATTTAATATCATATTTTACATTAAAGCACATTCTTGGACATCAAACTATTTAAACATGTACATAAACATATGGATGTTGTCCATCGTAGAGCATTCGTTTCCTATAGTGTGCAGAGGGAGATGGATGGACCTGTCTCCACCAGGTCCATCCATCCGTGATGTAAAGTTGGCATTTATAGGTTGTCATGGATACCACGAACCAAAATGTGTTTACGTATTCCTTTTTTTTTTTACCAGAAACTATTATAAAGAACTTAGTTCAGATGAATAACAGTTGATTATTTATCACGATTACCCACTGCTGTTTGGCCAAATACATTTACAACGTGCGGTGCTTCTTAAAGGCAGAGCTTTAGAGTTTGGGATTAAAGGAGCGGGCTAAAAGTACGAAGCATTAGTGTGGCTAAATAGTAAAATACACTGACGGGTCCGATTTGTTCCAACGTTACACGCGCATGGACTTCCGGGTGCATGAACACGCCAGACACCTGCAGGGTATAAATCAGGGCACAGCGCTGCCCCTCCCTATCAGCTGGGGGCGAGAAAGAAAGAGGGAGGCGGTCCTTCTTCTTAGGCCCTCTGATGTCTGGGGGGGGGGGGGGGGGGGTTCTGGTTTCACCAAAACGCTGCTGGGTATACGTTGACAATGGGAGCTTTGGGTGATGCTGCAGCGGGCCTTAACAGTGAACTGTGTGTGTGTGTGTGTGTGTGTGATCATGCATGTCTAAGCATAAATAGACAGTAAAGCGCTTTCAGTGTTGTCTGGCAACGGGAGGCTCGGCGATAAGATCTATTTTGGAGCCACGCGGTTAAAGGCAGCTCCTTTCTGTTTACAGTTGCTGCCCTCTTTTCAACCTGCAAAGCTGCAACCTGATGAGATGCACTGAGCTGATTTGAGGCAAAAAAAGTGGAAAAACAAACGGTAATCCTGCAGTATTGAACTCACATACATGTACTTGCGTGCATAAAACCTAAACAACTCTCATTAGTGAGAGTGGTTGTGTGTCCTCGCCATGTTTCCAACATGTCTGGACGTATCTAAGAGAAGAATCTGAGATATGCATTGGGGTGGACGGACAAGGCTTGTTTTTGGTCGTACGTGCAACCGCTATCAACACAAAGTCCACGAGGCCCAAGCCCGTCCACCACCACCTCCACCACCACCACCCTCTCACCAGCTTGCAGCACCACCCTCAGCGTGGGAAATCCCCACTGGAATGTCTTTAAGAGCCACAGCAAGCGCAAATAAACGAGCGTCCTCCTCTACAGGTACGTGCAGATAATGTGCGTATGTGCACGCATGCACTGAGTGTGTCTCTGGGGCGCAAACAAAAGTGTGCGCGTGTGTTCGTGGGCGTCTGTGTGTTGGAGCCATTCCTCATCAGCGAGCAGTGAGTACACACAGCGAGAGGCGGTAATCAGTACCAATTATCCTCAAACACGTAGAGAGTCAAGAGGAGCATTCCTCCTCAGCACGACAAGCCCTCGAGTCAGGCTTGATTAGTCTAAGTGTCCGTCGAAATTTGAAGAGACTTGAAATGCAAAGAGAGTGTGTAAAGTTTTAAAAGGCGGCAAACAGGATGTGCTGTTTGCTTTCTCAAAAAAATAAAAATGAAATCATTTTGCATTTCGCAATGGATCACAAACATGTCTATGCCACTAAATGTGGTTCATTCAGATTGTGGTTTAGAGAAACCTTCGCCCGGCTTTATTGGGGACTCGGCATTGAGTCTAATACACAAGGCCCGTATCTTTTTACTAAATGCAAAACATTGCCTGTTTTCCCACCGTGGATCCTCACACATACCGACACACAAATACTCCTTTTTCAACAGCAGTTAAAAGCAAACAGTGAGCCTTTGGCAGCCTCTCAGTGGGTTGGCTGTTTAATTGACCTGCAGTCTGACACCCTGTTAATGGGGATTTTAGGAGAAAAGGGGAGACTGATCACTGGACAACAGTCCGAATGAATGGGCCGGATAGAAAGAGAGAGAGAGAAGGACGGAGAAAGAGCGAGAGAGAGAGAGAGAGTCGCTACTACTAGCATCACACGAGTTGAAGAAGCACCAGACAGAATACAAAGGGACCTGTCTTGTGTGTAGAGTTTGAATTGCTCTGAGTTAGAAAAGCGCTTATGGCACTCGCACTGCTCGGAGGCTTTTAATGTGATGCGGCTGCATGAATAGTTAACCACAAAGATTTGCCACGCAGGGGTGCACAACGGCATGAGGCGATGTGAATCTACCCTGAGACTTCATCTACATTAAGTTGTGTGTTTCTTCCAACAGCCTTTTCACATGATAATTAATTGCACATACGCCATGTTTTTTTTCTTCGTCATTCTCCTCTTTTCAACTTTGCACCACAACCGATGTCTGATATGAGGTGAGGTGAGACGGCTGAGTTTGAGTTTTGCAGTATTTCCCTGATCGGCTTAAATACAGGTGAATGACAACGCTTTAACTGCATGCTGGCCTCACTCGAGGGTTAAATGAACTTAACTTCTAGACGGTCAGAGCTGAATAAAGACGGAGTCTGCACACGGCAACGATGGGGGGTCGGGCGGGGTCAAACAAACAAAGGACTTTTATCCAGGGGGCAGCTAATCGCATCCTTTGGAGAACAAAAAGTAAACTTCGCTGTTATGTCACGTCAGTCATTTAGTCATCGTCTGAGCCGTTAGCTTAACTTAAACCTAACTGTGAAGACAGTTTATTTTGAAAGGACACCACGCATTTAAGTGTAAGACAGACCGAGGGCCTGTATCTCAGCATCATAAGGTCCCAACTCAAATCTCCAGGTACGACAACTTCAACAGGCCTATCTTGGTTCTGCCATGGGAACAACATGGCCTACATACCCGGGGTGCGATGTTGTGGGTCATCTTCTCACCCTGATGGTCAACAAGTTAAAGGTCAACGTGAGAGGTCAACGGTGGCCTGACCTTTGTAACGCCAGACTGAGTCCAAAGTCTGCTTTCGCTCTCTCACTCTTACACGTGTCCCTCCAACTGAACCGCCAGTTTGGTTTGTACGAGTTGCAGACCCACACACACACACACACACACACACACACACACACTCTCTCAAACACTCTCTATCGAGGTGTTGCCACAGCCAACCAGCTCAGACGCATCATGGTTTCACCAGAAACCGACTGCACCCACATCGGGCCTTCCCAAGATGATACAGTGTGGCCTGGCAGCGAAGGCAAAGTGGACAAGTGTGTTCATGAGAAGTACGACGTCGGTGAGGTTTACAAAGAGGGTGTAGTTCACCCTCCGCCCCTTTCCCCCCATCAGTGTCTGAGTGCATGACGGAGGGTTTTTCATTTGTTTTAATGACTGGAATGAGTCCAGCAGAAAAACTGAGCTGGCCTCTGTGTAATCCTCGGCGTCACCCTGGTGTTACACACGGGAGCCTTTAACACTCCTCATTTCCTGCCTGCACAGGGAAACAGCAGCTGCATCCGGAGGAAGACGATGAAGGAAGCGGAGAGGGAAATCTTGAGAAAACCTGACGGTGCACAGAGGACACCGAGCAGAAAGCCGTTCTGAAACCACTGAAAATATCTCTCACGTTAGTCCGGGAAAAAATCATCAGGCCCTTTATTTAAGGAGCACTATCAATATAACATTATACAATAGTGAAAATCAGAGACAAAAGTACTTGACTGAGCAGTAAATTGCTGTTATTACACAACAGGAAAGCAGTAAAACAGTTATAACATTGTACCCCTTTGAATTGTTGTGGAAAAAAGAGATATTAAGAGGTTTAATAACCAAGTTCAGTTGCTTACGTTATCAAAAAAGTAACAATACGTTAAATATCATTTCTTTCCAGTATTTCTAAATATTGTAAAGAATAACCCTGATCCTGGTGCCTTACAACAAACTATTCCATTGCGCGATACTGTCAAATTATACTTTTCGGAAATGATTCCGGGCAACTATCTTTAGTATAATAATTATCTTCCAGACCCGCGCTGTCTAATCAAAGGGAGGACGCAGAGTCACTGGTGTTTAAACCAAGCCATCATTTGCTACGCACGTAATCAGAGACTAAAATATTCTGTTTATAACAAGACTACTAATTTACCACAGAGTGACGCCAGCCACGCGACTCCTCCGTCCCGCTGTGTGGTCAGGCTGACACACACCAGCCCACTCCGGGCGGAGGATGCCGTAGATAGACTTTGTTGCATTTAGCCCGTTGTTGTTCTTGATTGTGTGTGTGTGTGTGTGCGTGAGTGAGTGCGTTTGGCAGCCAGGAGCACTGTGGAAAGGTCTGGAGGGTGAGAGGTTTTTCCAGCCAGACCCGGAGGCAGCCAATGTCCCACATAGGTCCAGCTTCCTGAGGCGTAACACAACAGTGTGACTCACTGACTAACCTTCTGTGTGCATTCAAGCTGCTGTCCAACCTATTGTCTCGTGTGTTATAGACAGGGAATAATCGTTGGAGACTGATCTTATCATACAGCTAATGGTAACATTTTACAGTGGCGAGGTATGTTGTTACATTGGGCTAATTAACATTCAGTCAGGCTCATGAAATATGCTATGATTACAAAGCGTCCCCAACAAATTGATGATGCTGATGCGAATGCATATATGGGACAGGCGTGTGGGAGGAGTTATCTTATTTTTACCAAACAGGTACGTTTGTTAGTATTCATTTGGGGTCATGTTTCTGTCCACCTGATGAAAGTGTCTCTATCTTTTCACCGCCGACTCCAGAGGGACAAAGTTGTCCACTGCATTGTCCAGCCGTTGGCTCTGGGCATGTACACGTCTGAAAACAGCTGCGTTGCAGATCCGAGCGGGGACGGGGAACCAAAATAGTAAACCTAAGGCCTGTAATACCAAAATAAAGAAGATTATGCAGAGCGGCTTCTAAATGCAAACATATTCCGTTACATTACAGAATAATTTGATCCTTTGTTATCATATACATATTTATTATTGCAGCTTTAACCAGACGTTACGGTGAGTTACGGTAGCAATCCCCAAATACGGAAAAATCTCGAGGAACTGATTTTCCCAGAGAACATTAGAATAATCAAGTGTGGCTTTCTAATGCATATTTTGTCCCTCGGACAAACTACACATAAGATGTGACATGAATCATTCTGGTCCATCCTGGTTGTCTTCCTTCCTGCCTTTTCCCCGTGTCCTCGGCCATGTTTTGCTTCCTAGGCGGTTTACCCGGCCCGTCTCCTTTCTCGCACACATATACATAATGCATATTGCACAGTCAGCCCTTCTGTTCACACAGTCAGCTTCCAGTGGATTTTCTTTTTCTTTGTCAACACAGCGAGAGAGATGCCTTGAGTTTAGGCAACGATGGCCCGATAAGATTAAAACAGAGCATGATTGTGTTGTTGCATCATCTAGAGCGGCCATCAGAACAATTAGGAAGGAAGTGTGAAATGCAAATGAGCAATCAGAGATAAAAAATAAAAAAAAGATTTCATATTGTGTGTATAACAATGGTTTAACAGCAAACTGTGTTGAAGATCCAGCCTTATTTCATCTTTAGTTAAACAAAGAAAAACGATTGGTATTTACATCCCTGTGTTTGCTCATTTAAACCTTCACTTAAGGTATCTGAAATCAATGGTGACACAAGCCAGGTCAACGCCACGATCGATTCTCTGATAGAAACTAGTTTTAGCGGTTTAATTCAGCTGGACGTGTCCTGCAGAGAGGAGGGGGTAATGGGGGGGGGGGGGGGGGGGGTATTCTTGTAAGGAGCTGATCCAGAACCCCCTTTTGACCCTCTTACTTATAATGAAGGCAGCACTCCTGTTTTCATATCAACACGGCGTTGAGGATGAAGACAAGCGAGTCTTTGTGTGACCGACTCCTTTGTGTCCGCCGTGGAGTCACGAGATCACGAGACGGGGCAGCGAGAGGAACCGCAGGGACTTCATCCCACTCCCACTGGACAAAGCGTCTTCACGCGGCGTTGTTGTCTTTGTAATTAGTTTGCCTTCAAGCACAGAACGCTTCTTCTGGGAAGTTGGTCCCACGTGGAATTGCCTGTGTCTTTTTGTAAAAGAAAGTTCAGAGGAGGCAGACAGAACTAGACGCAGGTCCAATAGAGTGGCCCCCCCCCACACCCTCCTCCGGCCCGTCATGATCTCCACACAGCTGTTACCCTTCACGACTGGTTTCGTGCCACTAGCTCCACGCATTTAGCACAGCCACAAAAATCTCACCGGTTATTCCGGAGCAATTTAGCGTTAGTTTCTGTTTTGAGCAGCGTTGCCGGGGACGAGGATCTGGAATAGAAGCCTCGTGATCAGATCTCTTTGACAGTTCATCTCGCTCTGGCTGTCACAGTGAAAAGCACCGGTAAAACTCGCCACTTTATCGCAGCGGTGCAATATTTTGACACATTGACTAGAATGACCAATAGCACAATACAGACACACTAAACTACAGTAGCCCTGCATTCAAATGTTACTTAGATAAAGGTTTTATCAGTAAAACAGTAGCATTTAATGCATCAGCTCAGTTCAAACTACTTTACATACGAGCACCAGCGTGGACCTTTTGGAACGCGTTCACAAGCCAAATGGTTTGGAGGCCCACATTTGAACAATGTGTTGCATTTTATCGTCTTTTTATACATGTATAAAGCCTTCCAATCTCCGATCGCTCCCCTCAGGTAAACAAGAGCTCTGGCAGCACCGTTGTTTGCAGTGTTCACGTTCTGAGCAGAATCCGCCGGCTCAGCCTTTGCCTTTTGGGAGGCAAAAGAATCCTGGTCAAGGGTACCGAAGGAGAGTTTCCTGCTTCAGTCAAACACGCATTTGGTTTCTTTGATGAATAATTGTTTGCAGAAACATAAGCAGGCAGTCTAGGGAAGATTAGGGTAATTAAAAAACCGTTTGAGTTAGTTATTCACAAGAGTCTTGCACGGAGACTCACACGGAGGAGAAATCAGTCACAGCTGTGAAGCAATCGCATCACGGATCAGCTCGGTTACGGTCGGATACGGGACCCAAACCGGGGAGGTGTTCTTTTTCATTCAAACACGCTTACATTGTTCAAATAACTGAGAAACTACGACCCTCCCCGTCCTTGACCTTCTGCTTGACCTTTGTGTCGATGTTTGTGCACAATGACATGACTTGCAAAGAGCAAAGAGAGACACACACACACACACAAGCACAGTACACACAAATAATGGTTTCCGCTCCATGGCCCGGTTTGATTAATGGGCTGCTGGTGCACCGCATCTCGCTTGCCACACCAGCAGTTTGCTCGGTTGCTACCCGACAACACGCGGACCGGCGGAGAGCTTCATGTGCCTTTTTTTTTCTTCTCGCTTCTGCTATTAAAACAAGGATCACGTGTTTCGTGTGAGTTTATTAGTTGTGCGTCATTAATTGCATTCTCAGGGGGATTCAACGTGAACTTTGGAACTCTATGAACACCTGAACAACAGTGTAGTCGGAGCAGATGTGGCACGTTCATGATTATTCATTCAGACTCCATGTCCTCTTACACAAGGTGTGGATTGTGTCCACTCCAGTCTTATGTTTCCTCATGTCGCACAATCTAGCAGACCGTTAAAAGTCACCTCGGACATCTTTAGTCTGTTAAAAGATGATGCCGGTCCGGCTCTATTTTACACAATTAAATGCTTCTCTTCTGTGCAGGAAATGCCCACTAATATAATAATGCTAGATATAAAAAGACGATTTTCCTACAACGAGTTTGATTGTTCTGAGGTATGAAGCCAACAAAGGCATCAGCCAATCAACTTCAGTTTCTGTGCAAAACAATTGCACAAAGAAAAGGACCCGATAACAGTATGGAGGTCTTTAAGGGGGCCGATAGTTCTATCAGCAGTCGGTGGAGGCAAAAACAGAATCACCCAAAAAATGAATTGTGTAGCAAAATGACTGCTAGATGTGTACAACTGTTGGCTAACATAACAGCTTCATGGAGTCACGACATGTAATAGTGTAATTAGTTCTGGACTGCCACCATGTGGCTAAAAATGAAGCATTTAAAGTGAAATCAATAAAACAGGCTGGAAAGGATTCTAGAGTTCTCAAAGTCAACCGTGAATCGTTTGGTTTTAATCTATAAAAAGACCCTTATAAATAAGTAGATATCAGAATGCGCTCGAGCCTCTGGGACTCGCCGGGGACTGAGAGGCCGTCCGTGTGCTGTCAGACTGAGTATAATCCTGCACCGCTGGGAGAGTACTGATGAGAAGTGCTCAGATGGAGATGAGGACTTGTGTGTGCGCGCGCGTGTGTGTGTGTGTGTGTTGAGAGCATTGACAAGCACTGAGCCCTGACCCTGATGGACACGCAGTCCTATAATATATTTATGGTTTGGTGTCACACAATATTGCCGGGCTATATCTAAAATGCACACCGGGCTCATAATGCACAGCTTTCAGTGATGACATAGAGTGCAAGTCAGAGGTTTTCAACAAGCTGATACACATCGCAGCCCTCTGCTAGCAACACAAACACAGGAGTGGTCTCGGGTGGAGTTTCACTGTAACGGCGGTTAAAAATGCGAGGTTACATCATCACCCGGGCATGTTAGGTATTGTGCCTCTTCTATGCTATCAGTCCGTGTTCATCGCGGCATTGGAATCACATCCTCTCTAAAAGGAGTTTCCATCACAGTTTAAGAAGTAACACAATGGTGTAAAGGGCATTTAAAGGTGAACACCACCCTTTTTCAAAGATGACTATCATGGTTAACCTTTTTTTTTATTAACTATTATTCATCAGCTATTTTCCTGATGACAATCTTCTGCAAGCATTCACGTGCTATTTTTTTCTTTTCTAATGGGAGAACAATAAAATGGGTGTAATATTATTGTCTACGGTGCTTTTGGGTAAGAATGTTTCAATAAGACTCTCTGGGGACAGATGCCAACATTATGAGACGTGCAGTAACTGGCCGACTGCTGCTCTCTAGCGGTTGTTACGTCACATTACAGCGTCACAAAAGCTCTCAAAATACTTTGGAAAAACCTGAATTTTATGTTTTATGAGTTGCTGCTTTCAATGATCAGGAACATACTGCGATGTTAGACGACATGTAAACCTACATATGCCTTTTCAAAATAATATAAGCATTGTGCATAAGCAGTTGCAAGTTTGATGTCTGATCGTTCGTTCTGGTGTACACACAGAAGTATGGTTTTGTATCATAATGACCACAACGTTTTGGCTGCAGCTCCTAGCCCCAGAACCTATGAGAAGGTGTGCAATAAGGGCACCCTGTGTCATTTCTGTACAGATGTATTACATGTAATCTATTGTATAACAAAAAGTGAAAGATTTTTTTTCTCAATATGAGCATAGCAACAAAACAATTATTAGATCTGCTATTAGATCTACAATTATTGGATTATTATTATTATAAAAAGTCAAAAGCCACCACCAGGTGTCCTGATCATGCTGACCAGACAATTAGCTGACTACTTTGCACATGCACAGACAGTTTTCATGCACAAAACCATTTTATGACACTTAAAATCAATTTTAAAATACTTTAATATGTTCAGGAGTTCGAAAATTAAAAAACGGGTCCATTTATGTCACATGTTCTCAACTGGTTGTTGTGTAAACATTTGCTTTAAGTTTCTGTGTGCTGTCAAACAAAGTCAAAACATGACCTTAAGTGAGACAACAAACTAAGTGGTATTTACTATGTATTTGTTGTTTTCGATTTTATGCAGCTAATCTGAGAGATTAGATTAGATTTTTTCCTCAGAGGCAAATGAACATGACACACTGACTAAACAATACAAGAGGACATTTTTACTGCGTCAACAAAATGACACGATTGGGTAAGACTGACCTGTGAATATTAAACTGCATCCATCCTTTTAACAAATGTAACGTATGTAATAATGTTTATATCACAAACACCATGTAGACCTAAAAGACCACCAACAATACAACAACTATGTTACAATCCTAATCCTAATCAACCATATTTACAACGTTGATGTCAAATGTGTCACCTGACAGCTGAACAAGTCCGATAACGTCCATCCGGCGTGTTCCTCCGTCACGTGGTTCCTAATCAGCCCGCCCGCGGCACGGGATTGGCTCTCCCGTGTTCTCCCTCCTCCAATCACGAAGCCTCCCCGGCTCCGCCCGCCACATCACTGGCATGGCGGAGCAGCCGAGCAGGAATTCCGGGTATATCGCCGCCGGTGACAGCCTCCCCCCCTCACTCCTCCTCCCTCCCCCTCCTCCCCGATGGGGTAACACCGACCATGACCCGCGTCTGGCGTTACAGATCCGTTGCTAAGCGACGAGCGGCTATCAACTAAACCGGCCGCGAGGCCTCTCGTTCGCCTGAGACTTCGCAGGAGGAAGCGGAGGAAGCCCCGATGCTCCGAGTTGGACCGGTGCCCACTTTCTCCACTCGGAACTACTCATCATCTTGACTCTGCGAGGAGTTTTATAGTAATTTACGACGAAGAAAAAAAACGGTGATGGATTGGTTCGGGTTGCTGGCTCTGGACGAGCTGTCCCACGGACTGGCAAACTTGTCCATGTTTCCGTACTTTGACGTGGCGCACTACGTCGTGTCCATCATGGCCCTGAGGGAGCAGCCAGGTGAGAATGACGAAAAGTCTCGTGCGCCGCGTTCACTGGTTTCCGTTATTTTGAAGTTCTGTTTTGGCCCAGTTTGCTGCTGGCGGAACGCCGAAACGCCGGTGAAATCCACCTCAGGGTGTCCTGGTGTTTCCCGATCAAAAGCAGAGCGACTCTTGACCTTTTTGGGTGACAAAAACTTAAAAACAACAACATCTAATCGGGTTTATTGGCGCGTGGAGTCTCGAGCCCTCCTTGCTTCTGTTGTGACCTGTCGTGACCTTTCTCAACAAAGACAAATACGACATTTAATATATTTAACTTTTAGTCTTTTCTTGTTTGAAGCTACATCAAACTGCTTATTTATTTGTTTATTGGCCGTTGGCCTGATAAATTTACTACAACAAAAGTCAGATTAATCCCTCTTTTCAAAGGTCACTAAAAGCAGAATATTTGATAATTAAAGCAAGATGTGGCAGATATTGGGACGCAACGAGTGAATAAATAAGCAATAAACGAGTTTAGCTTTTGAAGCGTGCAACGGTTGATTGTGTCAGTTGAGACCGACGTGTTATGTCACGAGATAATGTCCACAGAGACAGGTGGACTGTAACTGGCCAGCGTGTCGACTTTCCACACGCACAAAACCCAGCAGAACACACACACACACACACACGCATGCTATTGTAGTCCCCCTGGTGTGATACCACAGTCTATTTTGGAAGTTGCATCTGGGCTCCCGTGACCTTCCGACCCTGAGTCCTCTGCTACTGTCTCTCCATAAAGGACAATAAGTTCAACGCTCGGCGAGCAGGTTGGAGTTCTTATTTTTCCCAAAAAGGAAAGGAATGCCACTAAACTGCCCCCCCCCCCACACTTGTTTTTACGTGTTTATCAGACCATCGCTATATGTGTATGCGGAGTTATTTTCAGCAGACGAGTGGATTGTAAAGGACGCAGGAGGACAGTGGATCAGTGATTCCCTCTTGCAGGCCTAAAATAACCGGAGGATAAGCCACTTTGTTTCTTCTGGTCATCCAGTTTCAAGTGTGAGGAGGAATGTCTGCGGGGGAATGTCTTATTTCAGTGTGTGCGGTCGGACACATGCCGTCCCGGTCTTCCGTCTTTCTCAGTTGCAGAATTTCTCCTTTCGTCCTTTTTCTGTGCTGATTTATAAAAGATAGATTTGTAAGCATGTTGAATAAACTAATGTACGCTAAATATTCTCATGAACAAACTGGTGTTTCTCGGCCCGTGTTTGGCAAATTTGACTTGCAAACGTGTTTCCTTCGACGCAAACCAGGAAACCAGGATCTTGATCTGCTGATGGTTTGTCTGGAGCCCGGCAGCTCTGAGCAGTCCAAGCTGTGATATATCTCAGGGGGGGGGATTTAAATCTCATATAGGCGGAGAGAGGGACTATTTCCTGTCTGACGTTTGTTTGTTTTTTCCCTCTAAACCTCTTCTTCTTGTAGTGGCAGCTAGAAACGTTCATTACATCAGGGTTCATGTGCAAAACACCCACTGCCGTTGGGTTGTTATTGCAAAAATAAAAATACGAATAATAAAAATGAAAGATGCACACAAAGAAACACTGTAACATCTGTTAACACTGACACTTCCCTGTGCTTTTTATGCTGCAGTTGCACCGGGGGCGGAGGCCATATTGCACTCACTCACCACTTTTTGAGTTTGTAACTCTTTGGGGCAGTTCAGGGGGCGATGGAGGATGAAGGGACTGACGTGAGGTCAGTGAACTGTAAAAGGCCCGTGTTCTAAAAACACACTGTTTTGTCCATGTTTGCATGATCTGAATACGCAAACTTAATACTGAGATTTGCGAATTTCCCCAGCTGTGGAACTATTAAAGTAAATTAAATAAAGATTATTCTTATTTTTATTTGTTCACTGTGAAGGACATTTTCATATAATCATCTCAGAATGAAGGAATAGTGAGAACAAATGAACCTCTTGTGATCCGCTTCTGATGCATTGAAAAAGAAGCGCTCCTCATTTCTCCTTTTTAATTTTTCTTCTGTATCAAATTAATCTGCATACATTGCTATGCTATTTGCTCAGATTCAAATGAAAGAAATGGGGATGTTGTAACAGCTGACTTACTCCATGCCAACAACTTGCTGAAATCACTCAAAGCCAAAAGATTATTTGAACAAAGCATGATTTTTTCACCCAAATCATATAATAATAACAGTTTCAAAATGATTTTATATTCGCAAATAGAAAGCGATAAAATCATCTCGTATCTCAAAAAGGAACTATCAGATAAAAGTGCCCTAAAAGATTGACGCAGATTTTTCAAAGTTCCTGTGTGACTGAATATAAATTAGTTACTGCTTACACACGGCTGCAACAGCATTAAGAAAATAATAATGTCATTCATGATGGTGGGTCACTCATACGTGGCCTCGTACTTCACAAAGATGATTTTTAATGGCGGCCTTTTACATCAAATTAAGTATCTTTTGTTGTATTGTTACGAATAGTATTCATTATTTTTTTAGCATCAGAAACGTTGTCGAAAATGATAATATTGTTAAATATCACATATAAAAACTAATAATACTACACAACTTTTGTAAAACCTATAAATGGTTAAATTCAACTGCTTCTCCATCATCCCCATTTGTTCTTTGAGTGGGAACAAAGTTAAAAAGTCAGCAGAGGCGGCACGTGGCTACAGATCCTCCTGGTCTCACCCGTCTCTCTCCAGGTGTACAATCTGTCTGTAATCCTCAGATTACCAGCATGATCCTGTGTGGGGCCACAGGGACTGAGGGCCGGCGGTTCAGGGCCGACCGAGTGAAGTAAAACTGTAATATCACAGTGTGACTCTGGTGGGTTTTTCATAGTTTTACACCATTTCTCTGTTTCATATAGAGGATTTTGGGAATCCCAATCTTTGGCCGAGTAACACCAGACCTTCCTTCCATAGCGGAGAGAATCAGCATGCTGATACGCAGCCGTTCTCGTGCTATTTGAGTTGCTCATGCTCTTTTTGTAGTGAGCGTGTAAATGGTTTCAGTGGAAAAAGGAGTGCAGTGCGTATTTAAATAGGGCGGAAACACACAGAGCGCATTGATCCAATAAACCCCTCAGCTCTGTACTTTGGACCACGCAGTCATGTGACTGCTTAACAAACTTCCCTCTAACCAGTTAATATTAATACAGTTGCAGGGGTTGGGAGACTCACAGGGAACACACCAAATCCCTCCACTATGATGCCAACCGTATTTAATGCTTATTATGTTAAACATTTAAACAACAGTGATTGCAGAAGAGGGGGGGGGGGGGTTCCAGGGGTTTCAAAGGCCCCGTAGGAATGCTAATACCTTTTTTATTTATTGCAAATTTCCCCTGGTGATGAGAGTACTCCTTCTCTTGTGCAGGTGCCCTGGAGGTCTCCAGAGTCAGCCCCTTAGCCTGCTGGTTCAGCTCCATGCTCTTCTGCTTCGGCGGCGCCGTGCTGTCCGCCATCATGCTGGCCGAGCCAGCCGTTGCGCCTTTGTCCAACAGCACCAGTGTTCTGCTCGCGTCGATCACCTGGTAAATATCCGAGACCGAAAAATAAGAGAAAGTAGAGTGAATTTCCACTAAGGACATTGAACGTAACAGAGAGGTGGTTGTCAGGTTCCCACCTCGTAATTATGAAGCCTATGGCGACCTCTACTGGTGGCACATCGTATTACACTCCCCTTACAAAACACACAGCCCCCCCTGCTGGTGACGTCAGGTCCTTGACAGAAACTAGTAGGTGATACTGTCAGAATGTTTAATGAACACATAGTTGACACCCAGTAGGTAGCAAACGTGTGAGTGTGTGTGTGTGTGTGTTTGTGTGTGTGCATTATTTATGCACACACACATCATTTATATTTATTCAAGCCATATGTGTCTCTACAGGTACCTAGTGTTCTATTGCCCCGTGGACCTGGTGTACTGTTGTGCGGCCCTGCTGCCCCTCCGGCTGGTGCTGTCAGGCATGAAGGAGGTGACCAGGACGTGGAAGGTGCTTGGCGGGGTCACCCAGGCACACGGCAAATACAAAGACAGTCTGCTGGTTATGATTGCCATCGGGTGGGCTAAAGGTCGGGCAGCCGATGCGGCCTGCAGAAGGATTTTATATAGATTATGTATTGTATCAATCTGTGTCAAGCACATTTTCTTTCTATTTTTTTACCCCCACTAGGTGCCGGCGGTGGTCTGATAAGCAACTTTGAGCAGCTGGTCCGAGGTGTATGGAAACCAGAGACGAATGAGTTCCTAAAAATGTCTTAGTAAGTCTTCTGAAGGACCCTCGTCAACCTCCCATCTTATCCTTTATGAAAGTATATTTTTAATAAAACGATTGAGTGAATCAAACATAGTTTCATATCTTTATCAATCGTGTTCCCTTCGTTAGAATGTGATCCGCAGTGATTCAGTACATTTCTGCGTGATAGATGTGACGATCACATGTTAACTACTCATCATCGCGTGTCTGTTTTAAGCCCCACCAAGATCACCCTGATAGGAGCGGTGCTGTTTGCTCTGCAGCAGACCCACTACCTGCCCGTCAAGACGCACCACCTGATGCTGGTCTACACCGTCTTCACCGTCGTCAACAAGGTCAGCGTGGAGCCCACACCCGAAGGACCCAGTGATAATAAGCGATTCGGATGCAGTGCATTTGCTCCCCTTTGGAAAAAACAAACAAACACGTGTATTACTTGTGTCGAATGTTTTGGTGGCGCGTATCCCTCCGAATCGGTGGCGTCCTGTCGCCTCAATGACCTTTTTCTCCATGTGCCTTTTTTTGAAGCTTGAGCTGCGGTGACTCACATTAGCGCGGTGTTGCCCGTAGGGCCGGGGCTTTTGCATCATTTTCATCAGCTTGCATCACCTTCTCTCTGCTCTTCTTTGGGAAACTTGTGCTCCTGACTGAGGCGAAGATAAATCTACCTCAAATTAAGGCAGAGACGTTTCATCAGATTCAAAGTCTTGCGTCCAAATCTTCTATTTATTAGTTTGTCTTCCCAATGATATGGATGTTACGCTCCCTCCCCCTAATTAACTAGTGACAAATTCTGTACAACTGCTGAATTAATTTATTAAATTCTAACCCTAATAAGGATTTTTGAAATTCTTTCTTTCAGGCCAGGATGATGCTGACGGGCTCCTCCGCCTCACCGTTTGCCGTCGTCGAGTCGGCCATCTACAAGACCCTGTTCACTGGCCACTCCCCTTATGCCGCCCTCGCCGTGGAGGTAAAAAGAGCGTGCATCGATCACGGCGCAACAAACGGGACGACCCCCGCCGGCGCCAAAGAGGTCGGTGGGAACGGGGCGGTCGAGGGACAAAGCGGATCCCTCAAAGCCAAAGAGGAGTCAGAGAAGAAGATAAACTAGTCGCCGCCGGAGCGCCTCCCCACCTCGGCGCAGGGTTGTGAAGTCATTTCTAATTCAGATCCGTCGCGTCATTCCCTAAATGTTGCATGTTTTTTTGTCCCGTCCCAAAAATATTTCTCTTTATTTGGAATGCAATTGAAATCTGACTGCTGAAATACTAGCTGACTCCGACCCGTCCTGCACCTTATTATGGGATAATCACCACGTCCTTAAACTACTGTGATATTTATGCTGTTGGAAGTGAACATCACAAATCCTCTGGCTGATTACACACTTGTAGTACAACGTGTTGCTTAATTTTGAACATATTTAGTGAAAGTGTTAATTGTGTCTTTGTGTTTTGGGAACAGTGCTGTGCACCTGCTGATTTATTAATATCTAATATCTAATATCTATCTTTTTTCTGCTTCATGTAAATGCTATATTTCCTATTCTGAAATGCTTGAAAACATTTTGTTAAAGAGATTATATTCTATAAAACTCAGATATTTTATTCTTTTTATACTGAACACACTGCACTCTTCAATAAACATTTAAAAAATAGAAGACAATTTTCATTGTATTCTGTTTCTATGGTGAATGCTTTGAATTACGCTTGAAAGCATGAGAATTAACGGGTTTAATCAACTATACAATTGTTTTTCTGATTTCTCCCCTTTATCAAACAGATTCATATATATATATATATGCTGGTTAGCTGATAAGCGTCCAGAAGCAACCTCCACTATAGGCTGAAACATTGCATCATTGTAACATCAGCACCTGATTGATACCTCAGTCTCTTTAAAAAGCTGCTGGAGAGAGATCCCCCCCCCCCCCCCCCCCCCAGATTCTCATCGCTGTAACCTCAGACCGCAGAAACACCCCCCTGTGAATACAAATTAAGAAGAGATGGAGGTTGGGGGGGCGTTGAAGAGATTCAGATCTTCATGTCAGGAACAGGCTTGCATCTGAAAGAGCTGCAGAACTGCTCAGTGTGTGTGTGTGTGTGTGTGTGTGTGTGCGTGCATATCTGTGCATTGATCTTCGTGAATATAATAGCAAACTATGTGACCCTGAAAACTGTAAAACGCGTTAATAAGCCGCTCTTTTCCTCACGCTGCCTCCCATGATAAGAAAGACCTGCGTCACCCTCGTCGCAATTACTCATTGAACTGAGCTACTGCTTCTTGATTTGCGTCTCATCACTTGACCTAAAGAATGATTCTAGAGTTTTGCTTTGTGTGCTTCGGGTCAACAAATCTCACGAAAGGAGCAAAACAACTGTGGTAAAAAAAAATAGTTGCCCCGTAGATGTACTTTTTTCATGCATTTTGCTGTCACTTCAAGCGAATCCCTACTCCAAAAAATATGAATTACCAATTTTTAATTTCTAAATGCCCATTTTTTAATCATACGAATGAACCTCGAAAAGGATTGCGAATCAGATTTCAGACCATTCTTTTCAAGGAATGCCAGCCTTGTACTTACAAGTATTCTTTGAGTCACTTTTTTCTCACTGCTGGAATCTGCTCTGCTCTGAAACCAAGATATTTTTAGTAGTAGCCATTTCTAAAACCAAGCTAAAGTGCATCTGCAAAATTAATTTTTCTTTGAATTAACCCAGAATCTACAATTATTAGTCATCGCAGAAACTGTTTGGGGGGAAACATTCTTGACTTTTCCATCGCTCTATTTCCTTAGTCCTTAGTATGATGGCGGCCACGGCTTGAACCTCCACCTGCATCTCAAACACACACACCCTCAGTTTCAAACACAAACCTGTGTATTCAGTGACGCAATTGTCAGGTTAGCGTCTCACGTCCATTGCTGCCTGAAGGATGGAGCCCCTGTTGTCAAGCGGTGCAGGACAGGTGATTACCACTTGGTGGCGTTAGGAGGCGTCATCTCTGATGGCTTGATGCCTGGGAACCGACAGGCTGGCCAGCAGCTGCAGGCGAGAAGGGACGGGGGGGACGGGAGGGGACCCTCTCTGCAGAGCCAATGGTGGCCGCCTGCATGTGCGTGATCTGGTTTAGCTGCGCTCGTGAGGATCGACGGCGGAAGATTGCGAATTCTTATGAGGACATTCTAGGTGGCGAGATCACGTTGGATGGACCACAATCCGCAATCACTTTCAAAACATCCGATGTTTCTCCTCGATGGACCTGAAGGAGCACATTTGAGACTCCAATCTGTGAAAAAACATCATTCCTGTGTGTGCCTCGGTGGCTCAGTGTGCACGTGACACAAAGAGCGGGAACAAAAGGCGCCATCAAAAAGGCACAAAGGGGCCTCACGCACACCTACCGACACTCGTGCGTCCACTCACGCTCTCAATGAACCCCCCCCCCCCCCGACCAGCAGACACCTGGGCACTTTGTTTCCCTCCATTTCTCAAAGGAATCAAAGACGACCCATCACGGCGTCCACGTCCATAATCCGATGGCGGTGCCTCAGACGGGACGCCGTTCGGGCCTCCCGCCGCGCAGGGGCGTGATCTCCATCATGATGGAGATCACGCATGGGAGATCACCCATGTGCTCCCTCCTGAGCCAATGTCCGCCACAGATGATTTATCACATCAAAAGAAACGAAAACCAATGGAACAGAACAGCTAAACGAGAGGCAGTGACCGTTTTTTCACCGACAAATTTGTCCTATATTTCTTTTTGAATGATCAATTGACAGAATGTGTTGTATACATGACATCTCTTTTTCTGTATGTCTCTCTCTCACACACGCGCACACACACACACGCACACACATACGCACACACAAGAGTCTCTTCAGAGAGCCTAACTGAATGGCGGAGCAAAGAGCCAATGTTTCCCACTATTCAAGATCGGACTTGTAAAGAACAGCTGCGAGGAGAATGTCCCCCCCAAAAATGGAGATACTATAATGTGACTAGAAAGCGGTCTGTGTTTGTTTGTGTGGGAGAGAAAGTGAGAAATATAAACACTGGAGAAGGTAAATGTTTAGCTCACATTAGCAAACTTGGTTTTTACTGTGATAAAGAACCATACAAACGCGGTTACATGCATGTGGTTCTGTTTAATATACTGCCACTGAATGTCAGATTTTCATCACATTCTTTATAATATTATATGAATCTTCTTGCTTTAAGGTAAAATATTAAGGATGCTTTTAAAACAAAGGGTACAGAAGTACACACTTACAAGATAACATTGATTACAGATAAGGCCACAAATATGCTATTTTGGTTCAAGAAATGTTCTACACAGCATAGTGTTATTAGTACAATGCATTTTACTGCCAAAGTATGTTGGACATGACATGACATTGGACAATAAGACATTGGACAACAAGACAAAAAAAGAGTGTAGGAGAGACTCTCCTTCTTTAGCTGCTATATTAATTCCCTGTATTCAGACTTTAAAAGGCAGCGGTGTGACGTTTCTGCTGCCCTCAAGTGGCCAAAAAGACCTGCAGGTCCACGTTAAACCGATCATACTTATTCAACAGCCACATTGGGACTTTTTTCACTTTAGCGACTTTCTTCCTAAAATGAATTCCACGATGTCTCCACGAAAACACGAGGATGTCGTTTGTAAGTCAGCGCGCTTGTCGTTTGAGAGTCGACTTCCCCTTCTTATGAATCTTTGTTTATGAGTGATGAAGAAGCTCTGCCAAATACTCAGTGCTCACACGATCTGTGTTTTATTGGGACTGTTAGACGTATAGAGATGCTATATTGGATTTTGGTGTCATTTTTCATGGTCTCAGTTTAAAAATGGATAAATAAACCAAAGCGGAAATTCATCTATATACAATACAACAGTAGCAACAACAAACCGCTACTTTAGAGCAGGTTCCTTTCACGTATTTGTTTTTCTGCTAAATTGTTGGCTGCTACATTTCTCGAGTGAGATGTTTTTCACTCTGGCTGGATGTTCTGCTTGTGCTCCGTGTTGCTCCCCGATCCATCTTGGAAGCGAGGTAAGCCCGGGGCACGCGTCCTCTTTTGTCCTCCCCTGTATATCTGTTCACATGAGCAGGGCCAGCAGTAGGTACATGGTGTGCTCCTGTCACTCCCCCTCCTCCTTTTCTTTTCTTCCTTGACTGAGGAAGCAGATGGTGTTTAGTGTTGGTCCGTGTTTCCTTTTCATTTGAAGGACCTAGAAGATATTCTTAGCCTGCACAGGCTAAATGTGACCTTGCTAACGGAATGGAACAGGAGCTTCCAAGATGACACCCCCCTGCAGGCCGGCTCGTTTGCTTACGGTCACTGGGACCTGCTCATATATCCCATTGTTCCTTTCGCAATCTTCCCTCTGGTTCCTTCTCTCGCTCCATCGGTCCGCTTTATTTTCTTCTACTAATCTGCTGTATCTCCTCCCTCCCTCCCTCCCTCCCCTCTGTGTCCCTCACGCTCACATCCTGGGGGGGGGGGGGGACCCTCAATTCCCTCCATTACTGCCCCTCCCCTCCGCTTGGCCCCTCCTGTATGCAAAGCAGGTGTCAGCAGGACGAGAAGGACAGCGACTACCTCACGGGGTCCTAGGGGCGAAAAACACACACACACACGCACACACACACACACACACCCTTAACGCGTCTCTGCAGGGCGCCTTCTCTATCTACATGCACATCACACGTATGTGCTCCCACACACGCACACGCACACACAGCTCCAGTGGGCTGGGCAGGCGCTGGGGACAAGGGGAGCTGGAGCTGTCTGTCTGTCTGTCATTAGTATTCCAGCAGGAGGCTCCTGGCCCCGGCCAGACATCTGAGCGCAGCAGCCGCAGCAGATAAAGAAGAAGCCATTAATCCAGGGAAGATTACAGGCGCTGATACTTTATCCCACCGTAATACAGCAATGCTACCAGACTCATTCCATTTACAGTGCCGTCAGAGGGAGAAAGGGGGAACGAGGAGGTAGAGAGAGGGAGCAGGGCGAGCTCACCTCGTGGATGGAAAGATGGCAAGACACGGCGAAAGCCAGCTTCCCTTTCATAAGTCTGCCGATTTGAATTTCTTCTTTGATGCAGCAGCGGCTGAGAGAGTGTGTGTGTGTGTGTGTGTGTGTGTGTGTGTGTGTGTGTGTGTGTGTGTGGTCTTGCATTCGATTTGTAGATGTTTTGAATTCAGAGTGGTCACCCCCTCAAACCACAGATGGCCACTGTTTCACAAATCTGAGTTGGTCCAAAGAGCAGCTGTGCCCGTTTCGACGCAACGTCCTTAATACGTCTGTTTGCACGGATCCGTACGTGCTTGTGTCCCCGATTGAAAAAAGAAAACAGCACTAACAGGCAACTAAGCCACACTGTAAGAACCTGAAACCAAAATGGGTGGCGTTCTTTTAAAGTGCAAGATGGGATCCAAAGATGCAATCATCAGCCTCGTGATAAGCCTGTCAGCGCAGACTGGAGAACATGACACAATAGAGGCACCACGTTTGAAGCTAAAGTGAAACAAAAGGAAACAGGATCAATAGCTCAGCAGTTGCAAGAGATTAGATGGGAGTAAGATTCACAGACACTAACTAATAAAGCCCAATCACGGTTGGGATTTCTGGACGATGAAACCAAAACCAGACGGTGGGAAGAGAAGGGACCATTGACTCAACAAGCGGCCATGACAGATGAGCTGAGGAGAGGTGGAGACAGACAAAGGAGACTAAAAGGATCCCGGTGCCAGCGGGGAGGAAGAAATGAAACGTTCAATGGGGACAGAAAGAAAGATGAAGGTGCAGAAGGAGAGGAGGGAGACAGTGTCCACCGCTGGTACAGTGGAGAGCTCATGTGTCCTGTGAAAATCCAATCCCTCGGACTTGGCAGATAGTGTTACCATGAGAACAGCAGAGGGGTTATTGTGGGGAGGGAGAGAGGAAGTGAAAGAGAGAGAGGAGGAGAGACGGGAGGGGGGGAGGCCAGACTTGCTCCAGCAACCATCTGTTACTCCAGCTTACCCCGGCAATGAGGCCGACCTGCCGCTGGAAAGGAATGTACCAAAGTCCTGCAAAACATGACCACGGACACAGAGCTGAGCGGCAACACACTCAAGCAGCAGCTCCATTGATATCAGTTAACTTGCGTTTGCAAAAGTAACCCTTTTCAAGGTTCTCCGCATTCTCCACATTCAGATACGACTGCCAGCACAGGATGAAGATCTGGAAGAACCTGTTTCCTTTGTTCCAGGCCAAAGCTCCACTTGGAAAGCCAGTGCAGTCACGTCAACGCGCGGCTCACGTGTCACCAGTTAATCTTCCAGACACCAGCACGGGAGTTTAGGTCCAAATGCTGCCATTGGAGTTCCTGCTGTGGTCACAAAAAACCCACTAACTTATCATTGCGTGTGGCTGTTTCTCTAAAGGATAAGGTGGACCTAAACATCAAAGAATCAAATAAGAGCCAGAGAAAAGAAACATGTGCACGGTTCTCTCTGACTTGTGGGAGGATTTTCCAGGGCAAGAAGAGTGAAATATAGAGTGGTAAGATTATTTGATCCAGATAGGTCCTGGTGGCCTGGGATGAAATTTCAGTACATTTGATTGAACAGAGAAGCGTTTCCTGGAGGAACTGCAGTGCAAAAGCAATGTGTCCCATACTAATGTCTTTTATATGAAGCTGTTCTTTATCCAAAAAGTTGCTGATGATGCTGAAAATATTTTCTTTTCTTTTGCACAATACGCATGCAGCAAAACCATTTCCAATTCAAACCTTCTGCTGTATTTTCCACCACAGTAAATGCGACAACACGCACCGAAGTATTGAATATCCAATATCCATGTTGAAGCAAGCACTGGTAGTCAATCGATAATGTTTCTTATCTTCCGGCGTATTGATGAATTAAAGAAGGACACTAAGGTCCAATCAGCAGATGCTAATGAGGCAACCAGGGGGTTTTCAAACTAGCAAAGGGTACAGGAACCTCTGTTCTTCTAATGTTTATTGCTATTATTGTTTGCCGCCTTTCAACAGGAAAAGAGCTGACTGAGCTGCACGTAAATTCTGTATGATTTTCACAACATTCTAGCAGTAAGCAGAGGTTTAAAACCTCTGAAAAAAGGTTTTAAATTGGAAACGCAGTAGTGTGTATGTGGCCTTAGAAGAGTACCACGTACTCATGGTGATGGAGCTCCAAGACACCTGACACCCAGCTGCCTCCTACCTTTACATCACCGAACCCGTCACCGAAGAGGAAACCTGAGCTCTACAGGTCAATCTCAACTTAATGAGGGACAGAAAACAAACTTTATTCGGTCCAAGAAAGAAAATATCTTCTATAAAACAACAGCTTTTCTATTCCAAAATGGTCTGGTAGTTAAAACCATTGTTGTGAAGTGCTGAATGAATGTAAAGCTATTAATCCTCACATCCGATGGGCTTCCAATTAAAAATGACTACAAACGCTGCAGTAAGATTAAAATTGCACCTTCAGTAGGATTCACATTTATGGCCCAAAGCGCTGCAAAAATGTTTCCCTTTTCCTTTGCGGCGCATAGATAATGAGGTAAATTACTGATGTGCGATGAACTCTCTAAAGCACCGGTATTTATAGTTGCTATTTCTCAGTTTCGCCCACTCGTTTTCAAGGGTTAATCTTCACTACCTCGGCAACAGTGCGAATGTGTGGAACTCTTCACCTCGCTGCTCTCGCCGGAGATCAATGCAGGAAGAAACGACTGAGTACGATCAAACAAAAGCGAGTCAATCACACGGCTTGATTGAATAGACAGGAAATGATTTGTAACTGGTCACTTGATGAGATTTTAACTCATTTGAATGATTTAAAAGTGAGTTTACGAGATCAAGGAATGACTGTAGCAGTGGTTGCATTTGGTTTCATATAATTTATGCATTTTGATACAAATGTTCGTGATTGTTGATAATGTGTGTTTTATCGTATCCCCATTTGTTACTTTCTCTGGATCCACAAATAAAGACAACGTCCAAATAAAATAGTGATACGATCATGAAAACAGGAGAAGAAGAAGAAGAAGAAGAAGAAGAAAAAATGCAGCTGATCCTAATGCAAAAAACACCAAATCAATAACAGAGCACTATTAATAAAATCAATAAATGATTAAAATGACCACAGACAATACAAACACAATGAAAGTAGGGTGTGCTAAATAAGCACATACAAATGTCGGCTCGAGCTCACAAACATCCACACAACTTGTGAGTCATGCATTTGTTCCCTTAACGTGTAACCACTTGTTGAGTCACTCACTTTGTAACCGAATCCCTAGAAATTAAACAAGCAGATTAGATTTCAGACGTACCAACCAACCAACCAACCAACCACGTGTTGTTTCACGTCTCCACCTTCAACCACTGAATTAAGGTTGACATTATCACTCTTTATTATCAAAGAAATCGTTTACTTTTAATGATGCCGTCTCCTTCTGAGTGATCTAGTTTTTTCGGTCTCCCAGGAAGGAAGTCCAATTCCCCCATCCATCCGTGACCTCCACAATTAACTCAGCGACCAATCACATCAGAGAAAGACGGAAAGTGGATGTGAGCCACGAAGAACTCTGGAGACCACAGGTCCTAAATACTTCACCACCGCTGTCACTACTCGCCGTAGATGAGAAGATCTGCTGTTACTGGGGAGAACTGAGAACTGCTACGCACATCGTCAGATCTCCATCACGCGTGTTTGATGTTTAGGATATTGAAGCAGAACGCTTGGATTCATTTAACAGCGTCTGCCAGTGGCTGCTTATTTGGTGGGTCATTGCAGTCATTGCAGTCATTGATTTCTTCTTGGGAGACACTTGTGTGTGTGCATGTAGAGGGGGGAGGGGGGGTGGGGGTCCCTGTACGGTCGTCTTTCATCAGGAGCACTGATCTCGTTGAAGGTTGGTCTCTAAATAACGTGACTATTTCGACAGAGTTTCCTAGATGACGATTCCCGCAATGTGAGGAACTGATGTCCTTAGCTCGGAACTCGTTTGGTTCCAGTGGGTAAACGGCAAGATGGTGGTTTTGATGGTCTTGCTTTGTGGTTAAATCAAATGTACATGTAAAGGGAAGCAGGATGTTCATCTTATTTCTTTCCCTAAGTCACTGGACTTTCTAAAGACCATCTCACCATTTCAGCCTTTATGGAATCATGCATCTTTATCATTTTTATCACAAACATCTGTAATATCATCTAGTAACGATGTTACTAGATCTTCCATTTTGCACAAAAAATGGGTGCAGAGCTCTAAAATTGCATCGTTTAAATTGTCATCCGTAACCATGGATCAAGCAAAATGTCTGAGAGAGCAACGTTCTATCACCTCCTCGGGTCAGCACATCTTCTCTCCTCCCCCCCTTAATCTCACCTTCGTCCCACAATGCATTTCCCGCCTCCTCACCTCATCCATGTTTCCTCTGAGCGGAGAACATCATCGCGGCATTGCTTTGAAATTCAGGAAATGAAAGAACATCTCAGTATTCTGCTGAGCGAGGGACCATTCTTCCCTAAACGCTGCACGATGAAGGTTACAGGGCCACGGGAAGATATGGAGCGCCAATGTTTTCAAGGAAGGGCTTATTCCCATCGGGGGCTGGTTTTCCCCGGAGTAAAGCTCCCATTGAATGATACGGCCCGTCTGTGTTGACGGGCAGGAGATAAGAAAGTGCCCTCAGGTATTAGTTGTCACTCTTTTTCTTCTTCAAGAAAAAGAAGCGGAGGGCAGCTACCTTATATATATTTTTCTTTCTCCCCAGTGGAGCACCTTTCCTCCTCTTTTGGATGAATAGAGAATTCCACAACAACAAAAGCCTTCCGCTTTCATTAAGTCAGCCGCGAAGCCAAGGAGCACAATATCTGAGGCAGTTGAGTAATCCCCGGGCTCCATCTCCAAGCTGGTACAGAATTTAAAAACGCAGGACACACACACACACACACACACACGGCGGCTGCGGTGGTGTGATGAACATGAATCTGGTTTTGACCATTAGCTCACTGCAGCGGAGCAGAACTAAAATGTCCTTCATCTCAGAGTGTCACTCAAGTGTTGGTGGATGCTGCCGTCCACCAGCTCCTCAAACGCCCCCGGCAGCTTCAAAGAGACAGACGTCGATTTCACAGATCTTTTTAATGATTTATTGAGCTGAGCTTTTAACATGACCATTCAATACATTTATTAGATTAGGCAGCTTCATTATAATTAAGAGATAGGACACAATAACACAATACACTAATTAGCCGCAGACCCGAGAGAGAGAGACGAGACAGACACAATGGCTTCCACTCAAAGGGGAGCGATACGTTTCAATATTGTATTTCCTTCTTTTGCATATTCAGCAGCAACACAAGAACGCAGCTGCAACTGGCGAGCGGGCAGAGCTATCGGTAAAGCCCTTTTCGCTCCGGCCCACTTTGGAGATATTGTGCTGAAATGCAGCGCTGAGTCAGCTCTTTTTTTTTTTTCCCTGGGAGGATGAATCATTCATCACGGCCGCGAGCCGGGTCCAGGACCGGGATGGAAGGGCGGAGGGGTTGAGGGTGGAGGGTGGGGGGGGGGGGGGGGGGTCGATCAGAACCTGATGCCCAGTGCAGGAGGCTGCAGTAGCAGCTCCCCAAGCACCTCCCATCCCTAAAGGAGAAGTCTGATCTCTTAGTCAAGTGGACAAGGAGGCCGAGCATAGTTTGGGCTTGAACACGTGGTTCGATGAAGGTGAATCGTCAACGTGATCTCCAAAACCTGTTCGTAAAAATGTATACGAAAATCTTGAACATACAAATTGGTAACAATACATCGGAACTGGCGGTGGTTAACCACGCCCCTTGAGTGAACAACATGGCGGACCATGTCGGATTCTTTGGTGAACGTCTCTCCGCCATGTTGGATTTTCGTAGGTCCTGGGATATTTCAGACACTAAAACGCAGCTCCGTAGAGAAGTGATGTCTGCGTGTGGCATCGAAAAGCTATTTCATGGTTTTGAAAGGAGATCTTCAGCAATCACATGTGGAGATTTTGGTTGCGTGTCCATATTCCTCTAGTCCACATACTATCATTTAGTGGAAGTACATGTGACGCCCCCTGAGGAACCTGCCCACTGAAATGTGCCTCCATCAGCTCCATTTGTTTTCTCCTGAGTAAGGGAGAGACAGACAGCGAGAGGGGGAGAGCTGAGTTACATCCTGGTAGGAGAACCTCGCCCAGAGAGCCGGGGAGAGATAACAAATGAGGTGGGAAGCAGACAGAAAAGAGGAGAGGAAGGCAGAAGAAAGGAGAGACGGCAAAACAGCATTTAAGGGAATTTGAGGCGAGCGAAACTGAGCGGAGTCGAGCCGAGGAGAGGCATCAAGTGACCTCCTCCCTCTCCATTGTTAAAGGACATAAGAGTGAGGCTGGCTAGAGGCCACCAAGAGGGTAGAATACATTAGAAGGGAGCCAGAAAGAGAAGGGGGGGGGGTAAAAGCCAGCCAAAGGCAGAGAGAGAGAGCCTTTCACGTTGTAGTCAATGCAAACACTGACAGGGCTGCACATACAACTGTTGCACAAGTCAACATTTATGTAAACTGGGGGGAAATGTGCGTGTTTCTTGGTTTTTAAGGCGTTAAGACATGAGGTGTCTCCAAAAGGAAGAGATGCAGGAAGACAGAGGAGGAAGTGAATGGGGACGAGGGGTAAGAACCGGATTCGTCAGGATGCTGAGAACAGGAAGAAGGAGAGAAGAGGAAATGTGTTTAGAGGACGGGGAAACAGGTGGCAGCGCAATTTGATCAAGACGAATGAGCATTTGGAGATCCGACTCTGAGGAGCGACGCTTGAAGGTAACGCTGCCAGCGGCCTGGAGATGATAACAATCAAGGGTTGTGGGATGTGTCTTCTACACGAAGCAGTCCGATCATTAAACTTTGATCAACACTGGCTGAATGTGAATAATTCAACCCACACAGGGTGCAGCCACACCTCTTCAATTACACCGAATTCAAGGGTGCCTGCCTAAAAAAAACCCACACAGTCGCAGTGTCTGGAAATGTGCCCTTCAAGGGACAGAATGACGTATTATCCTGATTGTTTTAAAGAGCAATGCCTGTCCAGAACCAACACAGGAGGTAGTGTGACCTCCTTTAGGTAGCGAGGTATAAAGGCTGTTGAGTGTCATGACATTCAGGGAAGTTGTTTATTCACCGTAACAACAGTCTTATCCTGACAGCAACGTTATTGGTCAACACGCACAAATATGGCCCAGAGTGACGGACATGAACAAATGTCTTCAATGGACAATTCTCAGTATTTGAAGGCTGTGTAACTTCTTTTGCATTTTAATTAACCTCAGCAAAGTGTTTAAATTGTGTAAACCGAAATACACCTTTAAACAGGTGAGACGTTTGGCAATTTTGAATTTTATCACTGAACGAAATCTGTGTCGGCACAAAATCGACATCCTTGTCCGGCGGTGGGGTCTGCCTCCTCCAGCATCAGGGACCGGCTTCAACGCGGCACGACGAGTCAGCTGCCCTCCACCGAGGAGCTGCCTTACACCAAGGTGACACACACATTTAAAAAAATAAATAAAACGTAGTTTGCCACCGAACCTGCAGACCCAGGCGACCATCTGCTTGTGGGATACGCCGGCTCCTCTTCACGGCCCCCTATGGAGCTGTGTGCGGGTCGACCGCGGTTGGCGGTTGAACGCGCTGTTTACTGTAAACTGGGGCTTGTTTTGCAAAAGCATCGGCAGTTTTTCATGTTCCGCAAAGCTTTGTAATATGTTGTAATGTTTATTTTGTTAAGTGGAATTGTCAGCAGGGCCGATGCCAGGATTTCACAATTACTGCAGTTATAAGTCCCTTCGACACTCTCAAAGAAAGTAAAAAGTGTAAAATATTAAAGAATCCCCCCTGGACATGTTTGGGTTTGCAAGTTTAAATCTAAATTCTGTTTCAAAGGATCTACGTGTGCTGGAATAAACATCTGTTTGAGTAAATACTAAATTCATTCTTTATTCATTTTGAAAAACATTCAAATTGAGGGAAGGAGCAAATATTCAGGGTCTTAAATAGAACGTGTGAGGCTCCTGGAACAAGACGTGAGACCACTTGACCTTGTGCAAGAACAGCTTTGTGTTCTAATCTTACATTTCTATATCATTTCTATCCAAGTTGGATAACAGCGGTATTTTTCGGGTAACAGTACACCAGCACAGCTTGACGCTCCCAGTGTTTTTTTCATCACACCAGAGGGAGCCCCTGTCACTGCTGTGCCAAGTCTCCGCAGAGCCTAATGCCTCGTCGCTTATAATAAATGAATGCTAGGTGATGATGACAGATATCACTGTTCCAAGGTAACTCCCATTATGGAGCTGTGATTGAAGACCAGTCAGCCGAGGTTGTTGTTTATACTGTCTCCCCGGTGTAAAGTGCTCGCGTGGAGCCCGCGTGATAACAAGGGTCGTTAGCCAGGGGAAGGTCAGCGGCCGGCGCTGAGCTTCCGCTTTCAAACTTGATGAAGACTGATATCCAGCCGGAAACGGGCAACTCCGCTTCGGCCTTAATAACTTGACACTGTGCTTCAGCCTCCACCATCGGCCACGTTGATGGTCAATTCTTTACTTTAATAAAAAGTTGCTGTGTTTAAGATTTGCGTCTGATGTAGTAATCCCTGTAACCATGGTAACAGCAAGTTGTGACTGGTACACCATGTAGCCCATAACAGTTTAATACCATATGGAAATAGTGCCACCAACAATGGAAACTAATAAATAGTGAGGTAATGATTAAATGTATAAATTACGATCGATTTAATGGCTATTTCAGAAAACTCCATTAACAGCTTTGAGTTGCATCTTGAGGCCTTTGTCAGGGATTAAATGTAGGCTACTCTTTATTACTAAAAAAAATGCATTTTATTAATACTTATATTCAATTGTCTCACAGCTGCTTTATATTTCCATTTATAGTAGTTTGTTTTAAACTGTTTATTGATAGCTGAAATACAGCTGTTAAATTCACTGACTGGCTGACAACTCCACATTTTCAATAAAGGGAAGTTCTGTTGACCTTGTGACCTTTCAGGGAAACACATCTGTGACTCTCTTTAATATCTGGGGAACGGCTGAAAAGGAAACGCTGCTGACGGGACGGTGGGGGCGACATGTTAGAACGAAATGAATGAAACTAGAGAATGTGAAATTGTCTGTACCCTGTAAACACGTGTTTGAGTGTTTTGGAAACATTCAGTCAGCGCCATGTTTCTGTGTCACGTCAAGTGCCAAATCAGTCGCTGGCATCATGAAATGCATGAACCCACGTTTATAACACGCGCTGAGGAGACGGACTGCAAAATGAAACGAGATTTAAGAGACGATTTATTAATGTGAACTCAGCCGATCCGCGGAGAGCATTTATTGACTGCTTGAACCTGAGGCCACGTGATGTGCTTCTAAGAATCTGTTCCTACACGTTTCACTGAGGTGTGGTACAGTATGTGTTTCTTTCAGAACACGTCATGCCAGTGTGAGGTGACATCACGCCGCATGTGAGTGTACGTGTTCTGTGACCAGCGCTTGATAATGTGTAGGAATTGTATTCATTACATCACAGTTACCAGCCGGGTGACGCTTTGTTCCTCTGGAGCCAGTTGGCCGTGTTCACGGCGGGTTGTTGGAGGCTTGGCTGTTTGTGGAGTGGACGGACTGGTTTGCTCCGTCTTAGGTCGGTGCAGTTGGGGTGTGTTGGAGTCCTGGTAATTGAAAAGCAGAGGTATTTCCATGTCGTGCGTTCTTAGGTGCTTCATAATCAGCTGGTTGAGTCACCCTTCGCTCCCTGTGTAAACTTTAAAGGGCAAAGTCAAAGTGTTATATTCTTTAAGACCTTTTATACAGGGACGATGGTATCTTTAAAAACTTTTTTAAAAATCCCTCAAATGTCCTTGACTTGCCTGAGAAGATAAAAATGTTTGACCAAGGTGAACCCAACATTTGAATTCAATACTTTTACAGACCGTATCAGTGGAGAACAGCAGAATTGCAGCACAGTCTGCAGAAACATTGGTTTTTAAATGCTGAATAACAGGTTGAGAATGGAAGTTTGGACTCTTCCCTTATAAGGTACGGAGCGAGGGGGTCACACATAGGTGTTACGGTAGCTAATCTAAATACCCTTAAATCGTAAACTGCGCTAAACACCCAAAGTGAGGGTGCAGGAAGAAGAAGGGAGAAGGGCCTTCTTGTTGATTTGTGCTGGACAATAGAACACTGAAGAGTTGTGTAACATGTTTAGTTTTTCTCTGCCTAAACTAACAGAAACTGCCTCCGAGCTCCGCGTGTTGGTGTCGACGCGCCGCCTGTGTCCTAAAACCCTGCATCCTTTTTTTCCGCGTTGATTGACAACCAATGCATTTTACGTATGGAAAGTACGGCCAGTTGGTATGGCGACTGAATCCTCCAAATGAAAAAGGAATAACTAACAATGCAATGTGTTAGTCATTATCTGTGCATGACACGCTTTTTTTCTCCTTTCTTGGCTTTTGGACCTTGAAAGCTTTTTAAGCTCAGCATTCAGCTCACAGTCCTTCTCCCCGTCTCCTCAGTATTCACCGTCGTTTTTTCCCTTTTGCTCCACGTGGCTCGATTACATTTAGTCCCGCCTTTGCATACAGTATGAATATTCTTATCAGATGCTTTTGTTGGGATCCATTTCCTTATGGCGCGTCGAATTTATATTCATGACCACGGACGCACATGCTAAGGTGTGTAATGACAGAGGAGCCGTGTCCTACCAGACGAGGCAACGGAGGAAATCATTTTTTGTCATGTTTGCATCAGCTGGAATGAGCCCGTGTGGCTCGGACGGGGCGACATCTCGTCTCAGATGAGGGGAAAAAAAAGAAATTTATTGGATCTGTGTTTGACTCACGATGGTTTTCGATCACCTGGTGACGCAGATCCAACGTAGGACAGTTGTTTGTTGCTCAAGTATTAATGTGGGACGTGGAAGGTAAAGTGGTTGGAGGGAGCATAAAACCTGTTATAGCATTGGGAGAGAGGAGGGAGAGGAGACAAAAGGGGGAGAAGATGAGAGGAAAACACAATTAAGACAATCTTGCCTTGTTTAGGACAGCCAATTAATAAATCCGGAAAAACAAGTAATTCTAGGCTCAAATTCTACATTAAATCTCATGTTTTGTCATTTAATATAAGAAAGACAAGTCATTTCAATGCCACACTAAGTGCAAACACTAAAAGCCTTATTGCGCAATCCCCAATTTGAATGTGTAAAAACAAATAGAAAGGGGAAGATGTTTTTAGGGCAGTGAACTGATGCCACCAACGGGTTGAAGGTTTTTGCAGAAATGAGGGACGATTAGAAGTAGAAAAGAAACAAGTCACTGTAGACGTACATCTGTTCTCTGCAGTGATATTCGTCCACACGTTCAGAGGACGAAGGCCTTTTCAAAGAACTGACAAAGTGAACTTTTGAACAACCTCCTAGTAGTTTGCAAATAATGTTTCAAGTTATTTAAGGCTAACACGACTTTGCTCAATCTGAGAAGTCTTAATAACAAATTATATATATTTTTTTCCAATCGTTAAAATAAATTAATTCATTAAAACAGAGAATTTTCTTCAGTTGGATGAAGGGGACAATGAATAGTGTTGAAGTCCAACATCTACAGACTTACAGATATCATGACTTGCTATGCTGAAACGGATGGAAAATACTGGATGCTCCACGTCCCATGCTGTGATTCAGTCAAGCATCTTTCACTAACTCCTCCAACGCTTCGCTCCCCCAGCTGTTAATGTGTGGTTTACTTAAAAAATGTGCACCAGAGCAATGTCACAGAACACATTATACAGCCCAGAGCGCTGGCGGTGACTTCAATGAGGACACCGCACAGGTCCCAGGTAGAAGACGAGTTACTTCAATTTAAAGTGTCAAGGAGGTGAAGTAAAAAAAAAAGTTTAAAAGAATTAACGTTAGCCGGCCGTCGTTTACTTAAAAAATAAGTAAAGGATTCCATCCCAAAGCTTCTAGAGATACATAACCGGACGGCAACCGGGATCATCAGAACAACTGCAGTGTGGCTGTAGAAGCAAAGCAGGTCGCCTTCCAATCGGATGATCCTCCTCCAGTCAACCCCACCTAACCCCAAATTTCCCCCAAGCCGGTGCCACTGCTGTACGAACGGGTGTGCAAAGTAAGCATATTTTACAATCCTCCACTGAAAGCTGCAAGTTCTGCCATACTTTCAATATCATCTGGACAGAAGCATTGTTTCATGTTGATTTGAAGAAGAAAAAAGCACCTCATTGTGGACTTTTATTGGAAGCAGTGTTGCTCTTTCTCAGACATCATGACCTCCATGGAGGGACGACCAGCCGTAATGCTGAACATCTGCTCGCATTCTGCCGGTGTCTCTTGGTGCTTTATCCCAAGTAGGAGAGGGAGGAGGTGACGCTGGCCAGAGCTGTCCTGTCACAACATCTGGAATAAAGCACCCCGTGCTAAACCGTAGTTAACTGTTCCCATGATTATTTTCTTTATTAAGTGCTGGACTGCAGTAAACTTTCTCCAGGCCGTGGAAGCGGCTCGTGGCTTTTTTTCAATTCACCAAGTATCTTCTGTATTTACAGTTTGGCGAAAGTATGGCAGGAGGCCTGAGAATATTTAAAGAAAAATCTGTCTACATTTCAAAAAGGATAAATAGCCAGAAAGATAGTAGACGAATGGCGGGACCGACGAACAGTCCTACAACGTCTCAGGTATTCAGATGGATAAACAGAGAAAAGACAAACACCAAATGCTTTCATCATTAAAAATAAACCGGAAGGGGGCTACGACAAAGTGAAAAAAACACAATGTTCCTCTTTGGAACATTGAAGAAAACAGCTCTTCACTTCCTGGAGAATAGATTGTCATTACGACTGCCGGCTGCCACACGGCGACACCATGGTGACAGGTCTGAGATTGGAAATATGATTGGCTAATCCTGCCGGATGAAATGAAATACTGCGCCTTTCTGAAGACCAAGGTAAACTTTGTTGAGGACGGGGAGTTAATTGAAGTGTCACTCCACTCCCGATTTGAATGACGTCTCTGACAAACAAGAATCACTGTTTCCTGCTTCCTCACTCGCCTGCTCTGCATAACTCTCTCGTTTGGAGGTCACTGACTCCGAAAACAGCATCCGGTCAGTTAGTTCACACCAATATCTTAGTCACTCTCAGGCATAAAATGGTCGCCCGGCTTTATCTGCCGCCGGTGGGCTTGACTGACGTGCATATTAACTCCCTTCTCCCAAGGCTCAGAGAACACATATTTTTCCACAACTCTTAATTTTCTCCGTTCAGATTGCGGCCACGTCGAGGCGTCTCGGTTGCATACTAATTGCGAGGAGCTCACCTCAGAGAACAAGCAAGGCGTGCGTCTATGCAAGGAGCCAACTTTTTTTTTTTCTCCACTTTCTCGGTTGCAATAAAAAACCTGTCACCCAGACAGGTTGCCACGTAAGATCCAACGCCATACGTGGAGAACCGGCGCGGATCAAAACACGCACAAAATGTGATTGTTTGGGGACGGAAAGTCTACACGGCAATATAGAAACGGGCTTTCTCCATCTGCAGACCCTGCAAAGCCACATTCTGTGGCTCTCGGCCACCAGTGATTCCTCATATCCCAACTGTTGCTTCTCCACTTTCCCAATTCTAATTCCACTTCAAATCACATTTGCCTTTTTTTTCCTCGACTAAATGACAAATCTATAATGCCTATTTTTATCACCCCTGAAACATTCCACCGGTGAATCCCTCAAACCTTCACGCTCGATTGTTGTGCTGCGAGATGTGTTCTGTCCTGCAAGGGAGAAAAGATGGCAAATAACAAAATGCCACAGTGACAAGTAGAGACAGTTCTGAGGACGGAGGCTTGCCCAGGTCTCAGGTGTCTCTTCAGCACTCACATATGCACAGTTTTACTAGTTAAATAAAGTTAGGGAGAGGGACTGGACCGTAAACCCCCCCCCTGCCAGAAAAATCCCATTTATATGCTCATTGTGTTATAAATAAGACTTACAGAGTGGTGGTTGGGCTGCATCTAATGTCTCTCTATTGTACCTAAAGGCCTTTTCATTATATGCATAGAGAAAATCTGCAAGGAGAATGGGCCGCTCGCTGAAAAGCACATATTAAAAGAAAAAGCAATAAGGAGCTTTGTAACCCTGTACTGTTGCCCATTTCATAGATGCCATTTGTGTGATGAAATATGGTTTGGACAGGCCTTACATTTCGGATGGAATGACTAAGATGCTGTGTGTCTGTCTGTGCACGCTGGTTTAGTTTGGAATGAGTAACATGATGATTTGTGTTGGAGCCAGAGGACGCATGAGTCGCACCGGAGGACGGTTCCCGCAGCACGATCACAGAGAAACCTCCAAAAGAAAAACCCTGCATGGCTCCTAAAAATGCTTTCTACACACACCATGAATTATTTCCTCATTTCGACATTTCTATGTATTTTTCCTAATTTCATTTGGATGGTTCATTCAAGCATGTTCCATCGCATGGTGTCCACATTGGCTTGGTGTTAAACCACATCCACAAAGGTATGTGGCAATGTGACTACAATGGAATGGTAAATGTCTGTAAGAGGAAGTGAAGCGCATTTGTGTTCTAGGTATAGTGGTAAAGTGTGAGACCAATGTGCTAATGTGCAAAGACACTAGCTGTTGCACAGATGTCCTGCAGGTGCAAGAGGGGCCAAGTTGTCAGAGCATCAGCGGCGTCTGTAAATATGAATATTGATGAAGAGCATAGAATCTGCGTTACATGATAAACCGCTCTGTCCTTTTGTCCGAGGCAGATTTACAACCACGAAGAACTGATCTACAGTTCACTGTAAACTTATTCCAGTTACTGAAAGAGTGAGAAAAGGAAGAACAGAAATGAGGGAACAAAATTTGGGATCATCCTAACGACAAAAATACATATAATTTCTTCAGGTTCCGGCCTGTTGCACAAGTCTCCATCCCCCGCTGGCTTTATCTGACACATGGTGTGTCTGTTTGTGTGTGTGTGTTGTGGCAGGGAGGGTGAGGGGTCTGACAAAGGAATGTCTGAGTAAAAGGAATGACTAAATCTGCCCATCAGTAAGCAGCTTGGGCCTCCGCCATGAAGGTCGCATGCCTCCCTGCAGATGCAGATCCACTTAAAACAAGATACATCTGGATGTCAAGCTGCAAGCGTGAGGGTGTGTGCATGCCGCCTGCAACTTGGTGCTGCTTCCAACAAGGATTAAACTCTCAGACACAGACTCGTTCTAATCACTGGTGGCCCAAATGGAGAGAAGAAATCCAATCTCCTGCCTACAAATACACACAGAGGCAAACGTGCGGTGCCCAGAGCACAGCTGGACCAACATCTTTCAGTCCAGCAACTGTTATTGTTCAACATTCAACATTCAAACCACTAATAAATATGTTTTAAATATAAATAATTAATTAAATAAACAAGCTAAACAAATTGATTTCCTCAGCGGAGCCAGAATAAACCAGAAACGGGGGGCGAAACCTAATAAAACAGAAATGTGCAACAATAAATAAAGAGCTACACCACGGCAGGTTGAACAAGCATTATTAGACCACAAGCATTTAATAACCTGCCACTTTAACAGCTCAATAAAGCATCACCGAGGCAGACAACACCGAGAGCGTACACAGCAGCTACTGCCGGAAAAACACAAATCAAAAATCGGCTGCACACTCTCTGCATACGAAGAGGTATGATGTCAAAAGAAGCAGAAATGCCTCACACACCTCGCTGAAGGTAGAAGTGGGGGAACGTAGAACAATGAGCATGTTCGCTTTCAGCGAGGCCAAGCACGTACCTGTCGGGTGGGTTTGATTCGTGTCACTCAGCGTGCAGTGATGAGGAACTACTTCTTTCATCGTCAACAATGGATTGTATTTCATATGATGTAAGATCTCAATTTGTAAAGTAAGCACCAATGGCTGTGGCATTAATATACTAGAGTTAAGTATCTTTCTCTGGCATATAGTGCCATAACTAAATTAGAATTGTACTGCAACTGTGTAAAGGTACCTTATTACTTCCCAAAATGGACTTGATTTCAGACTTCGTTTTAACGTAGCCGAGGTAAATGATAAAATACTTAATAAGAAGATCATGTGATACAACTGAAAGCTCCGGAAAGCCATTAAGTGGAGCTTAGAATCATGTATTTTGTTAAAAAAACATTTTTTGTCAAATAAGCTGCTGTGCCTGGATGTAATTCTGAGAACACAAAGCGGAATGTTTTTATTGCCGATCACAGTTCCAATGCAGAAATATCAAATACAGAGATGGCATAAGAAACCAGAAAAAGTCCAAGGGACAAAATATAAACTATATCATGATAACCTGTCATTAAGGTTATGTTGCCTGACAAGAAGAGATAAAAAAAAGAAAAGATCAAGATAGAAACGGAGATAGAGATGGAACACAAAGCGCTTTGGCTGTAATATATAGTGGAACACGGAAAGAAATGCTCCCAAAAGCCAAATGTTTATTGTTGGATGCTGTGGAAATGTAGCTCATATATCATTCATGCCGACAGAGCGCTGCGGATTGAAGGGAAATTAAGAGAAATAGTGAGGGAGGCTGGGGAGATGGAGCAGACTTGGTTTTGATTGAATTCTGCACCGACAGTGGCCTGATACACCTGGGTTCCTCTGTTCATCTCAATCCACATATTACCCCTGAATATAAAACATCACAAGTCTGACAAGCTGCCTCCAGTGTTTCCAGGATACGGTGGAGCTCCTGCAGATGCAGGTACCCAGTCCTACCCAACACTGCTAAAGGGGCTTTTTATTCTCATCCATAGTACATATGATTAGCTCAAAGCGGAAAAAAGCTCTCAGATCTGTCATCGTTGATGAACAATAATTAGTTTACAAACTAACTTGCTGCACTGTTGTTGACATCGTGCTCATCCACATCTCGTTCCACTTAAGACAAAAAGCTAATTACAGTTTGATTCAAACGCTTGTCAGTCTTACTTCTATTTTAATGGACTCTTCGGAATTTAAAGCACCTTGAAGTTTCTGCACGCGTTTCATAAAACAGATCATGACAGAGAACTAAAAAGGCAAAATCAATAGTAGCACTGCAACACATATAATTACACTTTATCTCCATACTAGTTTGTAGGAAGTGAAAACATGGCAATGCACGATGTTCTCTTCTTTTATTATATGTGCTAAAATTAGATCAGGTCATTTGACATTTTTGAGAAAGAAATAAGCCACCGATTTCCTGTTTGTTGATTTTTTTCATTCATTTAATCGAGTGGAGAAAATATTTGGCCTTAAAGAGTTTATCATAGAGCATTTTTTTCTAGATTTGCTTTCATATCAAAAATACAAATACCATGTAAGAATTGAAAGGACTACGATTCGCTTGTAAAAAACGGATTGCCGGTTCCCTAAATTAGATGTCGCTGGAGTTACTGTCTGGGGAATTGATAATAAATGACAATAAATAAGCCCGAAACGTTTGGTGGAAATATACGTGTGGCTGTGGCAGTCAGTAAAAAAAGATATAACTGTAAACACATTAAATTGTTTTCATGTAATGTGTGATGTGTTATCATGTGTGTGATCATGTCTGTGTCTGATCCCTGTGTTGTTTGTGTCATTACTGTGCCTCTGCTCATTTACGGGCGCCTGTTCGATCGGGAAGCACCGATATTGATCATTCTGGTGTATCAGGTCCAATGCTGCGCCTGTGTAGAACTACTCCCACACAGCCGCAGCCTGCTGCCCCGTGTCAACGTGGTCGACCTCGGCCCCTTGGGCCTATAAGCCGCCCAGCTAAATGAAGAACAGGTTGTTTTCATATTTCAGTCATACAAGCGCTGCCTTGTGAAGAAAACACAATAATTAACACAGCTTACTAGCTCTCGGATTGCTGTGTGTCCCTCACTCTGTCATGTCTATCATGTCAGTCAACAACACTCACTGTACGACGACGCCACAGCGAGTGCGATCTCGTCACGTTAGGGTACCGAGAAAAACACCTCCACCCTCGCCGCGACGTTCAGCGCGGCGAGGCGTCGGATCGATAGCTTCATAATGATGCCCTTTGAGGGTTTTGATGGAACTCGGTATAGGATTAGACTTGCAGACCCCCGCTTCAGCTGCAGCCCACTGATTCAGGAGCCACAGAAAAAGAGCGTAATCCAGATTCAGGTTCTAGCCCACGGTTTTCTCAGATAAGATCTCAACCTGTAAACCTGCTGCAACCCTGTTGTCGTTTCCTCACAGTTACATCACCAGCTCCGCGTGTAAAACCTGAAAGGCTGAGCGTCTCCTGCCATTCTGTCATAAACCAAGTCAGGTTCAGTTGGGTGTTTTCTTTTTTTCCCCTGTGTGTGTGTGTGTGTGTGTGTGTGTTGTGAGGGAGGTGGATTATAGCTCTGCTGTCTGTCTAATGAGCAGGAACCTTAATCCACACCTACCAGCTCCTAATGCCCGACCTGACTCACTTCACGCTCGCTCACCAAGTAGCACCGAGCGCATGAAGGGTGGAACCGCCTTGTGCCGAGATCACCACGTAACCGTGTCCTCCGGGAGGCGGGACGGAGAAACGCCGTGTGGACGACACAGACGTAAAGTTGACCTGATGCTGAAAAACAGAGGGCCGTCGCTAACCTCTGTTTTTATTTGAGCGCTTTCTTAGAAGGAACCACCAATATGAACTGTTAAGGCTGATGACGATGCAACGATACATCAGTAAACAAACACACAACGTGAAGTACAATCTTGGTACGGATCACTGATCCATTGTTTGGTATTTCACTTTTTCTATTGTAACCAAGATGCTGATCTGAATATTGCTGAAAAGATAAACAGCTATCTCTGTACCTAGTTTATCCTTTTTAGACTGCAATGTCTGACTATTGTACCGTACTTTTATCGACATCTGTGAACTAGATGTAAGATACTCCAGTCAGAAGTACACAGAAGGCATTTGCTACCCCAAATATGTACAAAAGGAATATATAATAGCCGCAGTTATCACAACAAAAGTGACTTTGAATTGAGTTCAACCTAAAGGTTTTACAAGCGTGCTGAGATCACACAAAAGCATTCCTATATAGAATGAGCCGTGCAGACACACACACACACACACACACAGGCCAACGTGCACAAACTGACATCCACACCCACGCTCTTCACAGATCTGTCGGCCGACGCGAGGACCCTATACAAGTCATCAAATCCTTCAGCCAAAGCGACGGCGCTCGCAGACACGCCATCTTATTTGTTGTTGTAATTTTGGCTCACTGCAGCTGACATGTGTGATGTCCTTTGATGCACCAGCTGAGGGGAAAGAGAGTGCTGACACGGACACTTGTCCCGGGAATTTCGTGCCAGTGGCGAGAATCTGCTGATGCCGCCAGCTGTCTCAGGAAGAAATCTCGACAAAGAGGTGAAATTAAATGCCGACAACTTCTTCTGTGCCTCCTGGAGTTACGCTCCGGCTTTAATATTTCATACCTGCCTCGTGGAGATCTTTCCATTGGCAACTGCGACCTCGGTAGAAATGGATTCAAGGAATACAGGAAAAAGACAAGCTGACAAAGTGTCCTCATTTTTGTGGAGAGCTCATTAATAGTCCTGGAGTAACAGACAGCAAATTGTATTATTCGAATTTTCGTCCAGGCTGAAAAATGTTATTCATATTAGTTTACATAAACATACAATCATTTTTTGTCTTTTCTTTTCTCCAGTTTTTGAGCAGATTTACCAAATAAAAAGCTTTTCTGAGAAGCTTCAATCATCCAAATAAACATATTGCAAGATCAGAGAAACTGCAGATCACAAAGGGGAAAAAAAACATTATTCAGAGACTGGTAACGTAAAACATCGAAGTCATAGAAATGTGCGTCAATAATGACAAAGTCATTGGGTCACTATGTTGCCTGAAGTCTTGGATTTGATTCCTGAGGAAAGGAAAACTTCTTCCGAGCATGAAATATTGGCGCCTGATCAGACATTGCAGTTTCAAAACACGACTGGCAGTGTTCTTGTCATAAAACTTTATGATTTATGAAGCCTAGTAGATATTTTTTTTAATCCGGTTTTGTCAGAAAGCCACAGTATGTTTCTTGCAACCCCCCCCCCCCCAATTTGGTTTACGTAGAAGGTGTCCAATCCAACAAATGTAAAATACGCTGCACTTTCCATTGTGTTTAATGAGAGCTCATGAGGCTGAAATCAAAGATAACATAGGGGAATAAATCACCTCACATCTCACCGGGACCAAGCCCCCAGAGGCTTACTGGGCCTGGTAGTAACAGCACATCTTTCATCCTGATCAATATGCTTAATACATCAATCTGCAGCAAACGTGGAAACGCGTGTCTGCTCTGAACCTACTTGTTCTCGAGAGACTCGTGACTTTTTCACATCCCCCATCAAATAGTGCCGACTGACTCTGTTGCTGACCTTTGCTTTTGGTATTTGAGTACTGAAAGTGTGTGCTGCATGTTGGTCACAGAACACATCCTCACACAAAATGGCTGCGACGCGCCACCACATCCCTCTGGCATCAGTTTTGCAGGTGAAAGAGACGGTTTGTCAATACGCTTTCTTTTTTAAAACTATGTCTCAACAGGATGTCACGTTTATTGAACAAAGCGTTGCTGGACTAGGAAAAGAGCCTGGTCGATGTGAACTTTACTAAGACGACTCACGGCTTGCATGACCTGGAGGGAGATAAAAATGCAATGTTGTTAAACATTCTCATGCAAGGTGGCTGAGCTTTGCTTGAGATGTTCCTTAAGCCCATACAGCAGCACGCTTGTCAACATTTTCAAGTCTGTTCCAAAGTCAAGTGCATCCATTAGCAACCTGGGCTTCAGTTGCCAAAAGCATTTCTTACTATGCAATCAGTCATTGGAGATGTCTGCTTCTGAGGAGGTTAAGACTTTGTGCACAAGATCTTCTGATACTGTAGCTGTAGCGAAGGAAATTGATTTATGGAGAATTGGTCAGGAGAAGCGACGGTGAAAAGATGCAAATTGCATAAATGTTTCTCTGTGATTCAGGGGGGGGGGGTTGTTAGCTGTGCGTGTTGGCGTCTGGTTTGTCTCCCTCCTGCACTCTCAACTCTGCCTGTATTAGTCAAGATGCTTTCAAAGGGGGCTGACAGCAAAATGGATTAAATGGGGTTTGCTGACGGAATACATATTAAATCTGTGGGCATGCAATTGTGGGCTGCGGCATTTGCAAGGCTTATGACTTCTGCTGAGGCTGTGGATCCATCACGCCTTGCCTGCTCTCCTCTGCTCCTGTTTGGATGTAGAAGCAAAGAGAAGGGGAAAAGCAAGAGGGGAGGAGGGGAGCTCTTGATCACCTGCTTTGTCTGAAGTGAGTCACCTTGCAAATATATGAATAGCAAATGCAGGAAAAGTAATCTGGAGGCAAGTGGTACATCCTCCTATTTGCATACCCGCCATCCCCTGTAGTTAGCGCCTGCATTTCAGGACATGGCACCTCAAATACACAATAGCATGCATACATTTTCTTCTAATAACTGTGTCTCTTTTTCTATGTGGCTTTCCTTTGTCTCCTTTTCCAATTCTGTCCATCTCCTCCACTCCCCTATTTGCTTTCATCCACCCCGACACCTTGCTCATCCTTCTCCCCTTCTCCCTCAGACATCAGGGTCCACCCCCTCCCGTCTGGCAGGATGCATGACAAGGGAGCAGGTGGAACAGAGAGCAAATGACAAATCTCTCCCTCTCTCTCCGTCTCACCCACTGGCCTGCCGGAGGCCCTCCTCAGCCTCCCCTCCTGCCTCCTTGCAGCACCTTGGCGTCCTATCTGACCACATTGATATGCAAATCGGCCCATGCTGCGTTCCACCTTCTCCTCCTGAGAAGGTCTCATAAAACACCCAAGGGAGAAAGAAGGGTGTGCTTGCGTCCCCACCCTGATTCTTAATCCACAGCTAGACAAACAAGTGTCTGAGCATTTTGTGTGCGGGTGGTGCTCTGCAGCACTCACATGCGGCACACTAAATGGCCCAACATCTGTGTTTGAATAAGATGTAGTTGTTTGTTAAAAGATGGTGAGGCTGCGTAAGTAAGAACATGTCCCACCCTAGGGACAAATTAACCCAAACTTGTCTCTTCGACATGTGTTTATGTGTCTCCCCACATGAAGTCGGATTCACAAAACGCAAACCCCAAGGAAAGATGGCAGAAGAAAGGGAGGAAAGTCTCTTTGTTTGTCTGCTGTTGTTGCTGCTACCGACGTGGTCCCACAAGACGTGCAAGTGGAGCCAACGTCTCACATCTGGCCATGAGCTATCATTATCATTGCCTTCTCCTCTCTGATGAATCTGCCCCAGCTCCTTGCCGAGGAGCCGGGCTTTGTTTAATGGGCTCTTTCAGCCGTGGTTTGCTAGGCGGAAGCCTCTTACAAACCCATTTGAAGGAGGGTCTATGGATTTCATGGCTCCCCAGGCGCTCTCTCCTTCTTTCAATAAGGTGAAGTCCAAGGCTTTATCCATCCGTCAATGGGCCAGGGGAACAGTGGATGCAGCCGTTTTTAATCCCGGAGATGTCCACTGTATGCTCGGCTGTTCCGTGATGGCAGGGCCTCCTTGCACGGCTCTCACCTGGGGACCTTTTAGCTCCTGTGGCAGAGCAGATTTATAGTTACATAGATGGGGATAAAGACCGGGGCCCTTTGCACACCGCCCAACGACAGAAATGTGGATAAAAGGATGGAGGGAGGGACAGAGAGTTAAGCGTATACAATCCAAATCCAAATCCATGCGCTTACCATTAAACATTTTAATCATGAGAAGCAGCAGAAAGTGTTCTACATAAAACTTTATTGAACAAAAGCAAGAGGCTGTCAGTGGGGCTAAACACTCTCCACATGACAACGCTAGCATGGGGATGCAAAACATGGAAAAGGTTCACCATGCAACATCTTTTTTTGCATTTTTGCATGCTGAATTTGTATGGTGGCGCTGGATGATCGGTCGGGGTACCACCAAACTTCAATTCTATTCTGAGGGCCAAATTTTATTTCAAATTATCTACAAATTTCTGGACAAAGTGGTGGGCAGACCGACATTGCCATCCTTAGATGTCTAATAGTGTAGAAACATAAATAAATAAATGCAGAATCTCTTTTCTATAACAAAAGAAAAAAAAAGATTAACTGCAGTTTGAAAAGGCTCATTATCGTGCATCATATACTATTGTATGACTAAGTTACACTAATACACGTAGCTTTGATAAGAGTGATAGTGTTACCCATTCATGTGAGCATCTCCCTCCAGCTCAGCCGCTGGCACACAGATGAATGGCTTCGTAGGTGCGGAGTGATCGATGTACGGTTCAGTAAGTTTGAAGCAAATAAAATCAGGTCAACTTTTGTCCTTTGATAAATCAGCCTTTTAAACATCCTCACCTGTATCAGAAATAAAAGTATTTTGCTATTCACAGTCTCTTGAGTGCGCCCTAGAGAATTGCAGGGCAGTGGCTAATGGCATTATCAGAGGCAATCACTTCACTCAGGTCAGGGAATGACGACTTGAGAGCAATAAGATTCCAAGTGATGAGAAATTATCCGACAGCCCCCACGTACACACACACACACACACACACACACACACACACACACACACACACACACACACACGTCTGTTCACACACAATGTTATTTCTATTGTGCTTTACTATGAAAGATATCTGCAGTGTCCTTACATACATTTTAAACCACACAAATCTCAATACAGATGAAATCATTAAAAAAGACGCGTAGATGCTGAATGTTTTAATCAATGCCGTCAATCCCTTGATCCGTCGTATTTTAACGGTCACTGTGCAGTGAAATATTTATCCTCTTGGAAGCATGAGTATCTGTTATCAATCTTCATGAGTTTGTGGATCCTCTGAATTCTTTCATCGAGCAACACCAACATTCCAATGAATTATATCTATATATAATCTATATCTACATCTATAAGCTGTATTAGCACACAACTTGGTACAGTTGAGGTACTCGTGAGGGGGACATTTCTATTTCATGCTAAATAGAGAATGTTAGCCCCGTACTAACACATACATGTTAAACATTGTACTTTATAATAGCAAAACATCAGCAAGTTACCGTAGTCAGTTTGGGCATGTTGCTATGATGACTTTAGCCTTTAGCTCCAAGCTAGTTTAGCCTTACAGAGCTGTTAGCATGGGTTTAATCTATTAGTTGCAAACAAAAGCGCATTCCAGCACAATGTGGAATAGTATCCCATTAATTAATTTAACTATTCAATTCAGAAGCAGCACTGAGATATCACATGATGCCATTCCCTATTTCCTTGATCCAGAATTTGAGCCATCAGGAGTTGACTGATGATGATGCGAGGGAACTAAGAAGCGCCCAGACGTACCACTTTGTCTGTGCACAACGCCAGTGCTCACTCGTACACAACATCAGCACCAGGAAGCAGTCAGAGCCACTCAGTCAGGAGGGAGACGGGTCGTAAGCAGGAGTGGCAGAGCAATCCCTCAGACCTTTGGAGAGGTGATCCACCCGGTGACGCCGTCCATAGATTAGAAAAGGAAAGCCGAAGGAGTTGTGGACTGAAAATGAGAATCACTGAACATAAATAGTAATCATAAGGACAATAAACAAGCCCTTTTTGTACGGTACCTTTCATCTAAGAAATGCAGCTCAGAGTACTTAACAATAAAAGGAAAATAGATATTTTTACATCAGGCTATATGAGATGCAAACGTCCACCCAAAACAGGCTGAGAGCCACGCGAATGACCGAACAGAGTATTGTAGAGCTTGACTTTCCACAGCCCGGCCATCACTTTCTGTAGAGATTTTAGAGATTCTTATCCTTTTCATCGTCCGTGTTTGCATTTTCCTGTTCCAGAGTCGTGGGGAGCTGCAGCCAGCTTGCACCGAGGAGACGACTGGGAAACACTTGTCTGCACTGTGAACTCAAAGAAACACAAAGGCCTACAAACCTTCGGGCAACTCTGGGCCTCAAAGTCAAACACACTTGCATCTTTAAACTGGGCAGTTGAGCACACAAAGGAAAGCACAAGGAGGACACGATAACGTATTAATTTGTCATATCGAAGCGTTCTTTACTGTACAGACGTCTGAGCCAACCAAGGCACGTAGACGTTTATGAGGCATTTCTGACGAGTTAAATGGCTTATCTAAATGAAATAGTAATTGAAGCATTAATAATTCATGATCATTTCTCCATTTAGGCGCATGCCACGACAATTTGCAATTGTCGTTTGTAATATCTCTGTCTGAAACTCCTCGCGGGCAAAAGCGGGTTTAATTTCCATTTTATTTACAATGTTGTACTTGTGTTTTGCAATTCAAGCGATCTCTGTCACAGTAGCTGCGGTGTAACTTTCGGGAGAAAATGCAATTCTGGCTAAGACGGTGCAAGAAACAATAATATGTATTGCCCTTTCTTTCATCATAATATCTTTTTTCTAAAATCCATTTCAATTAAGAAGACCTGTCAAAGACTGTCTAACGAACGGAGGAATCCCTTCATTATTCTGTCTGTCTTCCCTGACAACACAAAAACAACATTTCATGGTGTACAGGATTGTCTTAGTTTCATGAGGGAGAAAAAGCGGAAAACATGCACCACAATCTAACGTGCGGTTGACGTTAGATGTCCATAAAAAGCGTACCATGGGGGCGACAATCATTCCGTCTCCCCTCTCCCCCTCCACCGGCACATAGCGGACCTTTCACAATGTTCTCTGACCCGTGCAGGACCCTGCTGTGTCTAAATTCCAGTCTTGGAAACTTTTTCAAGGAGGTGCTTTTGAGTTCTGAGAGAGATTGCAGTAAGAGAAGGTCCAACTGGTCCCTAGCTTTTATTCAGGGCTGTCAATAGATTGAAAAAAAAAATTAACTAGCTTAGGCTAGCAACTAGCTTAGCCTAGCAGCTAGCTTAGCAAAAGCGGTGTTTTAAGTGGTCCGTTGGCCACTCTGTTTGTTTTACTTCCAACGCAAAACGCTCTCTGCTTCTTGATGTAACTGACTGCCGCTAGCGGCAGCAAACAAAGGTCCGTTAACTACGTTAAAATATTTAGTTGCATTAATCTCGGCCACATTAATCGCATAGATGAATGTGCTTACGTTGACAGGGCTATTACATAACTAACAGATGCTGGTTTTCCATTAAGGAGACCACTTTTTGCCACTGTGGAATGGTGCCACGTGGATCGATGCGTCCCAAAAAGTATCCCGGCCGCTTTCTAAATCTGTACCGCTCCTCCCGCTCTCTCCCACCGCTTAGACCATCTGAACCCCTGACGACTGGTCTGTTTTTAGGCCGAGCTGGCGCGGCGTGCGCGTGCGGGGGAGGCCCGGACCAGCGCGGATGTCCCGGTGCTGTCTGTCCTCTGCCGTACGCCGGTACTCCCGGCCTTCCCATATTAATCAGATTTGCCGCAGCAACCATATGTCCGAGCAGCACGATAAACCCTGGCTGCTACCTGGCGCCCACGGGACGCACTGTCAACACCGAGTATGTGTGTGTGCGTGCGTGCGTGCGTGTGTGCGTTTCACACGTCGTGTGTGTGTGCGTGCGTGCGTGTGTGCGTTTCACATGTCATTTCAAACATGTCATGGGTAACAGGGGGAAAAAAGCCTGAATAAGGAAAGGAGCACGAGAGGTCACCCTCATGGAGGAGGAAGTTGGGCCAAGTGATGATGTGTTTTGGAAATACACGGGGCTGCGTACGTCACTGCAATGGGAGAACTGGCACTATGGACCTGCATTTGAAAAAAAAAAAAGAGGCTTGTTCCTGTTTCCATCTGTCACCTTATGCTTCACAGCACATTATGTATTTTATTTCCTCAGATTCCAAATTTAAGACTCTGTGTATCGCAGTGTGCTACAGCTTTGTTGAGAATCTAGTCCTGGTGTTGGCATGGTGACAATGATAGGAGGCTGTCGGTGATATTGTTGCTTATCTGAAGCTTCTGAATACAAAAAAAATGTATTCCATAATTCATATCCGAAGGCCCGCAAGACGCAACACCAACACTTGTCAAACATGATTAACTACAGCACGTCCGTTTCATGCACAGATGTAATTCCTCTTTGTGTATCTGCCCTTAAATCAGCGCACAATCACTAGATTTGAGACTGACGTTTTTTAGGTAGTTCCACGCAAGCTTGTTGTGTGTGGGGGGAAAAAAAGTTTCCGTGCCATTTGATTGAAAAAGAAAGCAGCCCTGAAGAGTTCACATGTCTTTGTTATGATGTGGGGCAGGTGTTGCTATTGCCATCTCTGCACAAAACCAAAGAAAAACACAAGGCATTGAAGACCATGAGTAAAAAAATCCCGTCGTAATTGTCTTCCAGTGAAGTAAAGTGACGAGGAAACCAACACACGTTACATTCTTCTCAACAACAGCCATCAAGCCGCATGAACGTTCTCAGGTGACACCTCACCGCTCGCTCATGCGGAGGTAAGACCCTTGTCCCCACTGCCCACCCTCCCCTGTGTGCTCCTCCCACCCTACCAAGCACCCACCCATCCCTCACATACATCCCAGCAAGACCAGGCACCTTTTGTCTTGGGCTCCCTCTTTGTTAGCAGCTGGTGGACAGAGCAGCCTGCAGCAGCAGCAGCAGCAGCAGAAGCATCATCATCATCACGTCTACTTTATTGTAACAGCGTAAAGACAAAACACTGCAACAAAACTGCCATTTTTCTTTCCAAATAAGGGGCACACTGAAATTGACACCTATATAAAATGAATTATTTGTACTTTATTTGAGTAAAACAATAAACCTTCAACTGGATGCTGGATAGAGTTTTATGGGATTGGTGATAATATATATATATATATATTATTTTTAATTTTGGCCTATATATATTATTTTTAATGTATATATATATATATATATATATATATTTTTTTTTTAAATGTATATATATATAAATTTAAAATAATATATATAGGCCTATATATATTATTATTTTTTTATCTCCTTTATCTAAAAATTGCAAGGTCTATCAACACTGCAATTTCCAAATCCATCAATTTCTCTCTATATATATATAAATATTTATTTATACATATTTCGTCTCGTTGTCTGTCGGTCTAGTGTGCAGCAGCTTCACCACCACCAAAGTGAACTGCAGATAACCCCATGACGTGGCACCGCCAGTATGGAGAGAGCCTATATAAAAAATAGTCAGCGCCCGCGCGCGTCTGCTGGTGGTCTGAGCCGCCGACGAGGCTTTGCGGGCGACCTGACTTCGGTCTCTAGATGAAGGATGAGCTTCTCAGACGTAGACGTTGTCCATCCTGCTGATGCTCCCTCGTCTCATCGCAAACTCTTGTGCACCCTCTGGTGCTTGCTAGTCTCCCAAACTTCTTTGTGTAGCCTGCTTTGCAGATTGTCTTCCTTGTCTGTGTGGTTGCTCATTATTCAGAGACAGACGGATCTCAGGTCATCTGCAGCTGCGGCGCAGGAGAAGCAGGAAAGATGGCGATCATCCATTAGACCGACCGGGCGCACGCATGAAATACGAGGACAACTTTTGGGAGGATCGCTCGAGGAGAAGATTGTACCAGTGAGTTTTTTTTCTTCTTTTATTTGTATTCATCCCTCTTCTGCTACATTTCCAGTTTTCGGCGGGGGGCTTTCAGGCTCTGCGAGAACGTCGCGGTGGTAGATCATGGGATATAATTTGGAGAGCGCCTCGTGAATGACCTGGAAAGAGCTGATCTCCCCTCCCTCCCCCTCCCCACACACCACCACCATCTCCACCACCACCACCTTTTCTCCTTCTAGTCCAGGTCCAGCCGACTCGCGCGTGTTTTTTCTAGCCGCGGTGGGCGCTCCGGCGTCGCTAAAGTCAAGTGGTTCTTCTCGACCGGCCGCCTGCTCGCCATGTCGCCTCTCGGCTTGTTGTCAAAGTGACACAAGGAAATGGACGCGGCGGCGCGCGGAGAGACAGACAAGAGACCGAGGGACGGAGACACGGGGGAGACGGGACGGGTCGCCTGCGTGTTTTCGCCGGAGCGTTTGCTTATTCTGACATGGTCTGGCTCAGGGGAATTATTGGCCCCGGCTGTGCGTGTGCGTCCACCATCTCCTCCACCTCCACCTCCTCCACCCCCCCCCTCCTCCTCCGCCTCCTCGTGCGTGTTGTTGCGCGTTAGCTTCGGGGAGAAGCCATTGCGCGGATTGTCTCTCCTCTCCCAACCAGACTCCATTAGCGACACGAGAGGAGCAGCCATGGCCGCTGGTCCGCGCGCACGCGCGCACACGCACGCGCCGAGAAAGACATGTCCAGTGTGAGGAAGCTATATGTGCTCTCTATCCCCCCCGTCCTTCTCCAATGATCCTGCTCATTTAAAACAACTGAAAGCTCCTCGTGTGGTGGAGCCGGGTCTCCACAGGGTTGGAGCTCGTTGGGGGGGGTGGTGGCTTTTATTATGCTGAGATTTGTGATTCTTCCTCCTCTGCTACCTGCTTGTATCCCTCCCCCCGTTTGGTTTGATTCCTCTCTGCTGTCACTGGTCTCAAGTCCAGGTATGTCACGCTAGTGGGGCTTCAGCCATAAAATGGAGGACAGGAGATGAGTCTCCAAGGAGAGCCCTGCAGGGACCACCCCCCCCCCACGCGTGAACAAAGGTTGTGTTCATAAAAGACATGGCCATAGCTTCTTCTTCTTCTTCTTCTTCTTCTCCTCCTTCTTCCTCTTCTACTTCTTTTTTTTTTTTCTCTTCTGGTCGGAAGTTGACTCTGCCACAGGAAGCAGAAGAACTGCAAAGTGAGGTCAGATCTTTTAATGGAGCTCTCAAGGTTAACTTCACAAACTTGCTGGCTTTTGTTTTCGCATGACTTAACACAATGTGGACCGTGAACACGAGGTATTTTCAGTTTGTTTTTCATGCTGCTGTGACATTTGCAGATGGCCTTTTTGGACTAGACGTGTGTCTGGTGGTGAGGTCTGAGGGACACGTGGACACGGGAATGTAAATGCTAAATAACGCAGTATTTTTGGCCGTGCGGGGCAGTTAATGTTCAACAAAGTTGTCTTGACTCTCGTTCTTTTCTCTCTGTGTGTACGTGCGACAAGGAGTGAAGTAACAGCGGCAGATCGTTTCTTTAAGGAAGTTCTCAAGAAGACTTTGTGCTTCTCTATTTGGGGGGGGGGGGGGGGATTTGAGATCAGCTGCGGTCGTTTTGGGGTAATTGGTCACTCATTATTCACAGGGGAGCGAGGGGACTGTTTGGGTGTTTAACGGTGAGCTTCTACCTAATTTGTTTCAAAATGTATCTCCCGCACAAATGCATCTAAACATGTGTAACAGTAACGCGGCCTGTTGTGTGTTCCAGCGTACTGTGCACCGAGGTGACCTTTCACACATTGTGTCCTAAAGCTGTCCGTCCACCCGCCTGTCAGGAGAGCGAAAGAGGTGTGTTCCTATGGCAGACATTGTGTGTGTGTGTGTGTGTGTGTGGCTGGGCTTCGCTCTGCGGTTCTTCCCCCTCTGGCCACTGTGTGAAATCTTGCTGACAAGGAGACTGTGAGCTTGACACAGTGCGCTGCGACAATGCCGGGTGGCTGAGAAGAGCAATCAAAATGGTGGCGATGCTCCTTCTCCCCGGCGTGGCGGGGCAAACAGGTTCTCAAGGAGGAGCTCGGCTAACGAGAGGCCGGGCGGGCCGGATCTGCTGCGGTCGGCGTCTTTGGTTTCACGTGGGGTGGGGTTGGGGGGGGGGGGTGCGATGGATACGGCAATGGCGGACGGCAGGAGCTTCCGGCGAACGAGCACAGGGACCTGTGACGGTCGCCGATGCGGTCGCGATGTTTCTTTCCGCGCGGATTGTCTCTCCGGGACGCCGTCGCGGTCCGCCGGGTCCTCTCCCGCCGTTTAGAGTTCCCGTAGTAACTTTCACACGCCCGCGTCACATTCTTGACTTTTTTTTTTTTTTTCAATAGGGAAGCTTATTGGCGGTGTCCTCGCCGCACTATAAACTGATCCACTCCCAGTTCGACTGGGCTCAGCTCCCCAGCTGAGGTCACCTGGGTCATGCAGGGCTGTTTGCTTTTGCTCAATGCAGAGAAGGTGTTTCTAGTTGTGTACAATGAGCCAAGGCTGGATCACTAACAGACCCCCCCCAAAAAGAAAGTCCCCATTCTGTGTGCAATTACTTTGTTGTAATTGGATCAATTCAACATGTGTTTGGTGTTATGCACCACTTAAGCACACAGGGCACTAAGGTGCAATTATTCAATGAGGGATTTGCTACTTTTTTTGCCGTTTGGTGTTGATTTGGAACGATAAAAATGGCAGAACCGTTGCTTTTCTTTGTCATGTGTTATGTTGGCGAGTGATTTGTCAGATGAAACGAGACATTTCAATGTGTGACCTTGGGATGTGGAAAATCGACAAGAGGATTATCCAAGTAAATAATCATAAACTTGCAGCTCTGCTGAACTGGAATGTAATATCTTGGTTAATATCCCGCTGATATTACATGCATAAGATTTAAACACAGTGTGTTTGATCAGTTTAATCCAGGCAAAAACGGCATTTCTCCTTCCATCGTCTTCGTATTTGTAAAGCCGCTGTAATTAAACATGATCTACTTTATGATGTGTATTTACAGAGCGGCGGATTGTCAAATTGATAACGCATAGTAGTTTCATTTTCCAAATCTGGTGACCAACTACATGTTTGTATCATATCTTGAGGGCTACAAAGGCAAATCCAAATCAAAGGGGTTTAATTTAACCGCCACATAACATTTTCACTGCAGTTCAGCTTCATGGTGACAAGGCAGAATTGAATAGATGCTTTTTTTTTGTACAAAGCTGGATTTCTTAATGTAATTCATGATTGCGTTTAAAAAGCTCGACAGAGGACTGAACAAGAGGGACTTCTGTGATGGTTTGAAAGCTGGAAGGAAGCCGCTGTGAAGCTCCTCGCTCACGTTGCACTCACTCACGTCGGGTGATGCACTCCTCCCTTCCTCTCTACCTGGGGCGGTGTGGAAGGCCGGGGAGACGCACAAAAGCAAATTGAAACGCTCCAGTGAGTGCTTTTCTCGACGTGATGCACGGCTCGCGAGGCGCAGCAGCCGGGCGCCGCTGAGACGCGCAACGGGCCCCCCGTCCACGACGAAGCTCGGCTGAAACCTCGCTCCTTTCTGCCGCTCCACCTTCTTCCTTCATGAGTGTGACCAATTTTCTGGCCGGGGTACAGTAAGAAAACAAAAACCTCGGGGTCCTCTTGAATAATTGAACGCTGCGTAACGAGGTGGAGGCCTTCTTGAAAAACCGAAGAAGCAGCAACAGCGCGTCAGGCTTTAAATGGAACAAGGAAGTGGCTCGCTGGTGGTGTCATTCCAGTTGCCACGCTACACTGCTGCAGAACTGGTTCCTCCTCTCTGCTTTCCACCAGAACATCAACAGCTCGACCTCACCTTTCCCCTTGCTGGGAAGGAACGCTGGGGGCTCAGCACAGCTCGCTGTTTTAGGGGTCATATCAGGCGCTAGTATCTTATAAGGCTTTGGATTTAAGGAGTCCGAGGCGGGTTTGCTCGGGCCGGATAAATTGAGCCGTCCGGCCTGAACTCAAGATGTAATACCCTTCTCCCGAAAAACGCACAGTGAACAAACCCCGCCAGCCTCGAAGCGCCGTGGTGGAAAGAAAAAAAAAGAAAATCCTGAATTCTTTGGAGACGCCCGTTCCTTGGGCAGCGTGGTGCCATCGCACAAGGCCTTCATTGAGCAGGAACAGGAGTGGTCTTGTAGAAGGAGGGGGGGGGGGGTCCACGCTGGCTCGGGGCCCACGAAGCACCGGCGCTGTCCAAGGACGATTAAATATTTAACAGCTGGGAAAAGGAGGTCTCGGCGGTAAGTTTAATATTGATGGGTCTCTCATCTTTTCCCCCCTCAAACTTTCGTTGAGCTGCCTCGAGGGGTCGCGTTGGGGAACCTGGAGAGGAACCTCGCCCCCTTCCCTTCTCGTCGTTGGTGGTGGTGTTGTTGTTGTCGTTGTTCCTGCGAGCAAAACCAGACTGATTTTCAGATTTTCCCACTTTTTAGTTTCCTGTCGTCCTCTTTTGGAAACTCCATCCTGACAGGCCTGTAACCTCACCCACCCTGTAACTGTAGTAACTGCCATGTCGGGCGTATGAGGAAGTCAGCTTTGCAGTGTTTTCTGGCAGTTGTCCACTGAGCAGGACTAACAAGAAACCCTTCAGTGCACCTTACAGCTTCTGACTTGCTTGTTTTGTTTTTGTTTTTTGCTGAATTGGTGGAATAGATAAGAAAACTAACAGGAATTGCGTCGGGGTTTTAGACTTTGAGATGAAGCGGTAGCATTCGGTGGGCCATAGTAAGACACCGTGTCACATCATCGCAATACAATTTACTGCAGTTTGATATAAGAGCTCCGTGTTCCTGGTCATCCACACGTGCGTTACGTGTTCACATGATTCTCTGGGGCAGCGGCTTCTTGATTTACGTCAGGATGTGGCTTCAAGAGATGGACTACAATGCCCTGTGGAATGTAAGGTTTCCTGGAGTGATTGTCTTTGTGGAAAAAAAAAAAAACACTTCCTGGTTTCTCTCCACGATCGGTCCTTGGACCTCCTTCACTCGCCTGGCTGCTCGCCGCTTGTTTGTTCAGCCGATGAACTGAGGTTGAAATGAGGCGTGTTTTCATTTTATTTTTTTTACATTTATGATTTAATGTATTGTGTGCGGAGCAGAAGATGAATCAGTTTGCTATATTTTTCCCCGGGCTAGCCTACTTGTGTACTATACGAGATAGAATTCTTTTTCTGAGTGTTTCTCTTTAAGCTCGAGGGAAGAAAGCCCTTGAGAAAACCAAATATGTCTACCTATTCCTCCCAATATAAAATTGTAAAAATAATCACGCCTGCGGCTATTAATTAAATCGTGCACTTAATAATTTCTGGATGGAATATTCAATTATGTTGCTGAGGGTTACCCCGAGTTTTTATCTTTTTAAATTTTTTATTTTTTTTAATGCGTTTCTCTGGATAAAGATATATGTTGCACCTCTCTAACAGAAGCTGGGTCACCTGGGTTTGATGTTATCTCCAGAAGCTCACACAAATATCCTGAAAAAAAACATTTGGTATGTCATGTGGATTGCGAGCTCCATATTTAGAGGCGCAGCCCCTCAGATCTCTAGAACGTCGCCTTCAGCTTGTGAGGAACAGCGCGGCCGCAACCTTCTAGACGGCCGCCTTTTTGGTGGGAACCAAAAAAAAAACCCGACAGATCTCACTTCTGCTTTTTGCTGACGGCCGAGACAGAGAGGAACAGACCGGAGGGGAAGCTGCTCGCTCAGGTCCGCGCTCTTAAAGCTAAACACTACCATCTGTGTAACGAGATAGCGGCGCGAGCAGAGAGCGAGCAGCTCCACTCGGGCCGAGCAGGACAGTCAAGTCAAAGACCTTGAGGAGCACAAAATGGTGGACGGTCATACCGCTGATACCTCAGCGTGATTGGCAGCGTCTCCTTGGCCACACCGGGGCCGGCTGCGTGAAATGGAGTCCTCGGTGTGAAGCCTTGGCCCAGCCTCAGCTCTGATGCAGAAGATAATTCTGTCATCCCCGAGAGAGCGAGAGAGAGAGACAGAGAGGGAGAGTGACTGTACTAAAAGAAGGTCGAGCTTGGAGATAACTCGAGCCGTGCACGTCTGGTTGCTTCCACCTGTTATCTACACTCCACATCTTCATTTCTTGAGGTTTTGACTTCTGCTATTAACTGCTGTTTTTTTTTTTGGGTTTCTCTTTTGCATTGAACAAACGTGCAGTGGCTAGAAAACCCCAAAAAACAAACGATTAGCTTAGATGAAAAGATACGTTTTTGGTTTGGTAACCGGAATGAAGAGAGTGAAGGGTATTCGTTATCTAACCTTCACACCCGGCCGGCTGTAGCCGAGGGAATTTGCCAGCCCTCTGTTTTTGTTGCTTTTGTGAAAATTTCAGGCTTGAAGGTCACACAAATATCTCTGGAGGCTCACGATTAAAGGTAAATGCAGAAGGCGCGCGTCCGCGTTATTGCTAATGGAGACGTGTTTTTTTTTTTTCCCCCACCATGACAACCCTTAAAGACGGTGGTGGCCACGCGAAAGACGGCCGCTAATGCTCGTCTCCACCTAATCTGCCTGGTCATTATCTTCTCCGCGACAGAGGGCAAATGCTGCTACTGAGTGGCCTGTGTGGTCCCTATTTCCAGATGGAGCAATCTCAGCCTTTTTGCTGAACACAAAGGCTGCCCTTGGACCAAGGTTACTTGCACCATGATGGCCAGCTTCTTTTTTTTTTGTGTTGAGAACAGCTTTAGTGAGAACCATGTTGCAAATAAGGAAGTTGGATTTCTTTTGAGAAAGAAAATGACCGTTTTTTTCAGAGTGAATGAGCGGTATTGAGTATTAAAGGCCGTCTGACTGGATGGGTGATGTCAGGTAACATCTGTCAGAGAGGGGCGGACTGACCTTGCAGTGTGGACGAGGCAGATTCAACATAGAAAGCGATCGTCTCTTCCTGGTGTTGCAACTTGGAATGATAGCAATGGCATTTCTCTCTCTCGCTCTCTCTCTCCGGCCCTCTTTTTGATGTGAGGTCGCGCTTGAAGGCCTCAGTCAGCAGAGTACTTTGAAGCCTCAAGACCACAATCCTTCATTTGTTTTTTGCTGCTCGTCCATTACTACTGATGATGGCGTGATACGTGTTTGTATCTGTACGTTACCTTTGATATCGAATCTGCACTCTGCTCCGTTTTCTTCCTCATTTATTATCATTTAGTCTTCATTAGTGGAGAATATAAAGTGGAGCCTGCCTTGAGACAGACGGACCACAGGAAAAAAGTTTTTGTTTTGCAAACCTGTGTTGCGTAATGCCAGGAGATGCCTCCGCAATACAAAAGGAACTCATTCGGCTCTGCTACCTCTTCCTCCTGTTCCATTACACTTGCATTCGGTCAACTTGTTCGGTCTTTTCCTTAACACGGCCTCTTTATGGTTTGCCCGGGCCTGTTTCTTTTCTAATGCTTGTGGATGTGAGAGCAGCGGAGGGCGGGCTGCAGACGCGTCGCTAAAGCTTGCTGGTGTGCAGCGGGTGAAAGGCGATGCACCTGTATTTACCAGTCCTCCGAGACAATGAGGGATTACCCAGCTGGTTTCTTCAATGTTCAGCCCAAAAGATCCAGACTTCTTCTCTTATTCATTGTTAAAGTGACCAGTAAAAGAAAGTTAAACTCAAAAGACAACAGGTTTGTAGTCCCTCCCGTGCGTAAACTCCTTTTGTATGGGAAGACTGCAAAGATATTCGGTGAAGTGTACAGAGACGAGTATGGATAAAATAATAAGACCATTCAATTTTTGTGCTCCAACATTGCAAAGACAAACTCATAGTTACATAAATTATGGAACTCTTATCTGGATCACGTCCTCCTGGTGTTATTGCCAATTGCAAGCTGAAATGAGTGGAACACGTACCGCTTGCAGGAGTTTCATGTTTTCTTTACACTTCTGAGCTGAGTTCACACCAAAAACTACGTGTTAGCTTCGTTCTCATGACAGGAAAAGTGGAACCTGTGATTTGACGAAACCAAAGAAGCGTCTTAATTCCTAGAAAATGCAGTCTACTGCATACCGAGTGTCAGACGACGCCTACTGCCCCGCGCGGCGGCGGCGGCATATTCAGGCCTCCCAAAGTTTTTACATGGCTGGACTGGAATAACTGTGCGGTTGCAACCTGTTATCCACAAATAGCCGCGCCCGAGAGCACACTCGTCGCGTCTTCTACTGTACGCTGAATGGCAGCACCTCCCGTCACCTGATGGTGCAACCACTGAGGCTCCAAGTTGGCTAACGTGAGCTAACATTAGCCACCGCGAGCTAAAGAAGGCTAAACCCTTAAATATGTTTAACTAATCCAGGGTGCGTTTTATGTCTTATGAATATGCCCTTTGACTTAATTAGCAAAAACCTTCCTATCAGTTGGATGGATAGAAGATGACGCTAGAAACATGTTTGTGGTTCAAGCACTCTTAGCTGGTTAATGGCTGACCTACTTTTTGTTGATGTCGTCTGCTTCCTGAAAACAATTTGTTGTCAGATTTTAAGCAATTTTGAGATTCCTACTTTAGGCGTGAAATGACACAAATTAAAACACGTATGTCTAAACGTGTGTTCAAATATATAACGGTTAACAAGCCGGATGTCATTGCTGATTTCAATTTTTCCTCCGTTGTGTTTTTTGACATTCGCCTCCCCATCATTCCATTCCAGCAGATGTATACTGATGAATGTTATGACAAAAAGTTGGTACTGAACCTTATTGATTTTTCACATCTCCTCTGAAAAGGCTCCAGTCCATTGATCCACCAGGTGGGATCAATTTCTCATCTCTGTGTATCCAGACCTTCTCAATTAAGCAGCAGAATGGGATCACTAGTTTAAGGAAGCTCTCAGGTCTGGTCACACGCAGATACATATGTATTTAACCTGTTCATCACATGTTTAAAAAAGTCAAATGCATCTATTCATTTGTTATTTAATAATAATTCTACTACAAGACAGCCGAACATTTTCTATTCTGGTGTATTTAAGTTTCTCAAATATGCCAATTAGCTTTCTTTTCTTGTCTTTACTTTGGGTTCTGGGACATTATAATAAACACCCTTTTTTGCGCATTTCAAAAGAGGAACATTTTTACAGTGGGGGTGCAAGCGTGGATGGGAACAACTTTATATCAATGTGCTTGATATTTATTGCTTTGAATTTAATTGAAATAATAGTTTCTTTAAAGAAAACATGTAATAAACTGGTATGTGCAGTAGTTGCAGATTCCTCGTGGTTAAAAGGGGCACTATGGTCGAGTGCGTTTGCTACAGCTCAAATAGACCTGGTGTGTTAGGATTTCATGCAGACGTGGAAGGAGTGACTCAGCGGTCCCAACCCTCCGTGTCTGTCAGCAGCTCACTGCATTGTACATTTTTTTCAGGCAGAGAGCACATACAAATCAGCACTGTGTGTCTAGAGATGCCACCAATAACATCTTTGACGATCAATAAATCTGTCAATCATGTTTTTTACCTGTTGGTGGTCTGTGAAATGTCAACATTTTTCTAAAGCCAATTAATTTCTGTCAATTAAGAAACTGACCAATCAACTCTAGTCTGTTCCTCAAAAAACAGTTTATCCTCAACTGTGCATCACCACGTGAGGTCTGTCCAATTAATGTTTCACAATCACTGCACTCAATGACAATCAAATTTGTGGTAATTGTTCTGCTAAGGGGCTCAATCTACAACATGCTGTAATATTCTAACATTGTAACTGTGATATTGTAAAATGCACAGCCGTAGATGATCTCCACAACAGACTAATCTAAATCTGACACGCAAAGAGGGATGAGTAGATAAAACAAAAATGTTAACTCTGAAACCCGAACCGTCGCTCACTTTTTTTCCCCTGCGTTCAAAGTTGTATCTGGTAAACGGTGAGATTAACAATTGGTGCCAAAATAAATATTTCTTGCTGCTTCTTGACTTGGCCCCAACTTGCACCGGCGGATTTCAGAACAATGATTTGAGCCTTCAGACCCTGAAGCTCCCAAAATGCCGTCACACTGTGATGAAGACAGGTGATGTTGAAAAAGAGCCTCGCGGGCTTTAAGTAGTAGTTCTTCATTTAAATGCATCACGAGCAAGTTTGACCAACATATTTACAATATAAGAAAAGTATTTAGGACCGATTAGCTTGTGATGTTACTGCTTCTGTGTGTGTGTGTGTGTGTGTGTGTGTGTGTGTGTGCACAGCTGCTCATTGTCATATGACCAGATGCATTATAGCATTGAATTATTCTATTGCAGCATCCTGTCACAAGTTGGCATATTTCACGGCAGGGAATGTGCTTTATAGTGGAACAATGGGCCCGACTGACCGATTAATACTGAGAAAGGACAAAGGCATTGATTTCTTTCCCGTCGATGAGATAATTAATGAATCTGAATATTAGTTATTCACCCACTTCATTTCACTCTCCTACTGTACATTTATATGAAAAAATCCCAGCAAAGCGCTGCAAAAGCTGTTGATGTGCAGCCAGAGGTGCGTTCGTGTCAGCCCCAAGCGTCCCTGTCGCCCCGTCGTACAAGATTTCCATAATTAACCGTATGACAGGTAAAGTGATTACACCCGCTGGAAGTAATGTGGAATGTTTGAGAGCGCCGGGACGAAACAAGCGGCGGGCCGTGTCAGTTTCTACACGCCGGTTAGCCGTTTATATTTAACTCTGTCGGGAGCACCGTGAGTGACTCTCGCTCAACGGTCACTGCGATGAATCGGGCGTCCGGCCCCCCGATGGTCGAGTTGAAAGCCAAAAGGCCGTCGCTCTTGACAAAGAACGGTGGTAACGTGTTATTTGTGGGAGCTCGCAGCGGCACTGCCCCAAGTTTAAAAGTTAATAAATTGTTGATGAGGTACTAGCAGATACTTCGGCCACGAAAACATGATTCTGAAGCCAGGTTTTTGGATATAACCCTCTGAAGTTTACAGTTGTAGTGGGATTGAACAGACATGCCGACTCTTTGGTCGTGGTGTTCTAAGCCAATTTTTTACTGTTTTAGTCCATGATTCATATCATAAATGCGTTGCTTTTGACATGCGTGCACATTGTATAGCTTCACGTGTGTCTGTACCGAGCTGGTGGACCGACAAAACACCTGCGCAAATACCAAAGAACCCCAACAAAACCGCGCCTCCACGTCTGAGCGCTGCCCTCTCAACCCTTTGATCGTTTTGTTTGAGGCTCTACTGTGTTGTATCACATCACGCCGTGTGTTACGTGTGTATCAGTGACTGTTGAGTCTCTATCAGATCCGGTGCGTCGTCTTCTCCTTGATGACATCAGCGGAAGGGTGTAGCCATCTAGATCTCCACCTCCCCCGGCTCCGCGGGTTTGTGCGCCAGGCCAAGTTCTGCCTGGTGACGCAACCTTCTCTCCTCTTTGGCGAGACGCGGTAAATGAGCTCTTTCTCCGCGGCCCTCTTTTCAGGACGCACCTGGGGAGGAACGTGCTCTGAGGAACGAAAGCGTCTGATACGTTCACCTTTGCTCGTCTTCCTCGAAACTAAAAATGTATTGATCTTTCTCTGACGCTGCCATCTCCTATCAGCGAAAGAAAATCAATTGCCCAGGTTCCTTGCTACCTGACTGTTATTGCCACTGTACTGGAAGAGCCGGCTGTCATTTTAAACTCAAATAAATTGAGGGTGCGCAGGTTGACGAGAGGCACGTCCCGTCTTGTGTGCCAGACAAATGATCTGGAGGCAGGATGCTAATATTTACCCCCACTTCACAGACGACATGAGGTGGCGGCGCTCGCCAACCGCTAAAGAAGAAACCTCTGTGGCCTTAATCAGCTTAATGCCGGCGCATTCAAAGGCCCTCCTTTTCAGACGGAGCAGCTGCTGTCAGCCGGTTTGGGCGGAGGGCGTGACCGCCGGCAGAGCTCGCCGATGCAGAGAGACCGGTTGGTGATTAACAAACGGCGGTAGACTTTGGAATCCGGGGAGCCCGGGCTTTGTCCTCTCGGGCCGCCTTTCCGAGGTATTCCAGGTGGCTCTGTCATGCTCCCCCTCCCCCGTCAGGGCCTGCGCTCTCCTTCTGCTCCCTCTCTCTCTGCCCTCTTGTCCCCAGGGGTTTCAGAGCTCTGAGATAAAGAAGTTCAGACATACCTCACATATCTAGAGCCCCTTGTGGAACCTGGCAGGCAGTTACTGCCGGGTGTTTTTTTGGCTCTGGCCTATCCTTTGAAAACCCGGGGATTCGGTTGCCTGGAAATCCCTCCGCGTGAGACGTGTGTCGTCCCGTGGGAGATGAAAGGACCGGGGCGACGTTGGCCTGGCAAGAGGTGCGAGATGTTTTCTGCGAGAGCTTTGTGCGGGGCAGAGGGCTCGGGCACAGAACCGTACATCTGGCAGATAGATTTCTGTCGGCGGCTCTCCAGTGTCAGGCGGCCGCTGCCCCCCCCCGAGGAAGAGGATCAGATCTGTGGGTCCATGTTGTGCTGAACACCTAAAGCGCACGTAGCCGGCTCCTAAAATGGCTGCCCTTGAAGCTCGGATCAGAGGAGCATCTGAGTGGCTCAGTCGCTGCCTGTTGGAGCCCCCGCTGACTAGATGAAAGCAGCCACGCGATCTCACCCGTTAACTGGGACTGACCGGCCGAAGACACACAGCCGACTCTTAAGGCAGATGGTGGTTGTTTTGTTCCTTTTCATTCCTCGGCCTTTCTCTGAGAAAGGATCCTCCTTGATATCCATGTCAAGGAACCTGGCGTCAGGAGGCAACTTTGTTCTAAACCTGCCAAGGGAGCAGGGTGGGGCCCTGTGGTGAGGCTGTAACATGACCCCCCCCCCCCCCCCCCCCACACACACACACCGAACAACAATGGATCCCCTGGTTGCTCCGGGAGATACTGGCAGCTCGCTCACGCGGAGCTCGCCGCTGGCCGGCCAGTTGGGCGCGGGGAGCAGCGCGGGAATCCCCGCCGTCTCAGGCACGGATCGCACTCGAAATACAGATCTGTAGACGGGAATTTGATTTTAATTGCGTTGTTCTGCGGGCGTTTGTCACCCGTCTTCTGTGGTTAGTTTACGTGCTTATCTTCTTGTACTCAACCGTGATGTTTTTCTACCTGAACTACCTGGGTTTGTCCCCAAAGACCAAAGGAGGTATTTTTTGGGGGGGGTTTCCCAAAATAAGCCTTCTGCTTAATGTGACCGTAGTGAAGCGTCATAGTGTCGGGTCTAACCAAGCATTGTGAGACAAGCTGGAATGAGAACATGGTGCCAACACGTTTTCTATAAATTTGAATTTTTGTTTTTTCCAACAACACAACACTCAAGCAACACACAGCATGATGAACCGTATTTCCTCTTAGATCACAACCTTTTTAGTTATTTGTAACCTTGATCAACCCGCTCATTCCATTTGAGATAATGTAATATAACAATGACGTACTTTCAACTGAATTTTAGTAGATTTAATTGCAATTTTAAACTGAATAAAATAAATGTGTTCTCTCTTAAAGTCAATGCCCTAATGATTATATTAATAATTAATGTTATCCCACTCTCGCTCTACAGCTGCTTGATCTGCTGTTGTAGGAGTGTAACTTAATTAAAGTGTTGGTTTATAGGATGACAATGTTTTGTGATTTTATCAGCCGCTGATGGATCTCCCGGCATTTCAGCGCGAATAAAAGGAGACCCGATGCTTCTGCTAAGATAGGATTTAGTTGGATTATAAATATGCCGTATTGTGATGTCGACGTGTTTCATTAAGAACAGTGGATCCACAAAGGGTCATGCTGACAGTGTGAACCATTAATCCCCTTTTGAATACAAATTTCCGTCTTTGCCTAATAGAATACACAAAGGAATATGTGTTAATAAGTACTCGAAAGAAGTGGCTGTCAGTTTTCAACACAATATGTTTACAATACTCGAGACCTTAGTGCGTGAGACTCTCCAGTCCCTCTATATTGTAAGCAAATGTAATTCATACCTGGAAGGTGCTCATAGAAGCACTTTTGAATGCATCTAGTGCTTTGTGCATGTACTCATTTTGAGAAGGGAAAACGTGCATCTGTAACCAAAGGCTGCACTTAAAATTGCCTCATGCTTTCGGACCATCACGCATCTAATGAGAGCAATCAACGGCCCCGAGGTTTCCCATGGCAGGTTGCATCCTTGTGCATGGGGTATAAGCCCCTTGGATGTGAGAGCTCACATGAGTTCTTGTACACATTAAAAGGTGTTGATTCCCCTTTAAGAAAATTCAACAAGTGGACCATTAAGTTTCTTTGGTTGGATTTACATTTAACACCAAGACATAATGTCTTCCTCAAAATTAGCCAAAACATACGAATGAGTTTTGGGAGTCAATAAGTGTGCCCTCAAACACCCATCTCACAACCAGTGCGACCTACAAATGCGATTTGTGATATCATATCGTTTGCGCAACTGTAAGACCATTGGAAGCGTTGATGAAACAGCTGTGGAATGACGGCCCGAACTGCAGAGAAGCCCAAATACACAAAGCTTTCATCCCTCCGTTGATTTCATTCAATCTTATTTCAGAGCAGTTGATACAATCGGATGCAATAGTCTGCTCTAAATACTGAGCCGTGGAGCTGCTCTCCAGCTGTTGCTTATCCCAAGGTAATAAAAATGGGACAAATCGGCCCATAATCCCTCCTCAGTTGTCCATTGTTCTTAGAATGATGCTATGCTCAAAAATGAGACCACCTTAGTATTCGGAGTCACATCAGCATCTGCTGATTTCTTTATCATGTTTGGTGAGGATTTCTACTGTTGCTTGCGGACGGTTGTCAGCAGTTCGAGAGATTGAATATAATTTCATTTTGATTCTTTTATGTGGGTTGTTTTGTCTTAATGATTCAACAGAATGCTGCTTCACATAAATGAAATATGTCATTTTTATTACATTTTTGTGAATATTGCTTTTAGTACCATAATTTAGTGACATAATGTCACTTGAAGTATCATGATCGTGTTCATTAGAATTTTCAGCTTTGTATGTTTTTTCTGCCATCGTCTTACTTGTTATGTGAAAAATGTACATCCTGCACTTGCTTATTATTTGCTCACAGCAGGAATGGCCACTGGTAATCATTTTAGATCATCACCAATTTTTATGGAAGGGCGTTATCGCTACACTGAATATTGAAGCATTATGGAATAATATCATTCATGCATTGTAATAGCTCTGTAAATACTTCATGCCAGAGTAAATACCTTGTACCGTGCGCTGCAAATGGCTACCATGAATATTTTAACACAACTGCCATAATAACTTTTATTTCCAACAGCCTTCTTATTAGATATGCATTCTGCTGTGTACTTATTGGGAAATACTGCATGTCCTCATGACATTTTCTCATTTTCTTTGCAGGTTTCCCTGATTTTCCAGGGAGCGCTCCCCTTTTTCAGTGATGGAGGTATTGCAGTGTGACAGCTGTGACTTCCGTGCCGAGTCATATGATGACTTAAAGACCCACATTCAGGAAGTGCACACGGTGTTCCTGCAGCCTGCAGATGCAGAGGAGTCCGACTCGCTGAAAGACGAGGACGACGATGACGACGAGCAAGCGGAGGAATATGACGGCAAGGGTGACCGGGATTATTCGACTCCTAAAGCTGGAATGAGTACGTCCTCCACATCAAATCGGATGTTACCGTTTCATTTGTGGAGGATTATTTCTGTTTGTTTCCTATAAGTAGGACGACTTTATGTTTTATTGAGAAGCATTAAAATGCTAGTTTTAAAGACTGACACAACAGAATGTTTAAATGTTACACGTTTTCCTTCCGTCACACATCTTCTCATCTTTTTTTTTTTTTTTTTAGGCCCCAATACTACTGACAATTCCAACCAAACACCACAAAGGCAGACCGCTGAAACCCACCTGCCGTTTTACCAGTGCAAGTTCTGTGTCCGTTACTTCAGATCCAAGTCCTTCTTAAGAAACCACACCAAAAAGGTGCATAACGACGCAGAGGAGGACTCCGATGCAAGTGTCTCCTCGCAGAGCGCCGAGCAGCCCAGCTACACCGTTATTATGCGCGGTGACAATTCAAAAGTGTTCTCCTGTCAGTATTGCACGTACCAGTCTCCACGCAAAGCAAGAATGATGAAACACCAGCTGATGTATCACAATAAGGTTCCCGCAGAGAGCGCTGAGGAGCCACCAGCGTTCGATGAGACCGGCGAGGAATCGACCGGAGAGGAATCCGACTCCGCCGGTGGACTCACGAAGGGAACCTTTGCCTGTGAATGGTGCGACTATCAGACCGACCAGAAGGAGAGCTGGACCGGTCACGTGTTGAAGGAACACAGTGACAAGGTCAAGATAGTGTCCTGCGTTGAGGAGCTGGAAGGGGAGGAGAGTGCAAGCTCACCCATACCAGGCTCTCCCTCGGCTCCCCGGAGCCAGAATAGGTCAAAGGTGGGTTTCTCTGAGGTTCGAGGAAAGGCAAATCCAGGAGGAAAAACTGTGGAAAAACTGTCGGAGGAGTCCGTCGCAGACATCTCATCCTTTCAGTACGCAGACATTACTGCAGCAACACCCAACAGCACAGGCTCCTCCATTCTGTCCAAGAGGTTCACGCAGTCTGACATCTCCAACAGCGTCGTCGAGGCGGACGCCAACTTGCTCAATGAAGAAGACTCAAAGAGCAGCTTAGAGAATGACGACGACGAAGAAGAGCTGGGCGACATAGACGATCCCAGCTATACTGGGACCCTGTCCGCAGACGCAAAGCAGCTTTTAACTGACGAGGACAATAAACTACTGGAGACTAAAGGAATACCGTTTAGAAAGTACATGAACCGCTTTCAGTGCCCTTTCTGCTCCTTCCTCACCATGCACAGGCGAAGTATCTCCCGGCACATTGAAAACATTCACCTTTCTGGTAAAACTACCGTGTATAAATGTGATGAATGCCCATTTATTTGCACCAGCCCTCTTAAGCTAGGCACGCACAAACAGAGCCACATATCCTCCGATCTGGACTCCATGGACCTAACGAGTGACATACAAGAGACCCTCAACGACAACGCCGCAGAGCCCGTCAACGGGGGTAACGTAAGCTCCAAAGTCAACGGGAAAAAAATAACCAGCACACCGAACGACCAGCTGAACCCTCACCGCTGCACGCTGTGCAGCTTCTCCACCACCACTCTGAAGGGTCTGCGGGTCCACCAGCAGCATAAGCATTCCTACTGCGATGACCTGGAGCCCGCCGTCTTTGAGAGCCAGCTGACTGACCAGCCGGACTCTGAAGTGGACGCTTCTCCGATCTTTCTGCAAAAAACCCAGACCTCGATTTTAGGACTCGCCACCAAGAAGCCCTTAGTAACGGGGAAAAGAGCCAGGAAGTCCATCAACGACTTGCCTTTGGATTTGTCCTCGGTGAAGAAGAGGACCAGAATTGATGAAATTGCCAGTAACCTTCAAAGTAAGATTAGCCAAAGCCAACAGGACATGATCATAAACCTAGATGACATGGATGATGTAGATGGAGAAAATCACACCGGTGCTGATAAAGAGGGTAGAAACCACGTAAACCCAGTCTTCACTTATAACACACAACACCTTCTTGCCAGTGAGTCGATGATCTCTCACGACGGGGGCCGGGTAGGGAAAAGAAAAAGCAACCCCAAGTCGAAACCCAGAAACATTCCCATATCACTGACTCTCTCAGACGACAGTGAAAACATCTCCGTTGACCCCGGTGACGGTGCTATCCAAGAGAACGCCGATTATTCGGAGGCTCCAGGAACTACGCGTTTCTACTGCAAACACTGTGATTACCACAACAAGTCGGCCCGTAGCGTCAGCACCCACTACCAGAGGATGCACCCTTACATCAAGTTCAGCTTTAAGTACATCCTGGACCCCGAGGACCAGAGCGCGGTCTTCCGCTGCTTGGAGTGTTTCATTGAATACACAAATTACAATGATCTGCATCAACACTACATGGATCACCACCCGGAAGCGAGCAACGTGCTCAACTTCAACCAGCCAAATCTGGTGTACATGTGCCGCTTTTGTTCATACACGAGCCCCAATGTCAGGAGCCTGATGCCCCACTACCAAAGAATGCACCCGACGGTTAAAATCAACAACGCAATGATCTTCTCCAGCTACGTGGTGGAGCAGTCCCACAAAACGGGTGAATCCCAAACCCTGAGGGAAATATTGAACTCCGGCCCGAAGAATTTGAATTCTCCAACGTCAACCCCGAGGTCCTCCACCAGCCCGGTGCCGAAAGCGGTCTCCAAGACCCCCGAACCCGGCGCTGAGGCGGACCCTCTCAAAGAATCCGTGGATGGCAACGTGGTCGTGTACGACTGTGACGTGTGTTCTTTCGGTAGCCCCAACATGCACTCCGTGTTGGTCCACTACCAGAAGAAACATCCGGAGCAAAAGGCGTCGTATTTCCGTATACAGAAAACCATGAAGGTCATCTCGGTGGATCAGTCGCAGCCTGTCGCCAACTCCTCGTACAATCTCAACATGGCCACGCCTCCAAAACAACAGAGCGCCGTACTGTACGGATCGGATGAAGAGATGTACTACTGTAAACACTGCGTGTACAGCAACAGATCTGTGGTGGGTGTGTTGGTCCACTATCAAAAGAGACACCCGGAGGTAAAAGTGACGGCGAAATACATCAAACACGGCGCTCCCACTCCCGGTTTGATGAAATTGATGGACGAATTGCAAATTGCGACCCCCAAACAGTTTTTGAAGCAGTTCCAAAACAACGGTCACGACGGATCGAACAACACCAGCCCCAAGCCCGGCAGTGGCGAGAAGGGGGAGGATGAGCTGTTTTTTTGTCAGCACTGTGATTACGGCAATCGCACCGTAAAAGGCGTGCTCATCCACTACCAGAAGAAGCACAGGGAAACCAAGGCCAACGCTGACCTCGTGCGTCGCCACACCGCCGTCGTCCGGAGTCAGCGCGAGCGCGCGCAGATGGTGCAGTCGAGCAGCGTCTCGTCCGCCTCCATCCCGGCACCGCCGGACCCCGAAAACACTACGCCGCTGCGCTCCCTGAAGTGCAGACACTGCTCGTACACGTCGCCCTACGTCTACGCCCTGAAGAAGCATCTGAAGAAAGAGCACCCCACTGTGAAAGCAACAGCCATGACCATTCTACACTGGGCTTACCAAGATGGCATCCTGGAGGCTGGCTACCACTGTGAGTGGTGCATTTACTCCCACGCCGAACCGCAAGGCCTGCTGCTCCACTACCAAAGACGCCATCCTGAGCACAATGTGGATTACACGTACATGGCCAGCAAGCTGTGGGCTGGACCGGAGACCACTCAGCAAGGCGGCAATATGGAAACTAAACATTACAAATGCAGAGACTGTGCCTTCGAGGCCTGCACCATATGGGACATCACGAGTCACTATCAGGTAGTGCACCCGTGGGCCGTTAAAGGCGATGAATCCGTGCTTTTGGATATCATCAAAGGAAACGGGCCGGCCGAAGACACACAACAGGTGGTTGCCAACGAACACATGTCTTTCAATTGCCAATCGGTTGACGACGATTTGACACAGGCCATGGCCACCACGCCTCAAGAAAGCAATCCCCATCCGCCCCACCCACGTCTTTCCATCTCCAACAATCCTTATCAGTGCACCGTGTGTCTGTCAGAGTACAACAGTCTCCACGGCCTGCTCACTCACTACGGAAAGAAGCACCCAGGTATGAAGGTCAAAGCTGCAGATTTTGCACAGGAGGCAGACATCAACCCCAGCTCTGTGTATAAATGTCGTCACTGTCCGTACGTAAACTCCCGAATCCACGGGGTCCTGACTCACTATCAGAAGAGACACCCGTTGGTCAAAGTCACCGCGGAGGACTTTGCAGATGACATTGAGCAGATCGGGGACACAAATGAAGGAGAAGACAAGTGCAAAACTCAAAGGCAAGGCTACGGAGCATACAGGTGCAAAATCTGCCCCTACACGCATGGGACACTTGAGAAACTCAAAATCCATTACGAGAAATACCACAATCAGTCGGCCTCTGAAATGTTCGCCCCCTCTCTGACGTATTTCTCTCCCGGTAGAGAGAGCGAGCCAGTGGCTGAATGCAGCGCTGGTAATACGTCAAGCGCGGCAAAGGTCCAGGAGGTCGGTGAATTGGACCTTGCCCTCTCCCAGTTACCCATCAATAAGCAAGAGAAACACGCCATATTCAAGTGTCAGCTCTGCAAATACTTCTGCTCCACCCGGAAAGGCATCGCCCGTCACTACCGTATCAAGCACAACAACGTCCGAGCTCAGCCGGAGGGTAAAAACAATGTCTTCAAATGTGCTCTGTGTTCATACACAAACCCCATACGCAAAGGTCTGGCGGCACATTACCAGAAACGGCACGATATCGACGCCTATTACACCCACTGCCTGGCTGCTTCCAAGACTATGACCGAAATGCCCAACAAAGTGATCGCACCCCCGCCGTCGGAAGGGGAAAATTCCGAAATGAGTGAAGACTTGCGTTTGGCTGTGGAGAGACGAAAGTGTTCTCTTTGTGCCTTCCAGGCCTTCAGCAGGAAGAGCATTGTCTCACACTACATCAAACGTCACCCAGGTGTCTTCCCCAAGAAGCAGCACGCCAGCAAGCTCGGTCGCTACTTCACCGTTATCTATGCCAAAGAAGCCGAGAAGATGGCCGGCAGTGCGATTGCGGAGGACGACGGGGACGCGTCGGAGGTCCAGCTTGAGCCCGAGCCGGACAGGGGGGTCGAATGGCTGCCGTTCAAGTGTCTAAAATGCTTCCAGTCGTCCTTCGGCACGGGCGAGCTGCTCTCTATGCACTACAACGATCACCACGGCAGCGACCTGAAGAGAGACTTCGTGGTGTCGCCCGGGCCCGAGGACGAGGAGTCCGAGTTGTACAAGTGTACTCACTGTGAACTGAAGTTTCTGGCTCTCCCGGTTCTGGCCAAACATCTGTTGAACCACAATGAGGAGTTTCAGAAGAGGGCCATGAGGCAGGAGAGGAGGAGGCAGGTGCTCAGCAAACAGAAAGCCGCCGAACATCCCGAGACCAAACCTGAGAAGGTAAGCCGAGATAAGGGCCTCAGGAATATATAGTGGTCATAAATTGTTATTAGTTAGTTAAACGATCGGTACCTTGAAAATGTCAATGATCTTTATTATTTATTTAAGAAAACTGTCCAGAGAATACAAATACAATGTTCAACTGTTACCCCCTTAAACTTTTAAATAATATAATATAAAATAGAAATCCTTAAAAATTAGATGTGTATTCCAAAAATTAAAAGAAAATGAAAACTTAATAAAAAACGTATTTTTGTCATTCTTTGTCTGTAAACAGGAAAACCTGTTAAATAACGCTCCCATAGGGTTCCGGTGTAACTTCTGCATAGAGATGCACCCCACCCTGCGTGCCATCTGCAACCACCTTAGGAAGCACGTGCAGTACGGGGAGGTCAAAGAGGGACACGTCAAGGTAAACCGAGTTGGATTTATTTTTAGATTTCTTGCGTGCTGCTGCAGTGTGTTAAACCACAGATTTGTAACGTTGACTCTGAGATATTTACATGTCAACGACACATATGTAAAACATATTTATTTAAAATAGTTACCTGATGGTTTGTGAAATGCATCAACAGAATTCTTTCTTTTCGAGAGTCTGATGATACGACTTCATATTTCATATGAAGCACCATCCATCAGCTGGGTATCTAAGCTAAGCATAAGCTTAGTTTCATATTTAGTGTTTTTAAATTTAAAGTGGTATCAATCTAGATATCCACCAAACAAGAAGGTGAATGAGCATGTTTCCTAAAATGTCAATTCTGACAAATCAAGCAAATGTAACTAGACATTATTTACTGATACCAATCTTATCAACATACCAATATTTTATCTCACGGCCTACTTTGACTGTCGCTGGTGTTTATAGCTTGAAAAAGTACTCCTCGTTTTCCTTTGCACTGGTCGATTTACTGGACTTGGATTCTGTTTTTGTTTATAACCGATGGTGCTTCTGGGTAGACAGCCTGTCAGCTTTCTCCAGAGAAAACAAGCAAAGCTGTCCCCGCAGTGGAAAAGGGGTGGAGGTTTGGGGGGTAAAGGACTTTTAGGGCAGCGCCATGTTACCATTCATACATTAGTATTCCACTGAGGCTCCCAGTGAGGGGAACAGTCCTTAAGGATCCAACGCCTCATCCAAACGGTGTGTCTCAAATTGCATTTGCTTTTTTGACTTTTAGATTCAGTACATGGGATCAAACGTGCCACGGTCAGGGGTTAACTGGAAGCATTCATGGCCTACGACAGCTCCAGCAGATGGAATTTACTGTATGTTTTACACGTCAACATAAAAACCAATTTGTTTTTATGGTTTCAACTTCCGAACTGCAATGGTTCTGATAGAGTTGGATAAAAAGGAAAAAAAGGAACGTGCTGACGGTGCAGTCAGGGCCGACTGGGTGGCAAGGTTAGGTCTGTGGATGCCACGTCTTATTTATGGCTGCATGAAGTGCAGGGTCAGGCCCTTCCACAGAGAGAACGAGCTTCCTGGAGGCAGTAAAACAGTCATGCTGATTTTCTGTCTACTTGTGATGACTAGATGAACCAGCCAGCGCTCCAGCAGATGACAGTAGAGTAAATAGATGGAGGAGTTTTGCTTTGCATTTGGTGTAGTATTAGTTTATTATTCTCCCATTCTCTGCAACTAGTAATGCTACATCATTATGAAGGAGTACATGCATATCGTGATTTACTTTATTTACTTTTTGTAGATAACTTAATTGTATTCACTTTTAGTGTTTGTAGTTGAGATACAGGGAGGTTTTCTGAGACTTCTCCTCTTTTGTATTTGCAGCAGGAAGTCAGCGAAGTCCCACTGACCCCGTCTTCAGAGACCCTGACCAATGGCGACCTCGAGGGGGAAGACGCGGCCGAAACCGACGGCCCCGAGGGACCCGCGGCGACAATGACGGGTCCGCCCTCCGTTTCCACGGCAGGCGGCGATGTTGTTCCCGCAGAGACACTGGAACCGGCTCCGAGCGCCATCGGAGGGAGGGCGGCGGCCCTGGTGGCTGCAGCGAGGGCCGTGGTGTCGGAGGGCGAGCTGAAGCAGCGGTTGGCGGCCGGGGGTCACCCGTGTGCCCAGTGCGACAGAGTCTTCATGTCCATGCAGGGACTGAGGTCCCACGAGAGGAGCCACTCGGCCATGGCGCTGTTCAGCCGAGAAGACAAATACAGCTGCCAGTACTGCCAGTTCGTCTCGCCCTTCAGACACAAGTGAGTAAGAGGAGTCGAAGAATCTTCCCCGTTTCTTCAGTAGAATCCCGACAGCATTTCTGTTGATTTGTTGATGCATTGAACCAGTCAGGTTAGATCAAGTTGTAACCCTTGAGATTTTGGTCCTGGTTGAGCTGTCTCCAAGAAGTCCCAAGTTATAGAGGGCACCTCTTATCAAGCAGCTACAGAGGTTTCCTCGGCCCATCACGTGTTCTTTTAAAGAATCATCTGACGTATGAAAAAGCATCGAGACAGCCGACGAGGGTTCATTGTGATCACAGCGGAAAATACTTACCGCTACATAGTGTTTACTCGTGCACATGGTGCTGGATGACATGCATGCATCATTTCCTGTGACTCCGTCATGCATGGGAAGAATATTTAAATCCAGTGTGGAAATGGCGGCCTACGCATCAAACAGCAAACACTTGCATGTGTATTCTAAACTCTCTGCACCAGTTGATTTGCAGAACAGCGTACACTTCACCCTCCACGATCCCTCTGTATCCCTCTGTAAGATTTCCTGCTTCTGAGGAGAGTAAAACCAACATTACAGCGAGACAGATATTTTGGTAATGTGATTTGTTTTATCCATCACAGAGACACAGAGCGAGGGGGTGAGGAGGGGTGAGGGGGGGAGTGGGAGTCCTCATCTCCTGTGAGCTCCCAGGTGTAATCCCTCCGTACTGTATGTGCCCTGACCCAGAAAGAAGCCAAATTCCCATGCCACCTAGGAGGCTGGAATTAAAAACACAGCCACTGTCCCCACAGGCGCTCCCACATCCACTCCCACCAAGGGATTGTGGGAAGATGAGTTCACCCCACGGCTTCTCCTTCCGTAGCCATTGTTCATGTGCGGCTGTTGTTTGTGAGGCAGGCGGAAAAATAAGCAGTTGAAACCTTCAAAGTGGAAGATGTTGAGTAAAGCGCTCTCTCATTCTTTCCCGTACTCTATTCTTGTCACTTTATCTCCTGATTTGCTCTCCGTTCGTGCTCGTTCTGTCAATTCTTTTGGTGTCTTTTTATCTCAAACCCTCCCTTCTGTTTTTTTTTTTCTTGTCTTTTTGTCTCATCGGCAGTCTGGACAGACATGTGCAGTCTCACCACGGGCACCACAAACCCTTCAAGTGCAAACTCTGCCCCTTTAAATCTGCCTACGTGAGTCGCTTGAAGAGCCACCTGCATAAGGCACACACAGGTAAGAAACAGTGAAACGCACGGATGCACGCACATGATGCATGATTTTGTTCTCATTGTAACCAACGGCCTAGCTGGAGGAACAGCTTCAGCGAGTGCATTCGATGCACCTAATCAAGCGCCTGCAAAATAATCACATCTGGCTTTCGTAGCGTAAATAGCCCAGATTAATTTATTTGGGGAAAACGGAAATTAAAACCCTGAGCGTGTTGCAGGCTGGTCGTCAGTAAGGTTCTCTGCCTGTGATCGTGATTTTGCAGTTATTGAGCAAATGTAAAAAATGCTCAAATCAATACGTGAGCAAAAGAAAGTTGAAAACTAGAAAGGCCTATAATCAAAAGGCTTTTGAGTGCACTCTGTCTTTGTAGGGAAAAAATGATGAAAATGCAACAATGGTTAGCCCGACTACTACTGTGGATATCACAGGATACCACTTTTGATTTGCGATTACATTTGAACAGTAGAGTTTAGTCATGTTGATTTGATATAAATAATCCTTTTTTTTATCATTGTGGCTCAGTTTTTCCTCATTTTTACCCAACATGCTTAAGATTATTTTGGATCGCAACCCCTGTGAAGAGAGGTTCAAGCTGTATTTTGAAAAGAAGTTTGTTCTGTCCAAAACTAAGCATTAAGGACTAACTGTATTCCAAACATGTTCAGGCCAGAACTATTTTAATAAAGAGGTAGTTTTTCATGGTAAACAGCCTCTAAGATGATGTTACTGGCGGTTCAGATTTGGTTGTAATGGCTCCTCCCCCCAGGATGCTGCTTGCATTAGTTAGATAAACTAATGTATTCATCAGCTGCAGGAAGAAAAAGGCTGTAAATCCACAGCGGTTACATTTCAAATTCTACCAAAGCTGTCAAACAGCCACAGTATCCATCACCACAAGCGTACATGTGTTTATTTCATATGATTTGTAATTTGTGATTAGTTGTAAGCATTATATAAACCAGGTCCTGCCTTTTTGTACAGTACCGTTCATTTGGCCGCCGTGTTTTTATTTGCCTCCAGGTGAGCAGCACACATACCAGTGCTTGTCTTGCCCCTTCTCCTCTATGACCATCAGCCAGCTGAAGGAGCACTCTCTGAGAGACCACGGAGAGGCGCTGACCCTCCCCAAACTCCGGGCTGCTACCCAGGCTGCTCACGGTGCCCTGAGGCCCCCGCGGCTGCCCAGCAACACAGAGCAGAACCCCTTGGCCCTGGATGGTATGAGAGCCCTCGTTATGTCATTCTGGCAGATATGTGATCGCATCGCAGGCTCGTCGGGGGCCGGAGCTGGAAAATCTTTGAGCATCAGGGCAGAATTCTCACGAATTAGAATCACTTTGGAGCAGAGACTCTGAGTGGTGTTTGATAGAAATAGAAGTGAATTATAGGTTTTTAGAAATAGATATCTGCTTGTATCTACGGTTTCCCACAGCACCAGAAAAAGTATTTAAACATCTTGTTTAATTAAATTCATTAGGCTGAGTGCTTTATTTCCTAAGAATTTCGACTATCATTAAACGTTATTTATTAAACAACACTGTCAAAGGAAGCATCAAATCCTCACATTTGAGAAGGTCGAACCAGCAGGTCTGACCAACGTCAGAAAAACTATTTACAATATCAATATAGTTTGTGATTTGAATAATTACTTCAGATCCAAGGATCCAAGTAATCCGCTATAAAAAACAAGTAAATAACTTAACTTACTATATTATTAACGTATAACGGAAAGGCAACATTTTCACTTCAATGTGCACATTTTCTGGTGTGCCAGGTGAGTTTTCAAACTACTACTAATATACTATTAATGTAATTGATTCAATTCCCTTTAAAGAATGCAGAAGCAGCAGTTAGGGTTGATAAATAAGTCCCATAGCCTTTGGGAAAGTATTGTGTGTAGGGGTTGAATAGTTTGACTTCCTTGGCAACCTTTACTGTTACGCCATCTTTCCTCTTACGGAATATTTCCGATCAAAGAGGCGCCTTCACTGTGCAGCCCTGTTTTAGGTGTTTCAGTGGCCTTGCGTTGCGCAACTCGCACACTGTTTTCTGGCAGCAGCTGTCACCTTGCTGCCGGAGCTGTGGAATCTTCCCTGGAGCTGAAGCAGGGCAGCATTCCTCAATCACCACCGTCAGCTGTGCCCCACCGAGACAAGTGAAGCAGTGAGAAAGAGCAGAGCTGACATGTTGAAGCTCTCTCGCTCGTTCTCTCTCTCTCGCTCTCTCTCCCTCTCTCTCAAGTATTGAGTCTCTCTACAGTGCCAAACCAGCTACCTTCAGTCAAATGTTTTAAATTTTGAAATTTGAAGTGGAATGGAGGGGTTTGTTTTGGAAGGACTATTTGGTTTTTGCTTCAAGGTCAGCTCTCTGCATCTATTTTAATGTCCTTCCCACCCGGTCTTCTCCATCTCCTCGCCTCTCATTTATGCACATAATGGACAGCGCTGACCCTCAAACCGTACAACGAGACACAATTGACTTTTTCTCCGTCTCCACGATGAAGGAAGGACATTAAACATGAATCACCTGTGGCATTGTTTGATTTGTGAGAATTCCTGCGTTAACTCTGCAAAAGTGAGAAACTGGATCTCAAGCATTTTACAATGTACACGTTTTTTTTTCTCTCCGTGGTTCCTCATAGTCGGAGTGCTGAATGAGGCATTTTTCACACGGATAGACATTCTATTTGTGTCACTGTGGTTTATTTATTGATCTGTTGGAGGCTCAAAGTAGGGCGACAAGATGAGCTTCCTCGCTGATGATATGCACTCTTAAGAGGAGGGAAAGGGACAATTTAATGTCAGTCGTAGTAATACTTCCTTATCTGTGAGGGGACATTTGATCCCCTTAAGAGAGAAAAGAATCTACCGTTATCTACCAGCTATTTTCTTTTTGAGGAAATTGTAAAACATCGCTCATTAATAGAACAGAAGAGGCTAAAGTCCATCCGGAGGATCCGGAGCAAGGGCAATAACATAAGTCTTAGATGACTAAAACTAACAAAATAATTCTCTTGAATTTAGCAGAGAAAAGTTTTCATTACACCGACGTGTTCTTGTTAGAGCAGTTTCTTCCTGTCCAGGTCATGAATAGAACCAATGAAAAGAACATCCAAGTTCACCGGTATCCTGAACAAGTGTCAAAAAACAATCCTCATTCGAAAAATATCTCCAAACCAGAGGTGGATGACGTGCACAGATCCTTGACTGTGCAAATAAAACAGTAGTGGCAGTGTCCTTCAATAAGAAGTAAAACTGCCTGCATTGAAGAAACATGGCATTAAAAACGAATCAGGAGTTCCGAGAGGCTCCTGGGTACATGCATAATTACATGTGACATACTGTGTGAATACTGATGCATCATTTTTAGAAGATTCTTTTTGTTGTAGATTGTTTAAGTGATGCAGATTTTTTTCCCCCTTTTCTGTACATTTGGCTAAATCGCTTTTCCCCTCATCCTTGCTTTTTGGTGAAATATTGCAGAGTTTGGCCTCGGTGGGCCTCGCATGTAGTAATACACTGTATTTTACGAACCGCTCCACTTTCTCTGTGAACTGTTTTGTCTTATTGTCTCTCGTTTCTCTGCCCCCTCTCTTCAGATCCGTCATACCTGGAGCCGGCGGACGTTCGTCAGCAGCTTAGTCATTACCAGCTAGCGTCGCGCAGTCAAATGTCTGCAGGCTCAACGGCGGCTGATCATCGACCGGACAGCATCCTCACTTGCGAGTTCTGCGAGTTCAGCTCTGGGTACATGCAGAGCCTGCGTCGGCACTACAGGGACCGCCATGGCGGCAAGAAGCTCTTCAAGTGCAAAGACTGTTCCTTTTTCACCTGCTACAAGTAAGGAATGAGAAATCAGACCATGACTGTATGTATTGTATTGCATACTTATGCTGTTTATGGGAGTTTGGATGCTGCAGACTTTATGCAACGTTAATTAATAGAGACATTACCCCCCCTTTCTCTCTCTCTGAATCCATCCCAGGAATACCTTCACCATGCATGTGGAGGCCGGTCACAACAACAACGCACCCGACAACCTCCCCAAAGACCTGCGCTGCCCCCTCTGCCTCTACCACACCAAACACAAGAGCAATATGATTGACCACATTGTCCTGCACAGAGGTACACGTCATGTCATCGTCACGTCACATTTCGGGGGAGTTATTTGCCAATTTGCGTCGTCGCTGAGCGTGAATGGATTGAGCTTAGAGACGGCACACGGAGAAACCGATACCACTCTTTTGGTCGAGTGCATTAAATCGTAATCTTGTCTTCACCGCGCGGTTGCCAGGCAACCAGCGGAAACCCTTTTGTGTACGTAATAATTAAAGCAGTATATAAGAGTGTGAACCAAATTGAAATGCAAATTAAAAGCAAGCGTTGAGGAATGACACTGACGTTTTTTTTTTGGGAGATCTTCAGTGTTACAAGTCACTGGTTTGACGTTTCTATGCCTGTGTGACAAATGTCATTTGATACCTCTTCTCCTGCTCCCTCCTGCCTTACAGCTACTTCCCTTCCTCAAATCCAATAATCCGCTTCACTCTTTCCCTTTTTCCTCCACCAGAGGAGCGTGTGGCTCCGCTGGAGGTCAGCCGCTCCAAGCTGTCGCGCCACCTGCAGGGCCTCGTGTTCCGTTGCCACAAATGCACCTTCACGTGCTCCAGTGACCAGGCCCTGCAGCTGCACCTGCAGAAGCACGCTGAGATCAAGCCCTACCAGTGCCAGCTCTGCTACTACGACAGCAGTCAACGGAGCCAGCTAGAGGAGCATCTACGCCTCGAGCACAAGGTCAGTGGCGACGCACGTCATGTTTTAAGGAACAATACTCGGAACAGATTTTTGCAATATGGAGGGGAATTGAATTCTAACGCGTTTTGATTAATTGCTTAATGGCTGTAACATGATATATTCACATCTTGTACATTCATTATAAGCTCTGCATCAAATCCTATATGACCCTTTGCTGGTTTTATGGGTTTTGAGGACCGTGCTAATCAACTGGCCACATTCCAAATCCAATTCCCCAAAGCAGACAGAAAGAAAGCTCTTTGCCTACAGTCAATTTGAACCACTAACACACAATAAAGTAACTGAAATGATTCCTTGATGTTGTGTATTGTAGTTCAAGGTCACATTAACTGCAAAGTTAATGCACATCGCATTGATACGCTGGATTAAACCCCAAAAATGCACGAATCCCTGCGCTGTTAATTACTTTATTTAAAATCCTCAAACTTTCATCCGATAAAATTCAAATGGGCAAACCAAGCCGGTACGTAAACAATATTGCTAGCACCCTCTTCTAGGGTTAGGGTTACATATTTCATATCAATCCCTCTGTCTATGTAAATGTATTATATATTAATTTATTATATAGACAACATCCAAATGTGTATATGAATGTATTATATAGACAACCGGGCTCCTCCTGGGTGACACATAGCGCCGACTCATGGTATGAAGCGTGGTCTGCTGGGAGGGACGCTGCAGTCCTCGGGGAGTGTGGGAGGAGGGCTTAGAAAGAAGAGTGACATCATTTGCAACAGGACGCTTTATGTAACGAAATGAGATGGTTTTGTCGTCAAAATCCTTAATCTTATTTTTCCTTTTTTTTTTGTTGAGTCGTTAACAAATTCACCTCTGGTCGGAGTGAAGATCTTTTTTTATGTGTTCCCCTTTTAGGTGAAATTAATTTGATTTGAAATTGGGAAAGATGATTTATTTAGCAAATGTTGCATCTGTACCACACCAAACTTATGAGACCTCCTGATTCTGACCAGGTTATCCGGAATTTCGAGCTGATGGGCCGCGTCAACCTGGAGCAGCTGGAGATGATAAAAGAACGAGGGAGCAGCGCAGAGGAGGAGGAGGAGGAAGAAAGAGAAATGATGATGATGGAGTTGGTCGGAGATGGGAAGGAAGCTGCACATGAGGACGAGGACGACGAAGGAATGGAGATTATGGAAAACATGGTGGAGGAGCAGAGGGAGACAGACGATGAAGAGATAGAGGACCACTTTAAAGAGGAAGAGGAGGAGGAGGAGGAGGAGGAAGACTATGATGAAGAGGAAGTCACGAGGCTGGAGGAGGAGAAGCCCGGCATACGAGGTAAATGAAAATGAGGTCATCTTCGTTGCTCTACTGAGCTAAAAAATATCTGCTCGGATTCATCAAGGTATCCGAGGGCACAATTTCATTCTGACCGTCAAACACAACGACCAGTGTTTGCTGAAATAACAAAGATATAACTCTCACTCTGGAACATAACTACTTTTTAACTGCTGCTTCTGAGTCGATGCACAACACATTTCTCTACAAAACCCTCCTGGGATTACACTATGGATGAATATCTGCTGAGAAGCCATTTTCTGTCGTCTACAGAGTAATTTTACATAACATTATGAAACTTGTGAAGACTCTCTTGTGTCTCATTCTAATCCAAGTAAATGGGCCTATAAGTAAGAACGCTGTCTCATATGGAGCCAAATCCAGGTCAAAAAATATTATCATTTGAAAAATGTGTCTTTTTTTCAATCTTCACTTATATGTATTTTTGGGGATATTCGGTTTATTGTATTTTTCGGTTGCAGATTTTAATTTTCAGATTCAAAACTTATATTTTCACTTTCACATCTTTTTTTGGGGTTCGGATCTTTTTTTTTTCACATTCAGACTTTTGACCCTGATGTGGCGTCGGGGGCGGGGCATCAACTGGGAGGGGCGTGTAATCAAAAAGAATTATAGAACAGGGTCAAAACTATATTCAGCCCCAAAATACTTTTTATGTACTTATTTTTATTTTTGTTGTATTTTCCAATGTTTAAGACCAAAACTTTCAAGTTCACATTTGTTTTTCTAATGAACAAAACTTTTGAGCTGGATTTGGATCCCTGGTCTCTAGTCCGCATGCTCGTGCTTCTTTAAATGTGTTTTAGCGAGTCCTTTTCTCTTCCAAAAGAGCCTCAGCCTTACCCAAGTACACTGGGCTGGTATTGATTGTTCACTGAAGCGAACGCAGATTTTGTTCTGATCCTCCCTGTTTTACGGAGGAGGGATGTCTTTGTGACGCGTGGAATACTGATCACCGGCTTATTTAAAAAACGTAGCGATTCGTATTTCGCCTGGTTTCAAATCTTGCAGAGAAAATGAAACCTCGTTACCACGTTGAGACTGACCAATTATGTGAAATCTATTTCCCAGACATCCTTGCGTCCCCCACCAGCAGCAGCGGCGGCGGCGGCAGCAACAACTCGGCGCCCAGCAGTGCAGAGAAGCGGCTTCCCTGTGAGTTCTGTGGCCGCTGTTTCACCAACAGCCTGGAGTGGGAACGCCACGTGCAGCGACACGGCATGTTAGTACTTTGGGCTACTTCTTCATCTTCACATTTTTTTTTCTTGAATAAAAACGGAATCTTCCTTTTGCCAAATAACCATTAAAGACGATAAAAAATATATATTATTTTTGACTGTTTGGATGGTTGACATTTATTTATAAAGGATGCGGCATATTTTGTATTATACAATCATGCTAATGAAACAGAATTATTTATTTAATATGGTCACCTTCATATCTAAAAAAAAGGCCCTTTTTTCTGCTCCGTCCCTCGTTTGTTAGGATGGTGAATCACACCAACATGGACTCCAGCAACACCTCCGCGTTGGAGGCCTCCGCCTCATCTTCCACTGGCTCCTGCGTGTTCGCTGACACGGGGTTGGACCCGTCCAGCAACGGCAACGAGGAAGGGAAACCCGCAGGTCTCTCGCTGGGGAGCCCCGGCCAGTACGTGGAAGGCCAAAACAAGCTCGACACCAAAAACGATCAAGAGTTTGGCTGAAGGGATTGTGGCCTGTTGGGATGATGTGCTAAAAAAACGATAAGCGTGGGGGGGAAGGATCAGCACTGAGTTGAACCGTAAAAGGAAACAAAAATGATTTAAACTGAGAAAAAAAAAAAAGTGACTTTGTACGAGTTGGCGCATTACTAGAGTTTAGGTGTTAAATATTTAAGTATTAGATTGTGATGCATTAAACGGCTAAGCTCTTTAAATGGGCAGTCCCCTAGGACAGATCTTAATATATTGGTAACCAATAGTGAACAGAACTCTTTATTGCTGACATTCTGGTCAAATCTACAGTGAAAGATCCCACCTAGATGAAACAAAGCTATTTATTGACGGCGATGTCCAAAATGATTAACTAAATTTAGTATTTTATTATTTGAAGCACCTTTTACACTCCCCCCCCCAAAACAGGGGTACTGTAAATGTACCTAAATTGAACAAACGTAGTATGAAAACATTTAAACAGTGGCCCACTGTAGAGCTACCTATTGTTTCTTGTTGAAATGTGAGACTCTTTTTCATCTTAGCCTTTGTGTTAAGTGTGTAGAAGTATCCCTCGAGAAAGAATCGCACCTTATCCATTTCAGTAAAACCACAAATCATTTTTTCTTTCTTTTTTTTCTTTTTTCGAAATGCTGACATTTTCCCCCAAATGTTTGTAGCAAATTGCTATATTTTAGGTCCCTTAATATTATACTGCGTATAAGCCTTCAGCCTGCGGCACCCTTTAGCATTTTGACGGTGATATTTCATTGTCCAGTAATTCACATGATGGGGAAAAATGCTAATAATGGGATTAGGTAAACTATGTGGTTCGTAGTCCAGGTTAAACAACATCTACCTGTGCACTCTGAAGATCAATATAACAACAAAGATACGTTAAATGTGTCATGATACAGGATTCGGTTAAAACTGAGCAGAGAAAGCGTCATCCTGGAACATAACTAGAGGTTGTTTTTTTTTGTTGTTTTTTTGCAACAGTGCCGTAATATTTGTCATCGTCATCAATAGACCGAGATCACACTTGTCTTTTCAGTGAGAGTTGGATCCTGATGTGTCTGCACGTCCATCGCAATGATAACTAAACCACCTCGGCTGATTGTTAAAGCCAGTGCAAAAGTGCCTTACGAATCCAGTTCCTCTAATGGCCAGTAAATGGCTTTATTTGCTTATTTTTATTGAGCTAATTTGAGGCAGCCATGCAATCACCCCTGATATCTGAAAATGATTCTCCATAATTTCTGGCCTCAACAGCTCATTTTTTGTTCTATTAATTCGTCTCCCGGTGGCGATTCTGACAGCAAACAACACCAAAGAGGACGGTGATGGTGATGGCCAGTCCTGAGGAATCCTTTTTTTGAGATTTTTGCTGATTCAATGGACGTTGGTAGAATTCAATTTGTTTTGCTCGCAGCGTTTGAGAAAATTCAGATTTTGTTAGAACTGCTTTCCTCCAAACAAAACGTCCCGGTGAAGTAGTGTTATCTGAGCGTCGTGCTACATTACGCAGAACGAAAGGGAAACGAAAGATTTTTATGGAGAAAGATTTTTTTTTTTCAATGTTGCGAGCACGACAAATGAAACTCCCCACTAAACTGGGTATGTTTGGAGTCATGTTTGCTCGATTGACAGATGTCTCAGTCTTTCACAGTCAGCCCTGGTGATGATTACCTCAACTCCATCCAGGCCCCTACACACCACCCAAATCCAGATGTTTGAACTGCGCACAACTGACAGGCTGACATTAAGCATGAAACTCAAATCTTGGCTCGGAGGCGTCCCTTCGCCACAGCACAGATGTGCTTTTCTACGATCCGTGGTGCCGCTTTTTTAGTAATGGAATGCACTGAAAAGACAAGTGTAACCGACACAGAAAACCTTTTAAAATCATTGGTTTCCACCAAATCCTAAAAAGTCCTTTTAAATTCCGTATCGGCACCACTGTCGTAGCCTGGATATGTGTGCTTCTTTTTAGATAAAGTCGTCATGTTATTGTGGATACTGACAAACGGCAGAGATTGTATTTGTTGAAAGTCGCTTGAATACCCTGAAGCCTTATAAGATAATAAATAGCAATTAAGTCAAATGCAAGCCCAATTCCAATAAGCAACATGAAACAATCTGAAATAATATGGCTGATAGACAATTTTTAAACCTATAGTACCAAAATATTTACCAAGACTGCTGTGTTTATCTTCATTATTAAACCTTTGACAGAAATCAGAAATTTGGGTTTGCAACGCAGGTGAACCACGTTTGCAGCCATGTATAGAAAGCAAAACTACTTGTTCAGTGTTTTAAGCGTGGTGTTTCGGAAAGGATACTTTCACCCTTTTTTCTTTTAGGTGTTTTTGTTTTAGTTTTTCAGAAGAAGAAAAGACCAATCTGAAGACGATAGCTAACCCTTAGGGGCTTTTTGAATCCCCAGTCCCAATATTATTACACTGTTGTTCAATATCCGGTTATAATGAGAAATATTTCCTTTTCTGTACTGTATTGGGAAGAAGCACATCGGAAGTGTGGTTGTACAATATTTAAACACATGAAGGAAAAGTATGCATTTATCTCTGAATGAATGGACTGGGCTTTTATTGTGAAGAAGGAAAACATGTCAATCCTTTTTAGGGGCATTTGGCCGAACTACTTGATCCTTTTCCTGGATCGGCCAGTTGACCCGCAGACCCTTCCGAGATGTAGCTGACTCATGTCCACACCAGTATCTCCTATCCACGACCAGTAAGGACGTCAGCTGACTTGCTCCAAATAGGCCTTCCCTTACATGTAGTCTACCCAAACAGCAGGAGGTGGGAATGTAGCAGCCCCACTAATGCTCCTCAGTCCTTGTAATACCTGGAAGAAAAGAAAAAAAACAAAAAAAAACTGTTGAGTTGGTGCTGAATCTTGAAGCCCTTTTTTTGTTTTTTTCTGTTTTTCAGGACCAGCGTGTAGCTTTTTGAAGAGTAAAACTGTTGTTGTAGAAATAAGCTTTGTTAAGGCAGCTCGTTGCCCAGTGGAAGCCACAACGACGGATTGGGACAATCTGGGTAACGAAGCTGTCGACCCAAAATTGTTGTTCTGTGATCGGTTTAATAGAAAAGGACTATGAATCCCACACTGTGTTCAGTCGCTGGACTGTAATATTCCCAGTTTACCCAAAGTGAAGCCCCTGCTGACAACACACTGGATACTTGTATATATGTTTAGTTTGTTTCTGATGAAGTTCTCTTTTCAGACTGTTGCCTCCATAGTTTGACACTAGAATCTCTCCTTCTTGCCTTTCCTCCCATATAAATCTGATTACCTGATGGTGGGTTGTGATGTTGCCTAGAATGATTGTTTACAATTTTATTCCATTTATCTCTGGATATTCTGTAAATATTGTAATTCATTGTCTTTTTTTAACTTGATAATAAAGTTATCAGATAAAGGTTCATATTATTTATCTCTTTGTACGAAGTTGTGGCTTAACAGTGTGACTAACTGCACTTTAACTCCTTATATTATCGGCAAACTGCCGCTTGATACGACTCATAATATCCCTTCCTTGTGAATGATATGTATATATAACTTCCGCTGGCCTCTACATCAGCGAGCTATTTATATCCGTGGAGATGTTGAACTGTTAAAAGCGACGGAGAAGCAAGCTTCCTGAAAAGCAGTTTGAGAATTTGGTGCAAGAGAAGTGCTTCGACTGTCGAGGGCGAAGCGACGTTTTTAAATCAAATTATCTTCATTGCCCTTTTCCTGAAGAAACTAACATTATTGAGTTTGATCACACTAGTGAAGTGACCTTGCAAAGTAAGCGCTGTTCAGAAAAAGTGCATCTTTTTTTAATTGTTACAATTTTTTTATTATCCACCACTAACTTATTAACTACTTTAAGTCCATTCTGTCTCTCTTCTCATGTCTTTTCAAACCTTAAACCTGTGTGATGAAACCATAACCTGGATGGACCTCGTGTCTTTGAAATGTTTCATAGCGTTTTCTCTCTACTGTCCTAATCCAACTTTTTCTGCCACAGTTCAGATTTTTGACCTTTTTGATTAGAGGTCGACCTTTCCCAAACCGCAAATCCACTACATGCCTCCGATTTTTTTTAAATTTTCTACATCGATTAAACAATTTGTCTCCATGTGGAGGAACACAAAAAAAAGGGTTGGCATAGAGTAATAATAAAAAAAGATTTAAGGAATTCCAATCACGGGTAGGTCATTGTAAAGCGGTATTTCCAGACATGTGGACCAGGCCGGTCCACCGCCTTGGCACAGACGGAAATATCTTAAGAACTATTTGTTGGATTGCCACGATGTTTGTTAGACATTCATGGAGGGTGAATACGAAGTTCCCTCTCATATGAACCCAAACACCCGAAGACCGCTGTGCATTGTGTTTTGAACTAATTAGCCAGTGTTAGGATGCTAACACACCATATGTTAACATGTTGTATGTACTAAAATGATGCCTGCTTACTCTGTCTTAAATGTTTAATAGTTTATATTATAGTAAAGTCGGATAGACACGACCACCACTTGGGCCTTTGTGTTGATGACACTGCATGGAAACAATGGATTGAGGAAGGAGTAAATAAATATGTGGTTGTCCATTCGTTTTCAGTGACGGGAGGGATTTCCTCTGTAACGTGGCCGCAGAGGCCTTGAAATAACCGATAATAGTCCCAGCAGCTCGTCCACAGGAAATAGCTCCGGGCTGAGAAGGCATCTCAGTGGCCTTCGCTCTCTCTGCTACACCCTTCTGTTTCTCTCTCTCTCTCGTGGTCTTTACTCCACCCCGCACCCCCTCTGCTGACCAAAACCGCAAACCCTGCAGATGCCAGTTGTGTGTGTGTGTGTGTGTGTGTGTGCCCTAAATACCACGAGTCACCGAGATGGCCATGCATCTGCTTTGTCTTTCACCGGTTGGTCATTTAATCTTCTCATTACCTCCACAGATCTCCAAAAAACAAACAACTGGAGGAATCCATCGCTACTGTCTCTTCAACTCCACGCGTGTGCCCTCCGAACATTTCCACTCCCGCCCCGTTTCAGGAGCCGAGTCTTTATTTCACATGTCTAACATCATCTCTTAAAAATATCTCCAAATCACCAGGGATTAGCCTGTAATCTCCGTGTCCGTGGCTCACCACTTCAGAGGGGGGCCCGACGGCAGACTGACGACCCCTGGAGACGGGAGCAAGAGCCACAGCCGCGGCGGGGGGGGGAGAGGGGAAGGGAGGACGCTGCTGCTGCTGAGTGGAGCAACGCGAGGAATGCCTGATGAGCCTCTACGCTCCAGCCGAGGCGGCGAAGGGCACAGCTCCTGACGCATGAACTGGCTGACTGGAGACGAGGGGGGGCAGGAGGGGGTCGTGGGGAACGACCGAAAAGAAAGTTGGGGATAGAAGAAGAGCGAAGGACGTCTGAGAGGAGTGAGAGATTTGACGGATTCGAGCACACGGTGATGGAAAAGGGAGGTGGAGTGATGTGAGAATGAGGAGAAAAGGTGGCGCGGGGAAGAGACGCCATTGAGCTCCATGCAGCATATTGTTTCTGGCACTTAACAGTCCTCTCAGTCAGCTTGTGAGCGGTGCAGCATGTGAGGTAGAGCTCGATAATAAAGCCTCTGGATGCTGAGCGCTGGATGGATGATACTGAAATTCCTCCGTGCTTGATGAGACCTGGGATTTTGAACGCAAGTTCGCTAATGGGAGCATGTTTATTCCACCACGGTCAGTTCTGCAAGGAACATAACGACAAAGCACAACAACAAACAACATTCAAATGGTAAAATGAAAAGCATCTTTTTATCACATGTCAATTTAAAAGTAAGTAGTAAAGTAAAATCTGTCAAGGAGTCTTCAGACAGCAAATTGGCCATTGAGATTGAGAGGTAAAATAGCATTGTTCTCTATTACCGTATCTTTCTCTATTCTACTCAACTAATTTACCCTCCATGCACTGTGTCTTAAGAAATACTGCCCATAAAATGCTTTTAAGAAGTAAACTCATGAGGGACTGGTTAGGATGGAATTATCAACGCTGTTGTTTAATAATACAATACTTAGATTGGCTAATAGTTTTGTAGTGTTGAATGTATTTTGTCTTTATTCTTATTTATTCAAATGGAAATGCACTTGAAATACTGCAGGTAGTATAGTTAATAGGAAACACCTATTGTAATATTAAACAAGTGTATGAAGCCGCTAATTGTCTCCATGTAACTATAATATTTGTTGTTTGTATGTTAATAGACCAATATTGTTGATCCCAAAAAATTATATTTTAATTGTAAAACACTTAAGAGAGCGGACGTTACTTTTACTTTGGACATTTGTACATTCATGTGATAATCACTTGACAACAATCAGTTGAAAGCAGGACTTTTCCTTAGCGTACACCTATTTTAAATAAAGCGTTAGCAACTCGTTTATGTGAAGGATATGATGAGAATTCTACCAACTAAACTGCCACAGCCGTCGGTCATTTTGTGTTGCAGTTCCAGGGCCGACCGGTGGGGCGCTGTAGCTTAGATACTGTAGTTTAAATTCCTCACACAGAAGAAGAAAGGTGAAAAGTCATGGCGGCTGACAGTTTGTAATGAGCCAACAAAAACAGACAAGAGTCTTACTTCCGACCTACATCGTTTAAAACTGGTCCCTGAGGAATACATATTAAAAAAAACGACAAAATGCAGATAACTTTGAAAACCTTACAACAGCAGACGTTCAAAATCGACATCGACGAAGAGGAGACGGTGAGAGTTGCAGCCATGCATTGGTGGAAGGGGATGGAGTGGGAGTTGGGTATGTCCTGGAACGGAGGACTTTTGTTTTCGCCCGTTTCAAATCAGACGATCGACAGATGCGTTAGCACAGCGGATATATTTTAGAAGGAACAGAGTGTTCAGGTTAATTTAGCGTTAAGTGTTAGACAACGGGCTCGAAAAAGATGAGCGTTATTTATTAAATAACGTTGCTGGTCAGAAAAAGTAACGTCAGTTTGTATTGCCAGCATTTAGCCGGAGCCCACTTAAGGGACAAATTACCGTTACACTGTTTTCTAGTTTCATTAGCTTGTTTTTTTCTTTAAGGAATACGACGCGGTTATGCAATCAATCTGTGATTTCACGTGGTTTCTCAGCAATGTGTCTACTCAACTCCAGTTTTTACGAAACACACTTTGAACTTTATTATCCGAGTCATGCTGTTAGCTTAACGTTAGTTTGGGCTGATCAATACAGTGGCGCCAATACCGATTAAAAAGTCCGATTTTTGTCCCACAGGTGAAGACATTAAAAGAGAAGATTGAACAGGAGAAAGGAAAGGACAACTTTTCAGTTGCTGGGCTGAAACTGATATATGCTGGTACGTATATTGTGTTTGTTTATTGTGTTCCGCAAGTCACCACACTGTTCATCATTTAATTTGTGATGCTCATCATGGTCTCTACGTGGACCACAAGAACCTCATTCAGATCAGGAAGCGCCACTTGAAGCCTGAATTGGGACCACATATAGTGTCCCGTCGGTTAATGATTTACTGCGACACATCCTATAAAAATGAGTAAACTGCACACGGAGGTTCATTATCATCTAAAATGAAAGGTTCATACGCAGCTTATTCGGGAAAATAGAAAAGCAGACTGGTCTTCAACGGGATCAGAAATACACATTGGATTTAGTTTTAGTTTTTAATTTGTTAATTTACAACTGATTTGGTTCCCCTCTCAATCATTTTACATCAAATTGATAGAAGTTATGTATTTATTTTTTGAATCGTGTGTTATAGCTGCTGCATTGTCATGCACATGTCCACGTTATCTAGATGAATTTTGTCCTCTTTATTATGGACCCTCGCCGATGTTATGCAGCTACAAAAATGCACTTCTGGAGAGCTGGTTAACAGCTGCTGGAGGCCCGCGGTGATGTTTCTGTTTAGCCGAGCGAGGCCTGGTTTCCTCAAAAGGTTTCAGTCTTCTGCTGCTGATAGCACAAAGCCTATAGCGAGAAAAATGCCGAAGAACAGGTCGGGTAGTGAAAATGTTAGCCAGATCACTGGCAAGCGTTTTGCGACATGCCTTCCTTCATCTGTTTAAACCAGCATTGCAGCCATCTGACTTTCAAAAGGGGAAAACTGGGTAGTAATTAGGATGGAAACAACCAAATGCTACCCTTGTTCTTTGTGTTGTGTGGCAGTCAAACATGACAAAAACCAGGGGAGGATGCATACCCGTTACAGGCTCTGTGTATCTATTAGCATAGTGTAGCACTTCACACGGTGGGGCTTTATGTGACCTACTTAGTTGCTTTGCAGACATAACGCACTCAAAGAAAAACTACGAAAAAGAGAACCAGATGTGGCAATAAAAGCAGGCGATAAACCACTCGGCAACCTTCTATTGAATGAGGAAATATGAAAGCGTCTATTGTCCCTGTCGTGTTGTTTTGGTGTTCGCGGCGGGTAATGTCGGTGGTATCGTGACTCACCTTTCTGTTTCCTCACAGGTAAAGTCCTCAGCGATGACACGGCTCTCAAGGAATACAAAATCAATGAGAAGAACTTTGTGGTCGTCATGGTGACGAAGGTTTGTGACTTTCAGTGAACGACAGGATGCGTCTGTCAAACTTATTTCGCCCACCACCCGCTGGTGTCGGAGAAGTCTCGTGTTTTAATGTTTACAAAACCTCCGTCGCAGGCTAAAACGGCTTCGGCCGCCCCGCAGCCGCCCCCCGCCGCTCCGGCTCCCAGCACTGCAGCGGCGGCGCCTCCCGCCTCGTCGTCCAGTTCTGTCAGCACGTCAGAGCGAGCGTCTGCAGACGACAAGCCGGAGGAGAGGCGGGCTCCGACCGCCGAACCGGCCTCCGCCGCCGTCGGGTAAAGATGGGTGGATGTTTGTCTGTCAGCTGCCTTTGGTGAGCGCTCTTATTGAGGAAAGACGCGCAGACCTCGCCTCACCCAAAGCCCGTTTTTCTTCCTCTTGCAGAAGCTCCGAGGTGTCAACAAACACTAACCTGATTGACGAGGCCGTCTCAAATCTCGGTAAGTGAACGTTATTCATCTGTCCTTGATGCATGGCGTATTGGTAGACCGGACAGAAATATAAATTCAGAATATGATAAATAGGACCCCATCGGTCAGACCAACAATACCCTTTGCCTCAATCCCTTTGAGCAGTATCCTGCAGGAGTATTGCATCTGTTCTACTATCTGTGATCCACCTCATTTCTTGTGTGTGTGTGTGTGTGTGTGTGTGTGTGTGTGTGTGTGTGTGTGTGTGTGTGTGTGTGTGTGTGTGTGTGTGTGTGTGTGTGTGTGTGTGTGTGTGTGTGTGTGTGTGTGTGTGTGTGTGTGTTCCTCTAGTGACGGGCTCGTCGTACGACGCCATGGTGAACGAAATGATGCTCATGGGCTACGAAAGGGAGCAGGTGGTAGCAGCTCTGAGAGCGAGCTTCAACAACCCCGACAGAGCTGTGGAGTACCTGCTCTCAGTAAGAACCTCTGAAGACTAGAAAATGGCTTGTGGGCTTTGTGGAGCTTAGTATCCATGCTCACGTCAGGATATTTTAAATGATACATTTACGGTGTTCATGACACCGTTATACAAATCTTTCACCCATAACCACTTCTGGTAACCTACTGAATAATCTGAATCCTAAAACGTGTGTGTGGCATAATGTAATTTACAAATTTGAGTTAATTCTTGCTTTATTTTCAGGGTATTCCAGGCAGAGATGTAGGCCTTGCTGCCGGACCAGAGGCAGTGGTGCCTCCAGTGAGTGTCCAGTCTGCACCCATAGGTGGTATCAGTCTTCCCGCCAACATCGGCTCCTCCCCGAGTGCTGGGGGAGGTAAGTGACCCATGCTAACCGGTTTATTTCATTTATTTATCTGTCTGTCAGTGCTTAAACTTGTTGTCCTTTCAGGAAACCCCCTCAGTTTCCTAAGAAACCAGCCACAGTTCCACGTGATGCGGCAGCTGATCCAGCAGAATGCCGCCCTGCTTCCCGCCCTGCTGCAGGAGATCGGCAGGGAAAACCCGGAGCTGCTGCAGGTGGGGAAGGCCGTCCACGCAGTTCCCACTGGATGAGTTCATGGTTTAAGCTTTCAAATCACTTAGAGGGGTGGGGGGGTGGGAGGGCGGTTTAGGAGGCCGGTGTTGAGTTGCATTGAGGGATTTGGGGAATTTGGAGGATCCAGCGTGTTGGCGTTTGATCAATAATGACTAAAAGGTCATGCTTTTTTTTTTATTACTCATTTTAAAGCGCTCTCCTGTGAGTCCTCAAACTGCATAGGAAAGAAATGTTTTTTTTCAGTGTAATACAGTTTGTTGTAACACATTCAGAGGCTAAAACATGAATTCACTCCTGCAGGAGATTAGCAGCCACCAGGAGCAGTTCATCCAGATGCTGAATGAACCCAATCCAGAGGCAGTGCCGGCAGGTGGTGGAGGTGGAGGTGGAGTGGGAGGAGTCGGAGGGGTGGTAGCAGGCGACACACCCGGCGGGAGTCACATGAGCTACATCCAGGTCACGCCACAGGAGAAGGAGGCCATTGAGAGGGTGAGGAGGGGAGCACCACACTGTCACTATCTTTTGTCCTCTCAGCCTAGAGTTCACTCCTTCACCCACAAGTCCTGGAGTACGATCCACAACTGTGACGCTGAAGCCCAAATAGTCACTTTGATTTGTGTCTTCCACGTTGAACACAAAGCAGGAAATATAATTTGCTTATTTAAGCTTTGTTTGGCTAATTTGCAATTGTCTTCTCCCCAATTCCAGCTAAAAGCTTTAGGATTCCCAGAGGGCCTCGTTATCCAAGCCTACTTTGCATGTGAGAAGAACGAGAACTTGGCCGCCAACTTCCTTTTACAACAGAACTTTGACGATGATTAAGTTCTCTTTTTTCCTTCCCCTACTATTTGATTTGCTAAATATGTGTACAACAAGCCTTTCACATTTCCAAAAGAAGAAACAACAGATATACTCACTACTTCCACATTTACCTTTCTTAACACTGGATGATTATCAGCTCTTATTTGTGATCAGTTCGAAATGGAGGAACAATTAAAGTACTATAACTTTGCATCAGAAATGACCTGTGTGCTTTTGATTTTCTTAAACTTTAGCTGATGATTATGGTTTGCAGTATGTCACATTTTAAGTGAGGTTTGTTCAGGATGGATCTGACAGTATTCATGCACTCATACTTTTTTTTTTTTCTTTTTGAAAAAATAAAACGTGTTTGCTGCTGTTCTTTTTCAATTTAAGCATGACTTCAAAAAACTGAATTGACCTTTTCTTTTGAACTTTATCGGTCGCCATACATCAGGCTTGTTAGGGAATTATTTTTAAAAACATAAAAAGTGGCCCCATAATGCTCAATTTAGGAATAAAAGCTGCAGGACAAGAGCCCCGGTGTCATAAAACTGAATTGACCTACAGGGGGCAACGTAGACCGCAACATGCCTACAATATGTGTGTAGAATACAAGTACAGCAACATATGAACCGCATTTATATTAACGGGAAGTTCAAGTGATTCATTTAAAAGGCAACTTTATATACAGCTGGAATAAATATTTAGTTTAAGACGTGTTATGTGGCCTCGCTGTAATGCAGAATTATATGGACATAACATATATTTATTAACATTTATAACATTATTTCTTTAATAAATAAGTTTGAAATGATCTTTCATCACTTTTAAGTATACCTATAAAAGTGACATCTTCACGTCGGTTACTCATAGTATAATATAACGGCAACGCTTTCACTATATCACTATGTACTGTACTTAGGGGAAAAAATCTTTTTTCTTGTAACAAACACACAACATTTGTACAGCGCTAACGTCCCCTTTCAGCCGGCTCCTTTGGAGGATTTCATCCTTCTAACCTCAGAACATCAAGTAAAGTAACTCTAGCGATGCTGGACACTTACATCAGAGATGAATCAACAACTTCACAGCAGCATCTTCGTAGGGACCTCGAGTGGCGGTGAGATTTGGTGTCACCGCTGAACGTCATCCAGGACCTCGTTTGTCCTCCCCATTCTTCCCAGTGACGGGTGGAAAGAGAACCCCACGGAAACAGGACATTGTAGGAGTGCTTTTAAAAGAGCTTTTTAACGCCATTATTGGGCGAGTTTTCCTGCGGCTATTATCAGGGGGGAGGGGGTGGGATCGTGTGTCGCGTATCGACTGTGAGATATTGCTGCCATTTAAATGTCCTTCTCCATTTCACTACCGGGGGAAATCAATGATGTTTTCTTGTTTGGTTTTCAGTGAGGTGACAACGTAGACGCGGTGCAGCACGAAGGCCATTGTGGTTTTCTTATTTCAAATACATTGTATTTTATTATAGTGTAAAATACACAACAATAACAAAGCATTTTTATTTACAAATGTACAAAACTCAAGATTATATTACATATTTTGGCTATAAACAAAAAGGAACCTTTGTTCAGAGTTACTCATTCAATACAAAAATATGAATGTCTCATATAAATTATTGCACTTTTGCGACTGCAGTGCATTGAAGATTGCCATCACCGTGTAGAAAGTGAGCCGCTCACCTGATTTAAGTCAGATTGTGGAAGAGGGGTTTGCGAGCAACGCGCAAACAACCATATGGCACTTTTTATGAGTCTTCACCCTTTTCTAAATTTTCCTTAATCTTTGGTACCTTTTCTTTAATCAAAAAAAATGAAACCTTTCTTCAGAGTCACTGAGCACCGTTCAGTATAAATTAACATTGTACCTGAAATTAATGGCATTGCAGGTGAAACGTGTATATAAATATAGATGTATTTACCAATACAGTATTTTAAACAGTGTCTAGTTGATAACAGAGCCTATATTGGCATGTTGCTGGTCTAAGGCCTCTGGAGATGTTTGTCTGTTGCTCCTGGTTTCCCTGACAGAAAAAACATTTCCAGTTAAAAGTTGTTGGCACCTGGTCCTCCAAGTTTTGTCAGTTAAATAAGACAAATTCCAGTTTGGTCCCTTTCATAAAAGTTGTGCAAAGACCGGATGGGTCTTGAGAGAAGGTCTGTAGGCTCTTGAGGGAGTAACGCTGTTTTTTGAGGGTTTTTTGTTTTTTTTGCCGTGAACATCACAGCTTGTCTCGTTGCTTGACATCGGCTTGAAGGCAAATGATGGTTTTATAGGTCACAAGTTTGTTTTTCCGGGTTCTCGCTAACATATCCTTTATTTTTTTTCATTTTCTCTCTCTGGAGCCCTTCGCTCATCCCAAAGTCTCATAAGTGTCTCTTCATGTGGAGGGCGAGGTGGTCTGACCTCGAGAAGGCGCGGTCACATTTCTGACACTGAAACGGCCGGTGGCCCGTGTGCTTCCTGTAGTGGCGCGTGAGCTCGTCCGAACGTGCAAACTTCCAGCCGCAGCCGTCCCAGTCGCAGTGGTAAGGCTTCTCCCCTTTTGATGGAAACACAATACACACACACACACACACACACACGGAGCAGTTAGTGTCGGCCCCCCCAGGGGTTAAACTGGCCCAACCTCCTCCACCTCGAGGAGGAAAAGAGGTCCGTCCTGTCCTACAGCTGGCTTATAAACACTAAGCCAAAGTGCCTGGGGTTTGTATTTGAACAGGGATCCGTATAAACCTGTGTCGCCGCACCTGTTTGGCAAGTGAATTATTCACTGAGACTCGCTGGTTTTGGGATAATACCTCTAATTAGATCGAAACAATGAAAACCGGCATGAAGCGAATGTGCTAAAACACAAAATGTGCTTGCATGCGTCGTTTTTGGATTTTTAAAAGGAGACATAAACGGTTGGAAGTTCAGGAGCGTACCTGTGTGCGTGCGGTGATGTGCTTTGAGGTGGGAGCTCTTGGTGTACGTTTTCCCACAGCCGACGTAGTCACACGTGTGCGTGGCAACTCTCTTCCTCGGCCAGGAGCGCCGGCCGCGTTTAGGCTTGGGCTCCTCCGGCAGGCAGTCACCGCTGGAGATCATGGCGGGGTCTGCGGCGTCCAAAAACAGCAAGGTCATCACGTGCGCGGAGGACATTTGCAGTGTGAGAATGTATGGGGACGTAACAGTGCATTAAGGCATTAGTGGTATAAAGTAAACGCAAAGAGATACAGCAACGGTTAATAACTAGTGGGTATAAGGAAATAACTTTATTTAAACATCTGGTAATGTCCTGTATCTTTTCTTCGCTGGGTAAAAATAAGGTCATGATAAAAAAAAGGGTTGTTGCCAAGGGCTACGGGATGTTGGTTTTTCTCCTTTTGATCTGCTGGTTTTGGGGAATAATTAAACCCCCTAAGGTTGTGTGAGCTGCATGCAAATATACTCGACAGGCTTGAGATTCCTGATGTTCCATCTCAGCCTTTTCCATTTAAGTTATTGCCTTCAGCAGCCAAAAATGCCTGGACGCAGGGCATAATTAAGAGAAAAAGAGATGCTCTGACCTTGGTACTGCAGGGCGGACGGCTGAGGGTAGCCGCTGTAGCCCTGTGGGGAGCCATGGTGGTAACCCTGGGGAGTTAGGGGGATCTGAGGGTGAGGATGCCCCAGAACCTGGTGCTCCCGGCTCAGCGGATGGTCCGGCGAGAGCGAAGAGGATGAGGATAATCGGCCTGTCATGGATCTCCCTGCGCCGGGGAAGCCGTGGAGCTCTAACTGGCACGGCCGCCGCTGCTGCTGCTGCTGCTGGCTCCCTCTGCCCTGCGAGTTCACCCCGGCCAGGTGTAGGTCCATGGGTTGCGAGATGCTGCAGGTGCCGAGGTTCTCCTGCTTTATCCTGTGGCACGGGAAGGACGGCGAGGAGCGCGACGGCGTCGGCTCCGACGCGGCGCTAACGCAGATCTTGCTCACGTTCACGCCTCGGCTGTACTCTGCCATGTCCATCGTTGTCTTTACCACAAACTTGCCGTGGAGGCTGGTGGGGTGGAGGTACGCCGGGTCCAACTCCGGCCTCATGAGCTCCGCCACAAAGCCTCCGGAGGGCGAGACGTCGCTGATGTCAGGAATGGTATAGAGGAGCTCGCTGGCAGCGCCCTGAGGGGAGGGGAGAGGGTAGGATGAGGAGAAAGAGCCGGGGGAAGGGGACACGGTCTGGGCAGAGCTGCACGCCATGGCGGCCTCCTCCTCCTCCTCCTGCTGCTGCTGCTGCTGCTGCTGCAGGATAGAGTTCGACAGGATGAAGTCGTAGTCCAAGTCCAGGTCCGGCTCCGTCTCTTTCCTGGACATGCTGGGGCTCGTGGTGCAGGTGGGGGTGGGCTGGTCCGGGTCAGAGCAGCCGCTTCCGGTCGGCACACTGGACTTCTTGAGGTGGGACAACTCCTCCTTCCATCTCTAGAGGAAAGTTACAGAGGAGTTAATGACGGTCCTCATACAGGCTGCTTGTTTGGGGTCATTTGTAAAACATTAGAAATAAACTGTGCACTTAAACATGAGAATATATTAAGACGTCGGATATAAATACAAAGCTGAGCTTTAAGGAGGAAAGGGAGTTGGTTGAGAATATTTTGACAGCTCCGCTTTGCTCAGTCATCAGCGTCCTTGAACACAGAGCACTTCCTAGAATACTGATTATTCTCACGTGCACCGGGACTACTGCACCCCCCCCCCCCCCCCCCTTCCCCCTCCGCAATGCAAACCCGAGTAAATTATAGTGGGCATCTGGGTTTTTCTTAAGAGGGGGGGGGTAGTGTCACACGTGCACTCTCACTTTCTCCATTCTCGCTTAACCTGCTGGAGCAGCCGATCTGAGCGGGTGCGCGCCCCGGCACAGCGCAGTGCCGAGTCCCCCCCCCCCCCCCCCCACCTCCCCCCGGCTGCGCGCGTAATAACCCGAAACAAACTCCGCCGTCCCGCCCGACAGATCCGCGTTATGCAATAAGAACAAAAACACGCGCTACTCACTAGGTGGGCATTTCCGATGGATTTACTCATGACAGCGGGTCCGCTGGCGAACGTGGATATGGATGGAAGAAGCGTGCCGCCTAAAGCCATCTCGGCGTCATTTGGAGGTTGCCTGAAATAAAATTGGGTAAAAAAAAAAAAAGAAAAAAGAAAAAGATTGGTAATCCCGGAGCCGCGAGTTTACAGTCCACTGAGAAGTTGTGAGGAGAGTTGGTCGCAGGTCCACACCTCATCAAAGGAGAACCCGGAGTCCTCTCCGCTCGCTCTCCTCGCGCTGCGTTCAACGTCCCGGTTTTTTTTAAACTTTCTGCTCCAGGTGCGGCCCGTCGCGCTGCATTCCAGCACACGCGGCTCGCTGAACGGCACAAGCAGACCAGACGGTTCTAATTTGGGTTTTTTCGTTGTTGTTGTTGTTTTTTTTGTTTCCTTCAATTTAGGCAAGACAGAGCGGCGACGTACGGAGGGGAACCCCTCGCGCCTGCTGCCATGCGAGTAGCGGCCTGAACTGAGAGGACGCGCACGAGAAGAAACCTTAAATCAGCTGCTGGACACGCCTGTCGTTGCCCGGCAACAAGCGGCGAAAAAAACATTTCGTGGTGTGTGCGAGGGAGGGAGCACGTGGGGTTGAGGGGAGGGCGGGGCGGGGGGAAGCGAAAGCGAGAGAGAGAGAGAGAGAGAGAGAGAGGTTTGTTTGTATTCATAGCAACGGAACCTGTCATTGCTGCTGTTCTACCTGAGACACGTGACGCGAGGTGTGACGCGCGTCTCTCGGTGCAGGTATGGCCATCTCGCTGATGCAGAATTAGTAAAAAAAATAGAATAAAAAAACGATCCCACCTCGCTGGTCATCTCTTTGCTCTACTTGTTATTCCGCCATAACATGTCGAGGGCAATTATTTCGCCACAATTTGAAGGCAATTATGCAAAGTATTGTTTTTACATCGCCGGATTGCAGCAGGAGTCAACCCACACACAAGGCATGCACACACTTGCAAAGCACGATGATATTATTTTCATATATTATTACTATTATTATATAATATATATTGGCAGAGTGTTGTACCTTTACTGTTACGGATAAGGGGAATGTTGCAAGCACCACAATAAGCCTTCCGCATTGTGTGTAGACAAATTGTAGATCCCCTATATTATATATTATATCCCTATAGAATAGTCAACATATTCAGACTAGAGATTTATAAGTGAAAATATGTAGGTCTAATCTGTATTATAATCCACACATTGGCTGCTGTGTAACATTTGACCTTTCTCTCTTGACACAGGTGTTTAAGTCGTGAATTTTTTTATAGAAAGCAAACCCAGTAAAGCCCGTATTAAACGTTAATCTGGCGCCCTGGCCCAATAACAAAAGCAGCCAGACAATAAAAACCTCCCCACAACATATAATGTCAATTCTGTATGAAAAGGAAAGAGAAAAAAAAGTAAAGTAAAAAAAACGTACCTTACCTGGGAAAACGAAGACGCAGAGAAGAGTCCCGTGTTGCGTTTGAGTCGGGTTCAGGCCGTGTTTGCTCAGAGCTAGCGAGCTAACAAAAAGCTCCCTCGCCAACATAATTAGACGCATTGACTCAAGACTTCAGTGCAAGAGCAAACAGAGCGCCTGCCGCTGTTCCTGCTGCTTCAGGATCTTGTCCGTTGGGCATGTCAACACACTTGACTTAATTTCTCCATTCCGAGAGGACACAATTTTATGGCGTCTTCACTCGCCGGTTCGCATTGCGTCGTTGCACGTTTTCTTCACTTGGCAAACAAGAGCTGGTGGGAAAAGTAAGGACAACAATGGAACTTTTGCAAATAGAAAGTGTATCCTGTTGGGCCACTCGTTACCAATTGTTTGGTTAGATTGAGAGTCTTACTGTTAATTTATCAAACCGTATTACCTGTGCTTCTTCCATTGTGTGGTTATAATTGATGACTTCAACCCTACAATGTTTGAACTACGGGCCTCGTCCTTGGAGGCCTGCTGCCTTTGCAGCGTCTGAACACAATGGCGGCGTTACAGCCGGACTCTTTATGGTTTGGGGGATAATGGTTCGGAAAATGATCCGGAAAACAAAAGCCGGACTTCGCCGACCGAGGTGCAATAATGTCAGAGACGTGAGGTATAAAGGATGGAAATAAAGGGAGAGAAGATGACACCGCTGTGTGCTTTTTTTTTTTTTGTGACACAATGAGGTTGTGTTCATTTAGTAACTCAACCCAAACCCCTTCTGTGGGATATGAAAATATATGCAACATTTACAGTATTGACTAAAAGCAGCGCTGAGAATACCGAAGCTGCAATACCCACAATGCATCATTCAAAGTGCTACGCAGTTCTATATCGTGACGTCATGTTGCTGCCGGTGACATAACTGCAAGAACACAATGTTCAGGTGAGTTCTAGACGTTTCAATCGTTCCAAACAGCAGTTGACAATCTGTGATTAAACTAACATTAAAAATCGAGATTGAACACAGGCGATAGTGTGTAAAGTAGTAAGAAACTCAACTGCACAGCGCCGGAGCTTTTGGCCTCTTCTCCGCTCTTGTTGCGTACGCGACTGACATGGTTTCCACCTCGGAGAAGTTTCCCATCCTGGAAAGCACCCAAGTGAAAATGAGTACCAGCGGATCATAACTCTTGATATTGAGATTTTTTTTTTTAGTGCTCTCTTCCAGATGCTGTTCAGTAATTAAAAAATAACTTTCATTCTTGTCCTAATTCTTGAAAGCTGAGTCGAGCTTTTTCTGATTCTCCGAGCTGCACGTCCCTCCACCCTTCCTCACGTGAGCTGTAAAGCACTGAGGAACTCTACGCAGGAACTCAGTGTGAAGCTAAAGAAGCAGCAAACAGCTCGGCAACGAGGAGCCGACTACCTGTGATGGTATTTCTGTTCTAGTTCATATGTATACTCCTCTCAGAAGAAGCGGACAGATTTTACTACTATTACTAACATCTAACATCTCTTTTTGTGACCCACATCTGTTCAAAACCTATGCACTAATATTAAGGCCTTCCAAATTCATAATGAACACCGTGCTTAGGCATAAAACGCTCATTTCCCAACCCATGAATGTTGGTAGTGACATCTTTACTGCGCCAAACCAAGCAGAGATATTTCACATGACAACGAGATATCCAACAGTGAAAACAGTAAAGGTCACATCTAAGGGTCTGCTGGGAACAAAACGACTCAAACGATGAATAGATTACACATTACAAGAGTCGGGGATTCATTCCTCTGTCCATTGACTCGTTGAGTCACAGTTTCATTTCCCCGATTTCTGATGAGTTCCACGTCGTAAAGTCTGCATCTTGAACCTAAACCGCCGCAGTGAAAAAGTCATTGGCATAATGGCATAAAAGCTGTGTGTTGGTTTTCCAGTGGCGACCGTTCTGCTGTGTGAAGGAATGCGCACGGCAGAGGTCTGGGTCAGTGGGCGCTGTTTGGTTTGGTTTGGACGATGCCGGCCGGCCGAGCTCTGATGGCTGGACGGAGCTGCGGCCACAGCACGGTAATCAGCGTGGCGGGGGGCGGGGGGGTGGTTAAGGGTGTAGCGTGGTCGTGTTGCAGGCCTTGCAGTGGATTAGGGAGAGGAAGCACAGAGAGGGAAGCGAGAGCTCCTGCCGGCCGGCAGGCTGTCCAGCCTGTGCCTGCCCCGGGATTCCACCGCGGCCTTAAATATGCCGGTTATTTTTAACCGGCGACGTAACAGGGACGAGCGCCGCCCCCCTCTGTTACAATATTTCCTCTCTGTCAGGAGGGGGGAGAAGGGAGGGAGGGGGAAGGGGGGGGTATTGGAGGGGAGCCAAGCTTCCTGGTCTTGTGGTGCAGCTCCCAGAGACAGAGGGGAAGCGGGTAAGAGCGAACGAGGGAGAGTTTTAGGGAGCTTGGTTGGCCGCCTCGTACCCTCGCCAGGCCGCGTGTTCACTAAGCGCCGCCTTTCCTGCGAAGCCCTCCCCCCACCCCACCCCCTTTTCCCCTCAGCCGGCCAGATGAGGCAGGTTTGTTCTAATCTGGCGCTGGGACGTCAGAAGCCGAGAGGACCGGCACAGTGATTGGCGTTCGTGGGCCCGGGAGGAAATGAGAGAGTGTGGGTACGGCACACGGAGCAGACGTGAAGGGGGGCGGGAGGACGGCCCCTGTGACGTCGGAGCAGGGTCCCGCCAGGATTAGAAGCCTCTAAAAAGAAGAGGCCTGTGACGGAGAGCCGGAGAAAGCGCGTTACTCGGGAGAATCAGGGACTTCCCATGAGCTCACCTTGAGAGTTTGGACCAGTTAACCAGCGGATGTTTGTCTCACTCACGTCAAATAACTGGGTGAAAATGTGGTGATGTTTATGTCGCTTGAGTTCCATTAAAACCTTCAGTTTCACAATGTGTCACTGATTGTTTAAACACGTCTGTCCACTCAAGTTTTTTACAACTCAGAGTACTTTTGGGGCACTTTTGGGAGCCTGTGTTACGGAGGTGGTAACAGTGGGGAAATAAGACTGTTGTTTGGTTTTGTAGCTACGGGTACGTTAACCTAGTATGTTGTATTCACCCGAAAAAAGGGAGAATTCTGGGTGTTTGAGTGCAGTTTTATGTGGCTTAAACACTCAAACTGTGCTACATTGATAGGTTACTTACATTAAGTACTATGAGTCAGACTAAGGTATGCTTCAGATCTTATGATGAAATAAAGTGCCAATCAAGGCAAATTCTCAAAGGAAATGTCTAAATTCCAGGGTTTTTTTTCAACTTGCTTGCTAACAGCTTATTTATTCGACAACCTCAAAGTGGGTAGTGTAAGAGATCGGCCATTATGATAATCTTGTGTTTTTTTTAAATGTATAAGTTTAGCCGCAAATTGCTAATCCCCTCCCTCAGATTGGTTGAGCCTCGATACGTTTTTGCAATGCTTAATGAAAGAGATGCTGTGTGTACGAGACGCCGTGACGTGAACACGGAACAGAACTCCTGCGGTACGAACGCAGCTTCAAAAGCGGGTCATCTGGTTGAATATCAGTTAAAATAATAAATAAGATCCAGCAATCAGCTGAGTTTTTCAAAATTTCGGTGCATTAGGAGACAATTAGGTTCAAGTCGTCTGTGCCTGAAAAGCGCAGGTGCAAAAAAATATATATATATATTTTGTAAGAGGAACAATCTCAGAGACGGGGAAACACAGTTCAGTTCAGCCAATCAGCGACTTAATGGGCCTTTTTCTTAATAAGATAAGGGGTTTATCTTAAAATCTTTCCATTACTCTGTCCCCCTGCCTTTGTATCTACGGCTTGTAAAATCTATTCCAGAGCAACATGAGCTACAGAACAATCTAATTTAACACAAACCGTTTCAGTCACGCTTGTACCATAAAAGCTAAAAGCGAATTGGCTCTCAGTAACCCGAGACCACATCTTTACAATGTTAAAGAGGTTAGTAGTATATAGCCTCTACTTTTGCGCGTGCATGTGACCTTTGACCTCAGTCACATGCCAGAGGGCGTGCAAGAGGGAACTTTTGGGGGGTAGGAGGGGTGGGGGGGTGGGCATGTGACCGCCGCCATTTTGACCGGAAAAATGCATCATTGAACTTTTGGGGGGTAGGAGGGGTGTGGGGTGGGCATGTGACCGCCGCCATTTTGAAGTCATGCCCCGGAAATGCGTCATTTTACGAATGGATACGTAAACCATTTTTGACGATGATGTGCTTGGTTTTGATTGGAAATTTGCCATATCAGTGGGTGTTTTATGCGATGGGCGTTAGTTTTGACCGGAAACACGGGACTGTAGGAGGGGTTTCATCATATATATAGATGTGTTATTTGGCGCCTCGATCGAACTTTCCTTTTGGAATGGTTCACGCTCCAGGATTCTTAGTGAAACAGCAGAGGCCTATCCCAGTGTGGTCCCAGTGGCGTCTTCTTCTTCTTCTATTCAAAGGTATGAGAGGCCCCGCCACAAACCAGTGAGACATTGGTTCTTCTGTTCAGATTCACCAATATCAGCTTAATGCATGAACTAGGGGGCTATCTTCTTAGCCAATAGAACACAATTTGTAACCTAACAGAGGAAAGCCCTCAGCAAAACATACATCTTAAGGTTTAACGAGGAGCACATATGCCGACTTAGTGTAGCATTATGTGACACAGTACACAAGCCGGGGGCCAACCCCCAAACGTCTTCTTCTGCTTCTCTTCAATTGTATGAGAGGTCCCACCACAAACCAGTGAGACACTGGTGCTTCTGTTCAGATTCAAAAATAACAGCTTAATGCATGAACTAGGGGGCTATCTTCTTCTTAGCCAACAGGACACACATTGTAACCTAACAGAGGAAAAACCCCTCAGCAAAACATACAGTTTTAACGAGGAACAAGCGTGTCGACTTAGGGTCGCATAATGTACGCAGCACCCAAACGGTGCTAAACCCTAAATAGCTTGAGAGCCCCACAGGGATGGAGAAAAACAGAGTCCTTATGTGGTAAACAGTGAGCAGTTTGTTTAGTTTTAAGCAACATATGAACCCTCACCCCCACTGAGACCCTGGCGTGTGAAAAAACAGGGTGCTTAGTTGGTAATGATGTTGCATTCGGGGGGTATGGGTCTCCTATATAGATACAGCCACGGTTCCCTTCTTGACACCCTGGCAGACTGGTGCATCCTCACATTTAAGACATTTCCAGTGAGAGCCAGATGTACTACAAGGGGGGAGCAATGGACCAGATATGTGGTAAGTACTTATTTCATTGTCAAATATATATATATATATATATATATATATATATATATATATATATACACACACACACACACACATACATTGGTATAAATTAAAAAAATTAAAAATAGAAAGCTTTAAAGATTGTACTATGTCGAGTGATTCATATTTGTTTTTATATATTTATATATATTTTTTTAATAGGTATTTATACCTCTTAGAAATAGATGACAGAGCGCATCCTATACATGGGAGTCTTGAAAAACTGGAAAAGGAGATTGCTGCACTCAGTTGTCTACCAACAACGACTACGTGCCCCAACCAGGGAGCTGGCACAGGTAGGGAAAATGACAGTATGATATAAGCTTTCTATATATTTATTATTTGACGAATCATTCAAATGATTTTATAATTCTATGCTCCCCCAGTGAAAAAAAAAAAAGTACATACGGGTGTCCAGTCTGAGAGACCTTCTACAAGGTATGTGACATCATCCATATATATATATATATATATATATATATATATATATATATATATATATATATAGACATTTGTTTTATAACATGTTTTGACCATGTATGCTTGTACAGCAGGGTGCAGATTGACCGGTCTACACCAACAAAGGACACATGGTACTATCCAGAATGTTTGACTGACGAGGAAATGCTGCAGGCGGTCTGTGACTATGAAGAAGAGAGTACTACAATAGGAGCAACATCGGCAGAGTGTGTAACCCCATTTCAACAAAACAGAGCAGGTATACCCACAGAACCCACGGTGGTGATTGTGCACCCGAGGGACACAGCTAACCCCTTATATGTAGAGTTGATAAATGAAATCAGTGAACTGCGGCGTTCCAACACCGCATTAAAAGAGATAGTAACCGATCTATGTAAGAAACAAGAGGAGGCTAGACAAACACAGGACGCCAACGGCTGTTCCATAAAACAATACCTGATAGCTCAGAATGCATCCAGTGAAGCTATCATAGCTCTACTTACAAATAAATTTTATCCAAGGTGATCTACTAGGCATGGTGTCTATAAGGGGTGGTGTCTAAATAAACAATACAGACGTGTAGTATGCCTCCCCCCAGAAAAGTTTTGAAGAGGGGCACGGGTGATATACATCGATCAGGGGATAACCATAATAATAATGATGATGGGTATAGGGTCCTGTTACAGAATACAGAGAAACAGCTTAAAAGCCTACGTGCACTGGTGGAGAGATCGCGCGTTGATGCTGCTGCTGCTGCATACCCTGCCGAAGCTTTTCATGATGTTGACAGAATTCATTATACGGAACAACATTCATCGTATCTAGATAGCGGCTATGCAGACTTGGTCAGTGTCCTAGACCCAGGGTTTAATACCACAGGCGCAAATAGCCACGTGTTGGATCATGCAGACGGCCCACTTGTGTACACAGACAATGATGCAGGGGCTGGGGGGTGTGTGTTGGCAGAAATATGTGACGACCGGCTGAATCAGATGGGGGCAAATGGAGATGTGGAGCATGAACAGGGTGTTGGGGGGCCTGCTGAGGGTCATGAGGGAGGGTCATGGGAGCAGGCCCGAACAGAAGGGGGGCATGATGATACACTAACAGGAGGAGGGGAGATAATGAGGGGGGGTGAGACCTCCTCAGGCATAGAGGGAAGGACAGTCACCATGAGAGAGATGCCTTCATTCAATGCATTTGAGCTTAGACAAGGGGTTGATTTCAGAAACGTGGATCTTACTGACCTCGAGCAAATCCCCTACATGGTCAGAGAAATAGTGGCGGGTGTAATTGATAGAGCTGTAGAGGCCTCTCCGGCTGGTAGTGTGCTGAACGTTTTGTTACGGGGACCTTCATTGGCTAGTGACATACAAGCTGTTCTACGCGTAAACGAGTCGTACAACTCTGACTTGTTTATGGAGCAAATTGCACAAGTGATACAGAGCAATGATGAGACTATAACGGATGATGAATTGGAATTAGTGATCACCGTAGCTAAAAACAGAAACGGTGGGGGTTATCTAAAATTAGCAAATGTCCCATATGATGTGATATTATCAAAGAAGGGTCGGTTTCTGCACACCCCTGACAATACTGATAATAACCTGTGCTTTTCGCTCTGTTTAGCACATTTTAATCATCCAGACATGTCCCTGCAAGATAAAGTGAGATTTGCAACTCAACTACATAGATCGTTGGGTTTTGGACCAATGCACAAGGTCTCATTCTCCGATGTAGATGCTTTCGAAAGACATCTGGGTGTGAAAATCATAATCTTCCACCATGCAGCAGCAGGTCGTAAACGACTTCAGTGTTTCCAAACCCACGATGCGCCTCATCCCCGGACAGTCTGGTTATATCTACACAATGACCATTATCACCTGATTGAAAACCAGCAAGGCTTTTTTGGGGCAAAACAAGTATGTCAGTATTGCTACCAAGCCTATGAACATCGATTATACCACAGCTGTGAACAGCTGTGTAATGTGTGTTTTACATTAGAGTGTCGTACACAGCTGGGTAAAACACAGAAATGCGGTGATTGTAAACGCATATGTAAGTCGAAATATTGTTTTGATCAGCACAAGCGGCCAGAAAGCGTCCATGCCCTCATCCCCTGTGATGCTATGAAATACTGTGAGGCATGTGGAAAAACATACAAAGCAGGACAAAAAGCGCACAAATGCGCGCCAAAAGTCTGCGTCCACTGTGGTGAGCAACAGTTGGAGAGCAATGATAAACATGAGTGTTTTATTCAGCCTCTTGAAAAGAAAGAGCCGCAAACAACCTACATATTATTTGACTTTGAGACAAGGTTTCATAACGGAAAACACGAGGCAAATTATGTATGTGCTATGGATTTAGAGGGAAAAAAGTTTTGTTTCAGTACTATGAATTGTGTGGACACCTTTGTGAAGTATTACAGAAGACCTAGATACAAAGGCTACACGTTTATCGCCCACAACGCATCCGGCTTTGACAACTATATTCTGTTGGAATATTTTGTCAAACAAAAGATCACTCCGCAAGTCACCATGAGAGGGAGTCGGGTGATACTGATGTATGACAGGTCATACCGGCAGAGATGGATTGACTCATTCAGTTTCCTTCCCATGCGATTGTCAAAAACCCCCGCTGCCCTAGGGTTCAGTGATGTCGAGAAAGGCTATTTTCCCCACAAGTTCAACACCCGGGAGCATGAGTATTATGTCGGTAAATATCCTGATCCGTCCTACTACGGCTTTGACGATATGAGTGATAGCGATAAAGCGAGATTCATGGAATGGTATAATACCGTTTCAGGAGGAACATTTGACTTCCAAAAAGAAATCGGACGCTACTGTGTTAACGATGTAGAAGTGTTGCGAAAAGCCTGCAGCATCTATCGTGAGACATTCATAGAGTGCACGGAACTTGACCCCTTCTCATTTACCACCCTAGCATCGAGCTGCATGGGGGTGTTCAAAACCCTGTTTCTCCCAAAGGACACAGTTGCTCTAACGTTTGAGGGGGCATACACTGCTCAGAATAAGACGTATTCTGATGTATCGATGCAATGGCTTGAATATGTGGCCCTCACAGAGAATATTGAGATTAAACATGCTCTCAATCACGGTGAACAGCTTTTTGAGCCGTTCTATGTGGATGGCTATAACTCTGTAACAAACACTTGCTATGAATTTGCGGGATGTTTTTTCCACGGATGTGTCAAATGCCACGTCCAGAGCGACATGAACCCTGTTACAAAAATCACCTACGGTAGGCAATACAGGGTGTTCATGGACAAAATATATTCTCTACAAAAACAACACGGGCTGCGAGTTGTAGTGATGTGGGAGTGTGAGTGGTCGTCGTTAAAACGGACGAGCGGGGCTGTACAGGCTTTTATGGTTACTTACAAAAAGCGTGAGCGTCTAGAGCCTAGAAAGGCCCTCTTTGGGGGACGTACAAACGCTATGAAGCTGTACCACAAGATCGGTGCTGATGAAAAAATCAGGTACTACGACTTCACCAGTCTTTATCCGACGGTTCAGGCTAAAAAGCAGTATCCAGTTGGACATCCTCAGGTTATCCTGAAGGATTTTGAGTCTATTGACAAGTATTTTGGACTCATAAAGTGCACAGTGCTACCGCCCAGAGGGCTGTTTCACCCGGTCCTACCTTACAGATGTCATGACAAACTCATGTTCCCATTGTGTGGCAAATGTGCTGAGGATTTGAATCAGAGTGGCGAGTGCACTCACGGAGACAGAGACAGACTGCTGGCGGGGGTCTGGGTGTCAATTGAACTGCAGAAGGCTGTGGAAAAGGGATACAGGCTTGTGTCCATTGATGAAGTTTGGCATTTCCCCAACAAAACAGACACATTGTTCAGCGGGTATGTGAAGACATTCATGAAGTGTAAACAGGAAGCGTCAGGCTACCCTGGCCATGTTAAAACCCCCGACGACAAGGAGAAATATGTCAAAGACTATTTTGAAAAGGAAGGCATTCAATTAAACCCTGACAAAATCAGGGTCAACAAAGCCATGAGAAGCTGCAACAAACTCCTCCTAAACTCTTTGTGGGGCCGTTTTAGTATGCGCAATAATATGCCTGCATGCGAGCTGATCACAGATCCGGCTCGGTTCACACAATTGATGTTTAGTGACCACTTTGATGTGCGACAATTCTGTTTTATCTCAGATGACGTGGCTTTGGTACAGTGGCGACATGCAGACGCCCGCGGTTCCCGTATAAAAGACGTAAACGTCTTTATAGGAGCCCTGACAACTGCCCATGCCAGATTGATGCTCTACGACTTGTTAGACAAACTGCAGGAGAGGGTCTTGTACTGTGACACAGACAGCATTGTCTTTACATCGAGAGGGAGCGACTGGGTGCCGCCCCTGGGGGCATATCTTGGTGACCTGACTGATGAGTTAAACAGCGGAGACATATGCGGGCTGCCTAGTGAAGACTACATCACAGAGTTTGTATCAGGAGGACCCAAATGCTATGCCTATAACACGGTACAGGGTAAAACAGCTGTCAAATGTAAAGGCGTCACATTAAACGCTAGAAACGCCTCCGTCGTCACCCCCCAGTCACTGATTGGCCTCGTACAGGCTTATGTAACCAATCACAACACACACACTTTGACCACAGTGTCTGAAACTATCAGGCGTGATAAAAAGAAGTTCCATCTTAAAAACGAGACAGTTTTTAAGCAAGTCAGAGTGGTGTACAATAAGCGGAGGGTGTTGTCTGACTATACGACCCTTCCTTATGGATACTAACAGCGATCAGGGATTTGATGCACGACTACAACACCCCTTTAGTTTGGTAGTGAGTGGGCCTTCAAACTGTGGAAAGACTTTTTTTGTCAAGGATATTATTGCAAATGCTGAGAGGGTTATTTCACATCGTATTGACAATGTCGTCTACATTTATTCATGCTGGCAGCCTTTATATGATCAACTGCTTAAAACCAGAGACATTAACTTTGTAGAGGGCTTACCAGAGTCTCTGTGCGATGATGTTTTACTACCTCCTGCCAAAAACAATCTACTCATTATAGACGATTTAATGAATGATGCCGGGAATAATATAGAAGTTCAAAATGTTTTTACCAAATATGTACATCATAGAAATCTCAGCTGTATATATTTAGTACAAAATTTATTTATTCAGGGTAAATCTAGTCGCACTATTAGTTTAAACACCAACTATCTCATTCTGTTTAAAAACCCTAGGGATAAATATCAAATCACACTACTGGCCAGACAGATGTTTCCGGGTAATACTAAATATTTTTTAGAGGCCTTTAACGATGCGACCCAACAATCATATGGCTATCTTCTCATAGATTATAAAGCGTTGACCCCCGAACATTTAAGACTCAGAACGGCTTTGCTATCGGACCAACAGGTTGTGTATATCCCCAAAAAAACAAACAGGCGTTAATAACGCTAAAATGTCATCACGCATGCAGAGGAATTTGTCATTGTTGGAGTTGATATATAAATCTACGCCTCGTGTGCGACGTGTCATTGTTAATAACGCCAGCACGGATTTTATCGACTCTCTGTGTGAGATCGCACTCAATGTATTGAGAGGTAACATTCCTTTGACCGACAAACAATTCGCCCTCTTAAAGAAGAAGAAGAAGATTATCCGGCTGGTGGCGGATAAAAAAGTTAAACGGACCAAGAAGAAAAAGACCCTCAACCAGTCGGGGGGCTTTTTATTACCGTTATTAGGGGCTGCTATTCCGTTTATAATTAGTCTTGTCAATAGGAGGGGCTAAAAATGGAGCACACCCAAAAAATGTTTCTGGTCCCCCAGCATCAGCTTGGCCTGGTAAAGCAGCAGCCTCATTATAAGCAGCAGGATCAACGAGAGTCTATAAGACAGGCGGTGCAAAATGAGCTTGATAGAGCTATGATTGACGTGTTGAATCAACCTGATACAGACATGTACGAAAAAGCCAAAAAATATTCCGTTATTTTACAAAGATACTTGGCTGTGGTGAGACAGGGAGAGCGTGAGAAGGGGGCGTTGCCTTTACCACTACCCTCCGGTGAAAGTGACACGGGCTCAAATCCTGTCGTTTCAGCAGATGACGTACCAGGAAAAGATGTGATTTTAGGCAATGTGATCAGGCACATACCTAAAAAAAGTAAAAAACATGCCGAATATATTTTGGATACTTTGAACCACGCAAAAAACGACATATCCTGGACAGACCGAGGGGAGATCGTTGTCAACAATCAAACGATCAAAGGCACCCATCTGTATGATCTGGTGAAAAGTGTCACGTCCTCGTATAATGTTTTAGACGAATCTAGACCTATCGGTTGGAAGATATTTTTAAAAACGCTAGCTGATTTAAATATCCCCCTATCCGCTATCCCCAACACGCAGGTTAGGAGGTCTATTGCTGAATATAAGGGTGGTGATGCAGTTTATGACGGGGGGTTTAATGTTTCGGGGTCATTCAAAACAAAAACTAGGACCAGCCGATCTATAGACAGCACCCCCTTTAAGACACCTAAATCCCTAAAGACCAAATTTTTTAGGAGTGATGATTCGTGGGAAGATTTTTAAGATTTGTTTGGCTATTACTGTGTGACACATGTCTTTTTTATTTTTAAGCTTGTACTGGATGCATATTATTTTTATTTTATTTTGTGTTATTATTATTTTGTTTTTAACTTTACACAAGTGTTTGTAATGCTTTTGTATTATCTGTTAGTCTGTTCTTTGTGGATGGAAAATAAAATTGGTGTTCACTGCTGAAAGTTGTCTTTATATATTTTATTCATAAAACGTCACAGGATAGTTTATCATTAGATCACACATTGTACACACGTAAAAGCATCCTCACAACACCCTGAGGGTTGGATTTTGTTAACAAAACGACAGACCATCGCATCATTATTGACTAGATTAGGTCCGTACAAAGTTAAAACTCGTGAATAAGACCAGCCTTTTTGTATATAACATAGAAAAAACACACAATGTTGGCCACAGGTTGTAGTAAAATTATTTTGAACCTGTTTCCTAGAATAAGACATAGTCGTACAGTTATAATTGAGAAAATTAACTATTTCTTTTGGAAACTGTGTATAATCAGGAGGGTTTCCAAAACTGTCAAAGAAAAAGCCATGCTTGTATTTTGTGATATAAATCGCCAACCAATGCTCCCCGGGGCTGCTGGACGGGTGCGTATTTACAATAGTCATCACCGGATACTTGCGCAAAGCCTTCATAGGCAGCTGGTCACACGCTAACACGCCCATAAAATCGACCCCCCTAACAACCCGTTTTCGAACAATACTCGTCAACTCTATGGTGTTCATGGTGTTTAAAAGTTATCCACCAAGACTTGTCGTTGGTTTGATATCTCGATAACGGAGTCAAAAACAGAATAACATATGATATTTATGGTACGAGGAAGGGCCGTTCTGAAGCGGACCTCCAGGCGCACATTCCCCGTCTTGATTAGTGACACGTTCCCCGACTGCCCGTCGTCAGGCTCCAGATTAAAACAGAACAGCGAGTAACCGTGACCAAAGTCACTCCGTGTTACAGCCAGCGATCTGTCTTTTAAATGTCGACCTGTTGTTTGAATCAGGTGGTAATATTCTCTCACGTACTGGCCGCTCTGGAAGAGTGGCTGTAGCGGTCTCGCTGGATATGCGTGGCCATCAGCGTAAATGCTTAAAAACTCAGTGTCATAGTGTTGGAAATTAAAGGGATTCCGTGTATAACTACCCGTGTATCCTTCGTTGTCAACAAACCCTAAAACAATAAACTTAGGGATCTGTCCCATGAATAGATTCTCCTGGTTGCAGACTCGGGTCCCCGCCGGAATGGAGAATGTTTTCAGCGCTACTCTGTCGATGGCATACTTGGCGTTTGTGTGTTGAAGAGCCCTGCTGTGCGCCAGTCGGACCGTCGGAGCTACGGAGACCTTTTTTACAAATACACTAGCGGCGACTATCTTGACCTTGTATTGAGCCGCTGCAGCCGTCATCAGCGAGAATTCGTCTTTTGACCGTATAAATTTCAAGGAAATATCAACGCCGTTAAGCAACAGCTTCTCTTGAAAAAACAAATCGGCATGTATTGGTACAATTAACTCCACTATACGGCTTTCAACGGTGTGTCCTCCTCGCGCGGCCAGCCCCTCGTTGTCCCCTTTAATAGACGTCTCGTCCATATGCTGCGCGGTGTCTTTACTAAACAGAGCAGTACTAAACTGCGTCTCCAGGGTGTCTTTCCCGTAATTAAGCAAACATTCGATTATGCCTCGGTATGGGTAGGTGTTTGAAGATTGTGAAATGAGCCTGTCCCCTAGCATGATATCAACCTGGGAGAATAAGGTACATCCAGGGTAATTTATGAAGCCGACATCAGCATCGGCTGCTAAATTGGACCCATCCGCATTAGTTATCTTTACACGCATATACAGAAAGGTATCGTTCAGATCCAGGTAATCTTCACCGCTGGCCGAAATATGAAACTCCAAAGGGCCTCTGTCTGTAATGGATGAGACTGGCGGGATCTCGATGAAGGAATATTTCTCTATGGACGTTTGTGTATAAGGAACAGTAAAGAGATCCAGTTCAGACTTGACACACTCCGCCGACTGATTATGGATGAGCGCCATAGTTTCTACCTCTAAAATATGTCTTTAGCCAAAATCCGGGCGCGTTTTATCTGAGAACCTCTTCGGGCTGTGCCAGATTTCTTTTTGACTCCCGCCTTGTTCCTACCATCCCTTTTACATTTTTTGGTCCCTGGCCCCGCACCGCCCCTGCCTGTGGGGGGTCTTTTCAAAGCCCTGCGGGTGTGTATTAGCATGCCGTGACCCTGCTGCTGCTCTGGTTGTTGTTGAGCCCCAGAGAACGGTCCTTTGGCTATATTTGATACAACGTCTCCGATGATGTTAGTAGCGGCTGTTTTCAAATGTGGTTTAGCCAGGCTGAACCCCCGTTTTAAAAGAGGAAGGGCCATCCTGAGCAGCCCCCGAAATATACCCCCCAAACCATTGCCATATTGTGTCTGAGATCCTATAAATCCCGGTAGTTCTCCGCCGGCTTGGTTCATATAATATGCCATATATCGGCCGTCGTCGTGTGTGTAGTGGCTATTCCTCATCTTCCACTTGTTTTCTTCTTTTCAGAAACGCTGTTTTATAGGTTTGAAATGTAGCTTCGCTATGACCTTTCCGTATAAAAAGGGTATGTATCCGTTCTGATCGTTTTTTATGGATATCTCAATATCATCAATAACGTTTTTGGAGAGAGATGTGTATTGCGGCCTGTCGTAAGTCAGAGTGGGTATGCGTCGTTGTTCGGCAGCCACATTTATACATCTTAGAAGAGGTACATGGCTGTCCCCCACTAATTGATAGTCGACAATATCGCTATATATGTAAAATGTGTAACAACCTGCATGTATATCGGCGGGATAGGGGGTGATGTGGGATCTGTCAGTAGTCGGTAGGGGAAAAGCCTCCCCATCTTTAAACCCCAATATTGTCGCGAGCCGTCCTACAAAGGTTATAGTTGAATCCTCTGTTGACCCCAGAAAGTATACGCGGTTTTTAACACTACTATAATGCATAGATACCCCCTCCAGCTGCGTGTTAGTGCTGATTCGAGCATTAAACGCTTTAACAATAGCCTGTATAGACTCATAAACCCCAATGTCCATAGTAAAGGCCGATTTAACCCTATTTTTACCATTGTACACTTTTACAACCGCATCTGTTTTCGGAAAACTGTACCACACTCTCGGATACTGGAATTCTACCAACCCCACCTCATGTGGTTCGCTCAGAACAATGGCCTTGGCTAATTTTGTCCTGTAGTTCCATATCTGATTTTTAGGATAAACCTGAGCAGACGCGTTACTAGGTAGTGTAACATAAAAACCATTCTGGGTCATCGTGCCGTGTCCTATGGTGGCCGGTTTAAGAGTGAACTCTCAAGATGCATGCATGTGTCTTTTATCAAGCATCCGTTATGTCTTTTTCTGAGACCCATGAGTTAAACTTCTCGGGCCATCCCAACCATTTCACAAAGACCTGCTTCTTGCCTCTGGAGATTTTTCTATCCATAATTTTTTCTATTTTAAACATCTTGTTTTTACCTATAATTACTTTTTGTAACTCCGGTTCGTAAAACGTACCTTTCAACAATTCCCCTGCACAATCAGTTAGTTTATAAACCGGAGGATCTCTGGCTATACACCTTGATATTGTAAAATGCTCATCGGTGAATGTTTGTTTATAACCCTTCCTAAATCCCCCGCGGAGTTTTGATATTCTCACGGTGTCGCCCTTGTTAAATTTAAAGCATACTGGCTTCTGAGGGTACAACTTGTACAGTTGGATGAAGACCGTCTTCTCATTGTCTTTATTGACTGCTGATGGCTGCATCTTTATGGACCTGTGGTGTGAGTTATTATAGGCCTCGACAAGCTCCTGTACTACATCCACATATCTTCGTGAATTAACGGATGTTAAATATCTCCACATGCGGGTTTTAAAAGTCCTGTTAAAGCGCTCCACCACGCTGGCCTTGGTCTCGTTCGATGTTGAAAAATGCGTAATTTTATACTGTGACATTAACCGCTGAAAGTGTTTGTTATAAAACTCTGTACCTTCATCTGTTTGAAGTTTCACAGGTATGCGTCCGTCACTCAGAATGTCTTTAAAGGCTTTTGTGACTGTGAGGCCCGATTTGTTAGAAAGACATCTAACCCACGCATATTTGGAAAATACATCGATACACGTCAGTAAATACCGCACAGTATCATTTTCCTCAGCATATTCACCCATATCAACTAGATCAGCCTGAAACTGTTTGTCAATGCCGCTGACCAAAACCCTATTCCTCGGGAAATGTACGGCTGCCTTGGCGTGTAATGTGTACACGTCTTGCGCTAGTAGGTATTCGTTAACACTAGATAGTGACGGCGTCACCCCGGTACATTCTCCAACCGCATTGCGAAGTTTAGACACACTGCCTAACCCTCCCGGATGGGCTGGGTCTAGATAAATCTTCTGTAGAGTCCCTTCCATGATAATACCAAAGTATAAATGCCCGACAGTTCATTCGTTACAACATATTTTATTTCTCTTGTACAACATGTGACAAGCAGATTGATAGTATAGTAGTATTTCGCCCCACTGCAAAAGCAAAAATACATTTTCAGTTATAAAAACACTCAAGAACTTCATTCATTTTCGATTTCATTTTGTTTTTGTTTTTAGCATGTTAGATTGTTTTTACGCATCAATGTCTGTCGCATCATCATCATCATCATCATCATCGGGTACCTCCCATGCTTCATACGGGTTTGATACTTCTCCCCACAACCTGCCAAGCTTTTTCAGTTGGTTCATTTTGAGTTCATCTTCCCCGATCAGTGTATCATACATTTTCTGGATACTTTCAGCCGCATTGCCTCCAGATTTCAGCTCGTCAAGAAGTACTTCCGCACCCCCCTGGATGCGGTCTGCATCGACCTGAAGGTCATTCATATCCATAAACAGGAGGATGGCTGATATGAAGTTGTCATTCCAGAGCCTTTTCATCAGCGGATCAAAGTGTAGTTCGTAGAACCAGTCACATGGATATAAACACGGATGGTTTTTCTGACTGGGATTATTTGTTTGACAGCCGTAGCAGATCTCTATATTATATTTAACCCAGACCTTGTTCAACAGATGTAGCACCCCGATTCTAAGGTATTCTAGGAACCGTGCAGTATCCTTAAACACCTCGTGAGGTTCACAGAGCTTCTTTTCTTCTTCTTTTTCTTGTGTGGCCGTCGGTCCGGGAGGCGGAGTCTGAGGCGGGGTGTGAACCATCAGAGCTGGAGGTGAAGGAGAAGTGGGCGGGGTCCATCCCCCCTGGGTCCCTGAGATTTCAGAGACTAAACAAAAAATGTTTTTCTTTTTTTATGATTCTGCATGAATTAACATCAGTGACAGAAATATATATATACATATATATATATATATATATATATATATATACACACAACATTAGCATAACCCACCTGTCATTCTTTTAGATGATTGAGGGGTGAATTATTTTCGGTCTACACATGGTAGTAGATATACCAGGTTGCACACCGCTCGGTGTATTGTCGTAAACAAGACGTTTTCTAACAGCCCCGTAAGCCTTACTGACGCTGTCTCTCTGGATAGATTTGTCAATCTGACTAAACACTTTTTGCAGAGCGGGCCAGTCACACCACTGAACAAAGAACACGAGGGGGAACCATATATTAAACTCTTCAATGGTAAGAGGGTACGGATGCTCTCTCCATCCTCGGCGGCCTCTTTGAGCTACCACATACTCTCTGTCTTCACAAACGTTTAAAAAAATGAAATCGTCAGGGCGTCTGTTGTACCGATCTGCCATGAGATGGTGTATTTTAGGCCCTGTTGTACTATACCACTGAACAGAGTATAGAGATTCTAGAAAACCTGATTGTTCAAGATCTATGCAGACAATTGATCGAAACTGCTGCCAATCTTTTACAGACATACACCCATGTCGACCCCCCACAGCAGCCTCATCATCAACTGTTTCACCAACACCCCCTCCTAGCTTGTCTTGGGCCTTGATTCTAGAAATCATAGTGACCGTGCCATCATAGTATTTAACATTATACACGTACCCATAAACACCCTCCAGCTCTAGCTCTACAGCCGGCTCTCTAGAAAGACATCCCTCACGCTTTTTCCGGCTCTGGGAAGCATCTACATCTGTATAGCATGGGCTATTTTCTGTAGACATACCTATGTCAGTCTCTGCGGCCTGCTCCATGCAATATGCAGCCTGCATTTTGCAAAGAATCCGTGTGCACAGCAATAGTAGCGGAACCAGCAACAGCAGCAACAGCAGCAGCAACAGCGGATGAGGCCAAAATGAGTGCGTTGGTGGTGGAGGTGAATAACACATCTATATATATGATGAAACCCCTCCTACAGTCCCGTGTTTCCGGTCAAAACTAACGCCCATCGCATAAAACACCCACTGATATGGCAAATTTCCAATCAAAACCAAGCACATCATCGTCAAAAATGGTTTACGTATCCATTCGTAAAATGACGCATTTCCGGGGCATGACTTCAAAATGGCGGCGGTCACATGCCCACCCCACACCCCTCCTACCCCCCAAAAGTTCAATGATGCATTTTTCCGGTCAAAATGGCGGCGGTCACATGCCCACCCCCCCACCCCTCCTACCCCCCAAAAGTTCCCTCTTGCACGCCCTCTGGCATGTGACTGAGGTCAAAGGTCACATGCACGCGCAAAAGTAGAGGCTATATACTACTGAGGTTCCTATAGAAACACGCCAGTATGAAAGTTTTCTCCATTTCTCCGCGTGAGTATCAACCCCCGTCCCCCACCCCGCTGCAACGGCAATTACTGCAATCACCGGCATTCTTCGGCCTTCGAGCGCGCTCTGGCACCGATTCACAGGCGGCCTAGAGGGTCGTCCGCGCTCCCCGACGCTCCGAGCTGCTAAACCTCGGGCCCGTCACATTTTCACAACACTCGATTTGATCTGCGTTGGAGAGGCATTGTTGACACAAGCTCGCTTCAGCGACACGCAGGCTCGCGTTTGTGATTCACGCTGTCTGCGAATGAGCTCTGTAACAGATTCAGTCAAGGCCAAATGAGTTTAAATGGACGGCTCTTACAGTTGTAACTACGAAATGGCCTACGCGTGATCCGCAGACAAAATTCATGTGGTAATCGTTGTCAGATTTCGGGGGGTTACAGGCCTCCTGATTTCCTGAGAAGGTGTGGACTCTCCTGTTTTCCCTCCGGGAGCGGTTGGGGATTGGTGACCTTTTTTTCCAGGGATCGCCGTTTTTTTCGGGTCCCGGATTGACACGGTGGAAAAATGCCCGCAGCCGACGCAAACCCCATGGAAATCTAAAATGACGCTGGTTATTCTGGATATCATCACCTATAGGCGCCGCCGGACAATCCATGGTTAGCAGGAGAGAAACACCAGGGAAGTGAAACAATCTGCTTCGCAATAAGAGAGGGAAAACATCAATGTCACCACTGTTTCTCCAACTCCTACCCACGATATGAACTTCAATATTCAGGCATAAATCTGTGAGTAACATGGCAAAATAGTTCAATAAAAGCCGAATGTTGTGATGGATTGAGTGGAGAGAGACGTGGAAAATGAACGTCAGCTCAAAGCTAAAAGTGACTTTTTTTCTTACTCAATACCACATTAGTTTTCCTCGCTCGGTGGATATATATCCCCAGTAATAGGCAAACAACTTTTATGGCGAAATTTCTACGCCAAGCGTCCATATCAAATCAGGAATGGCACATTGCGGTTACCTTAATCAAACTACAAATCATTTCAGACTGATTGTCCTCCCTGGAAGGCCGAGGAAAGAACGATACTTGACAGGCCCAATTTGAAGTGATCGCCTCTCCAGTCTGACGTTTTATTGACATCATGCTGAGTCTAATCGAGGAGGGGGATGGGGGGGGGGGGGGGGGGGGGGTCGGTTAACATAAACCAGATGGGCCACCGGCTCATGGGCGAACAAACTACACCCCCCCCCCCCCCCCTCTCTCTCTCTCTCTCTCTCTCGCGCCCCTATTTTGAGTCGCTGAAATACTTGACAGGAAAATGTCATAAAACTGACCTGTTGGGTCAGATTTATTTTCAGTGTACGAATCTGATACCGTGCCAGAAGATACTTAAAGCTGGCCGTGGAAAGTAAGTAGTGAAAAGCATTATCTTGGCATGTTCAACTCCACGGATATTATGTAGAATACGTACGTTTCCCCATCAAAGAATAATTTGGGCCAAATATTTAGCTGGAGCCATTTAGCTTTGCAGCTAAACGGCTGTTAAGTTAACAGCGGAGCAGCCTAGAGGGGCCAACTGCAGCTAACAGTACGTCGACAGCCCACTAATTCAACTTGTTAATTAAAAAGACAAAAGTGGCGGAATCAATTGAGCTGTAGAGGTCCAAGACGACAGGTCGATCACCTTTAACCTGTTTCAAGTGTGCATGCTAAACTAAGCTAAGTGGGTTTACTGCAAAAACACATATCTCCCCAAATGTGGGTTCGCTCGGAGAGTTCATTAGACACGTGGATTCAATGACTCTAAAAAGGAAACCGTTAGTAGTGAAATTAGTAGTGAAAGTTTGAGTGGATTTCTTTAGAAACCGAAGTGGGAGATTTGCCACATCAGCTCGGCCCTTTTCCTCCGCAGGCATTCCTGAAAAGACATCAGAGACTTGATCACCAAGCCTGATTTCATACCAACTGCGTCCAATAGTGCACTCTCACAGGCATTACAGTGATTTCGGCAAATGTTAATGACATTCGTGACGAAGCCCGTAGACTATGGCACTATAATCAAACAGTATGTTTTTTTTAGTCCTGAGAAGTATTTCCAGATTCAAATTAGGATTCGTTTGGCGAAACCTTTAAGATGAACGCTCAGAAACATGACAAAAGCATGGTAGTAGTTACAGCTTGGCCAGTGGAAATACACATCGGCCTGTTTAAACACTGAACAATGTGCTTTCTCACACATTTTATGTATTGTGTTGCATCAGTCAGATCCGGATCAAGATGGATTCTTCTGATAATGAGAAATGTTCGGCCTTAACAAATATTTTATCCTTTATCAAGTTCACTGTTTCAAGGATGGAAAAATAAATCACCAAACCACAAATTTCCTCGTTGCGACCTGCGGTACGTCCGTAAGGTGGAATATTCGCTGTTGGAGGAGATTGTGAGCTGTAACTGTAGCCGTTCATGCAGAGGCGCTTTTCCAACTCTGACCCTTTGTAAATCCATGAAATGACAGGCAATCAGATGCCATTGTTGACAAATGTCAGTCGATGGTCCACGGTAAGAAACATTTTGACATTTTGCTGGTCATTACTGCCAGTTTTTAAAGTATAACTTTGCTGCTGCCAAGTTTTCCTGTGAGAACTCACCAAATTGGAACTTGAGGAGAAGCCAGTTTCGTTGGAGGAATCACTTCTCATACAACTGTTTTTTTTTTTTAATGAATGCTTTATTCAGTCGACGGATAATTATCTTTATTATATAATCAAACCTTTTTCCCCACTTTATTACAACATAAATGTTTTGTGAGCTTTTTCCAACGATACCTCAAGCCACAAGATGTTTTTTAAGAGTACGCGTGACTCAGGCGGCGGGTCGTGTTTCTAACTATGTGACCCCGTCGGTTTCGAGGCCTTACGGCTGCAGAAGGATGCTCTCCGGCTTGTTCACCGCGTGACAGCGCGGCTGGACTTATTCCACCGGCCCGCAATGCCAAGCTGCAGGACGTGTACATGCCCGTTCACCGCAGCCAGCTGCATCTGCGGCCGAAAGGAAAATGCGACGCCGGACGCCACAGAGGGCCAGTGAGTGGCGGGTCGCGCGAGCCGCCGCGTGAGAGCGTATGCGCGCGCACGCCTCCAGCTCTGAACGCTGAGGGGAAAATACAACTTCTTGTTTGTCTTGGAGGCTTCGGCACCAGTGTCGCCACGCTCGCACGCAGCGAGAAGGAGTCATTAAGCTGTTTAAAACGCACAGCGAGTTGACAATAAAGGGCTCTTTCAGCGGGGCCTTGTAGTAGCGTTCTCCTGTCAAATAAGCAAGGAGCGCCTTCCTGCGCAGAGCAAACAAGCGAGCGGCTCCACAGAGACGCGAAGAACAATCGACGGTGTGTCCCACTGCTCACACACACAACCAGGAGCTACGAGTGTCCTCACTTACGCGTCCTGCACGTGTGCGTCTGGCGGAAAGACGCGCGCGAATGGAGGAGCGGTGTGTTGTATGCCGCAGAAAATTATAGTTTAGGGTGTTAGTTTCCCTCCTGTGTCACACACCTGGGAACCCCCGCAGGGAAGCTATTTTTAGAGCAGCTCCAACTCCTCCGGTTTCCCAACCTGGTTTGGGAGGATTCAGGACGCCCCGTCCGACCATTCGCAGCAAAATCAAATAGCGGTGTGCTAACATGCTCATAACGAGGGATGATCTTTACTTATCAGGTCAGAAACCAGCACTCTTAGACAAATAGAAAACGTTGAGGCCCGACAGGAGCTTCCCAAAGTAATCACAGTTAATCCTATAGGAGCCTTGGCTGTGTGTGTACAGTTGACATAGTAGTTATTTGACAAACTGCCGCCAGCCGCGCAGCAGTCTTGACTTATAAGAAGGGGCAAGAAACACATTTATTTAGCGTATTGCTTTGAAACGAAACCTCGGGTGAAACTCTTTTAAAAGGGAGAATGCGTGTGTGCGCTCTTAAGAACCCTGGCGGATTATTGGCGCAAAGGTGATGTGCTCTCAGAATGAGAATGAAAGGGTTTGGATCATTTGTCTTGTCCATAACGCGTTTAATCCTTTTAAAAAGGCACAACTACATTGATTGTGGCAATGACATCGGTGCTCCCGGGTCTCAGTGATCGCTTTGGTGAGTACAACGTCATAACGTGACACACTTTTAATGTAAAGGACACATGGGATTTTTGTAACTTTTACCTCTCATACAATATTATTATCTTTTCCTCCATATCTAAATTACAGTAGTGTGCCCTGATAGCCCTCATCGACACACGCCAGTCAGCCATGACTTGTACTGCGCTCCTGAACAAAGTATCCAGATTTTGTAACTGTCTGTCAAGCCAACTTTTTTTGTTCTCCGGACTATTTTAATACTTCACCACGAAGTTGCCGAGGGAGGACCCTCCCCTCCCCGTGACTCATCCGAGCGTGTGCGTAAGCAGACCTGAGGGTAG